>NC_134256.1:13696160-14003210 GCF_965152275.1 Natator depressus | reverse complement strand
ATCCTCAATGCCTGCAAGAAACATCGTCCAGCCCGCACCAGCCTACGGACACTCTTGCACAGGATGAGACTGATGCATACAAGGGAGAACCCAGTCATTGAAGCTGCCCAGCTGCCTGAGTAAAAGCCAGCCTCCCTACTCTGGGGGTTTGGTGCACCAGAGCCCGCCTGGAGCAGGGTGGAACACATCGTTCCGGACCATGGCTTCCTCCCCATTGGCCGCCTGCCCTGCCCAGCTACGTGAGTAGTTAACCGCTCAATAGCTTTTATCACCATGTACTTTTTGACAGGTTTCCATGCCCCGTGTAGAGTTTACATCCCGCCCTCCGTCCCCGTTTCCGGTCGTGTACATTTTTGGCACCATCGGCCCTTCTGAACATTTATTTTGTATTATTTTTCTGTGTTTGGCCGGGGGAAGGTTGTGTGCTTGTGCTACAGTCAGGCAGGCAGAGCAGCAGAAGGTCCATTTGCCTGGCCCTTGATCAGGGCGGGGCAGCGATCAAGGAGGCTGCCACTCCTGACAGTGGGGTGGCGGGGATAGGGGAACCCAGGTCCTCCCGCTACACTTCGTCCCCGCCCAGGGCCCTAACAGCGTGCTGTGTTTTGAGATATTTAGAGAAAAAGTATGAACGAGTAGAAAGAGAGGCTGTAGGGGGTTCGCGGCTCCCTCCCCATCCGTCTGGGCGGGAGACCACGGCCCTCGCTACGATACTTCCGGGGTACCTTGGTTCAGGGGAAATAGCTCAGTGTTCATGGTTCTGGCCTGCAGTCAGGCCGACCAACGGTAGAGAGTCTGTTTGCCCGGGGTCCTCATTCAGGACAGGGCTGCTGTCGAGTAGGGGCTCTGGCCTACAGTCAGGCAGGCAGAGCAGCAGAAGGTCCATTTGCCTGGCCCTTCATCAGGGCGGGGCAGCAATCAAGTAGGGGGGCTCTGGCCTACAGTCCGGCGGAGCCGTCGCAGCCTGGGGGAGGTTAGCTCTCTGGTGGGAGAGTCAGCACCACCGTCTGGCGTCCTGATTCAGGGGGGTGCCAGACCAATCAGGCCTCCTGACAACCAAGTCGGGAGGCTGCTACTCCTGACGGTCGGGTGGCAGTGGTAGGGGAACCCAGGCCCCCTCACTCCACTGCATCCCAGCCCAGGGCCCTAACAGCCGTGGAGCGATCCGCCACTGCGTCAGTGGGGAAAATCCGACAGCAACACACTGGCCGGCTTGTAGTCAATAACACAGCTGAACCCAATTCGGCTGCCCTGGGCTCCTTGCTACACGCCATTCCGTGTGTACATGGGTTCAGGGGTGGCAGGTTTGTAGAAATTTTGGTGGTGCCCAGAACCCGCCCCTACTTCGCCCCCCACCTGCCCAAGGCTCCGGGAGGGAGTTTGGGTGAGGAAGGACGACTGGGGTGCAGGCCCTAGGCTTAGGCAGAGTATTGGGGTGCAGGCTGCAGGCTCTGGGAGGGAGTTTGGGGATGGGAGGGGGTACAGAGGGAGGGGGTGCAGGGATGAGGGGTTTGGGAGGGGCTCAGGGCAAGAGTCGGGGTGTAGGGGGTGAGGGTTCTGTTTGGGGCTGGGAAGTTTGGGGGGTTAGAGAGGCTCAGGGCTGGGGCAGAGGGTTGGAATGTAGGGAGTGGCAGCTGGTGTCAAGTGGAGTGCCCCAGGGGTCGGTCCTGGGGCCGGTTTTGTTCAATATCTTCAGAAATGATCTGGAGGATGGTGTGGATTGCACCCTCAGCAAATTTGTGGATGATACTAAACTAGGAGGAGTGGTAGATATGCTGGAGGGCAGGGATAGGATACAGAGGGACCTAGACAAATTGGAGGATTGGGCCAAAAGAAATCTGATGAGGTTCAATAAGGATAAGTGCAGGGTCCTGCACTTAGGAAGGAAGAACCCAATGCACCGCTACAGACTAGGGACTGAATGGCTAGGCAGCAGTTCTGCAGAAAAGGACCTAGGGGTGACAGTGGATGAGAAGCTGGATATGAGTCAGCAGTGTGCCCTTGTTGCCAAGAAGGCCAATGGCATTTTGGGATGTATAAGTAGGGGCATTGCCAGCAGATCGAGGGACGTGATCGTTCCCCTCTATTCGACATTGGTGAGGCCTCATCTGGAGTACTGTGTCCAGTTTTGGGCCCCACACTACAAGAAGGATGTGGATAAATTGGAGAGAGTCCAGCAAAGGGCAACAAAAATGATTAGGGGTCTGGAACACATGAGTTATGAGGAGAGGCTGAGGGAACTGGGATTGTTTAGTCTGCAGAAGAGAAGAATGAGGGGGGATTTGATAGCTACTTTCAACTACCTGAGAGGTGGTTCCAGAGAGGATGGTTCTAGACTATTCTCAGTGGTAGAAGAGGACAGGACAAGGAGTAATGGTCTCAAGTTGCAGTGGGGGAGGTTTAGGTTGGATATTAGGAAAAACTTTTTCACCAAGAGGGTGGTGAAACACTGGAATGTGTTACCTAGGGAGGTGGTAGAATCTCCTTCCTTAGAAGTTTTTAAGGTCAGGTTTGACAAAGCCCTGGCTGGGATGATTTAATTGGGGATCGGTCCTGCTTTGAGCAGGGGGTTGGACTAGATGACCTCCTGAGGTCCCTTCCAACCCTGATATTCTATGATTCTATGAGATGAGGGCTCTCTCTAGGGCTGGAGATGAGGGGTTTGTGGTGTTGGAAGAGGCTCAGGGCTGGGGCAGAGGGTTGGAGTGTGGGGGGATGAGGGCTCTGTCTAGGGCTGGAGATGAGGGGTTTGTGGTGTTGGAAGAGGCTCAGGGCTGGGGCAGAGGGTTGGAGTGTGGGGGGATGAGGGCTCTGTCTAGGGCTGGAGATGAGGGGTTTGTGGTGTTGGAGGGGGCTCAGGGCTGGGGCAGAGGGTTGGGGTGTGGGGGGAATGAGGGCTCTGTCTAGGACTGGAGATGAGGGGTTTGTGGTGTTGGAAGAGGTTCAGGGCTGGGGCAGAGGGCTGGGGTGTGGGGGGATGAGGGCTCTGTCTAGGGCTGGAGATGAGGGGTTTGTGGTGTTGGAGGGGGCTCAGGGCTGGGGCAGAGGGTTGGGGTATGGGGGGATGAGGGCTCTGTCTAGGGCTGGAGATGAGGGGTTTGTGGTGTTGGAGGGGGCTCAGGACTGGGGCAGAGGGTTGGGGTATGGGGGGATGAGGGCTCTGTCTAGGGCTGGAGATGAGGGGTTTGTGGTGTTGGAGGGGGCTCAGGGCTGGGTCAGAGGGTTGGGGTATGGGGGGATGAGGGCTCTGGCTAGGACTGGGGATAAGGTGTTTGGGGTGTTGGAGGGGCTCAGGGTGAGGGTTGAGGGTGTGGTGGAGAGGTGAAAGCTCTGGCTGGGGGTGTGGGCTCTGGGGTGGGGCAGGGCTGGGGATGAGTTGGGGTGCAGGCAGGCTGCTCCGGGATAGGGGCCAGAGAGGAGGACTCCCCCCAGCCCTTTCCCTGCCGGCAACAGCGAGCTTTGGGGGAGGACAGTGAGTGGCAGCCCCAACAGCTTCTCAGTGTCCCTGGCATCTGGCAGCCCCTCTGGGTCTCTGTCAGGATAGCGCTCTCCGTTAGGTCTGTGCTTCCACAGCGGGGAAGAGACGTGCTGCTCATCTGGCAGCTCTCTCCCATCTGAGCTGGAGGCCCGGCCTTTTATAAGGGACTCATTCCTCTAGGTCACACTGCAGTCACTCACAGAGACGGTGCAGCGAGGTAAATCTAGCCATGTATCAATCAGAGGCCAGACTAACCTCCTTGTTCCAATAAGAACAATAACTTAGGTGCACCATTTCTTATTGGAACCCTCCGTGAAGTCCTGCCTGAAATACTCCTTGATGTAAAGCCATCCCCTTTGCTGATTTTAGCTCCCTGAAGCCAACCCTGTAAGCCGTGTCATCAGTCGCCCCTCCCTCTGTCACAGCAACGGCAGACAATTGTTCCGCGCCTTTTTTCTGTGCGGACGCCATACCAAGGCAAGCATGGAGGCCGCTCAGCTCACTTTGGCAATTAGGAGCACATTAAACACCACACGCATTATCCAGCACTATATGCAGCACCAGAACCTGGCAGAGCGATACCGGGCGAGGAGGCGACGTCAGCACGGTCGTGTGAGTGATCAGGACATGGACACAGATTTCTCTGAAAGCATGGGCCCTGCCAATGCATGCATAATGGTGCTAATGGGGCAGGTTCATGCTGTGGAACGCCGATTCTGTGCTCAGGAAACAAGCACAGACTGGTGGGACCGCATAGTGTTGCAGGTCTGGGACGATTCCTAGTGGCTGCGAAACTTTCGCATGCGTAAGGGCACTTTCATGGAACTTTGTGACTTGCTTTCCCCTGCCCTGAAGCGCATGAATACCAAGATGAGAGCAGCCCTCACAGTTGAGAAGCGAGTGGCGATAGCCCTGTGGAAGCTTGCAACGCCAGACAGCTACCGGTCAGTTGGGAATCAATTTGGAGTGGGCAAATCTACTGTGGGGGCTGCTGTGATGCAAGTAGCCCACGCAATCAAAGATCTGCTAATATCAAGGGTAGTGACCCTGGGAAATGTGCAGGTCATAGTGGATGGCTTTGCTGCAATGGGATTCCCTAACTTTGGTGGGGCCATAGACGGAACCCATATCCCTATCTTGGCACCGGAGCACCAAGCCGGCGAGTACATAAACCGCAAGGGGTACTTTTCAATAGTGCTGCAAGCTCTGGTGGATCACAAGGGACATTTCACCAACATCAGCGTGGGATGGCCGGGAAAGGTACATGACGCTCGCATCTTCAGGAACTCTGGTCTGTTTCAAAAGCTTCAGGAAGGGACTTTATTCCCAGACCAGAAAATAACTGTTGGGGACGTTGAAATGACTATATGTATCCTTGGGGACCCAGCCTACCCCTTAATGCCATGGCTCATGAAGCCGTACACAGGCAGCCTGGACAGTAGTCAGGAGCTGTTCAACTACAGGCTGAGCAAGTGCAGAATGGTGGTAGAATGTGCATTTGGACGTTTAAAGGTGCGCTGGCGCACTTTACTGACTCACTTAGACCTCAGCGAAACCAATATTCCCACTGTTATTACTGCTTGCTGTGTGCTCCACAATATCTGTGAGAGTAAGGGGGAGACGTTTATGGTGGGGTGGGAGGTTGAGGCAAATTGCCTGGCTGCTGGTTACGCGCAGCCAGACACCAGGGCGGTTAGAAGAGCACAGGAGGGCGCGGTACGCATCAGAGAAGCGTTGAAAACCAGTTTCATGACTGGCCAGGCTACGGTGTGAAAGTTCTCTTTGTTTCTCCTTGATGAAACCCCTCGCCCCTTGGTTCACTCTACTTCCCTGTAAGCTAACCACTCTCCCCTCCTCCCTTCGATCACCGCTTGCAGAGGCAATAAAGTCATTGTTGCTTCACATTCATGCATTCTTTATTCATTCATCACACAAATAGGGGGATGACTACCAAGGTAGCCCAGGAGGGGTGGTGGAGGAGGGAAGGAAAATGCCACACAGCACTTTAGGCACAGCACTTTAAAAGTTTACAACTTTAAAATTTATTGAATGCCAGCCTTCTTTTTTTGGGGCAATCCTCTGTGGTGGAGTGGCTGGTTGGCCGGTGGCCCCCCCACCGTGTTCTTGAGCATCTGGGTGTGGAGGCTATGGAACTGGGGGAGGAGGGCGGTTGGTCGCACAGGGTCTGTAGTGGCAGTCTGTGCTCCAGCTGCCTTTGCTGCAGCTCAGCCATACACTGGAGCATACTGGTTTGATCCTCCAGCAGCCTCAGCATTGAATCCTGCCTCCTCTCATCACGCTGCCACAACCTTTCAGCTTCAGCCCTGTCTTCAGCCAACCACTTACTCTCTTCAGCCTACCACTTACTCTCTTCAGCCCGCCACCTCTCCTCCCAGTCATTTTGTGCTTTCCTGCACTCTGACATTATTTGCCTCCACGCATTCGTCTGTGCTCTGTCAGTGTGGGAGGACCGCATGAGCTCAGAGAACATTTCATCATGAGTGCGATTTTTTTTTCTTTCTAATCTTCACTAGCCTCTGGGAAGGAGAAGATCCTGTGATCATTGAAACACAAGCAGCTCGTGGAGAAAAAAAAAGGGACAGCGGTATTCAAAAAGACACATTTTAGAAAACAGTGGCTACAGTCTTTCAGGGTAAACCTTGCTGTTAACATTACATACATAGCACGTGTGCTTTCGTTACAAGATCGCATTTTGCCTCCCCCCACCGTGTGGCTACCCCCTCAACTCTCCCCCCTCCCCGTGGCTAACAGCGGGGAACATTTCTGTTCAGCAGCAGGCAAACAGCCCAGCAGGAACGGGCTCCTCTGAGTGTCCCCTGAAGAAAAGCACCCTATTTCAACCACGTGACCATGAATGATATCTCACTCTCCTGAGGATAACACAGAGAGATAAAGAACGGATGTTGTTTGAACGCCAGCAAACATACACTGCAATGCTTTGTTGTACAATGATTCCCGAGTATGTGTTACTGGCCTGGAGTGGTAAAGTGTCCTACCATGAAGGACGCAATAAGGCTGCCTTCCCCAGAAACCTTTTGCAAAGGCTTTGGGAGTACATCCAGGAGAGCCGCGAATGCCAGGGCAAATTAATCCTTTCACATGCTTGCTTTTAAACCATGTATAGTATTTTAAAAGATACACTCACCGGAGGTCCCTTCTCCGCCTGCCGGGTCCAAGAGGCAGCCTTGGGTGGGTTCGGGGGGTACTGGCTCCAGGTCCAGAGTGAGAAACAGTTCCTGGCTGTCAGGAAAACCGGTTTCTCCGCTTGCTTGCTGTGGGCTATCTACAACCTCATCATCATCATCATCATCATCATCATCTTCTTCGTCCCCAAAACCTGCTTCCGTATTGCCTCCATCTCTATTGAAGGAGTCAAAGAACACGGCTGGGGTAGTGGTGGCTGAACCCCCTAAAATGGCATGCAGCTCATCATAGAAGCGGCATGTTTGGGGCTCTGACCCGGAGCGGCCGTTCGCCCCTCTGGTTTTCTGGTAGGCTTGCCTCAGCTCCTTAAGTTTCACACGGCACTGCTTCGGGTCCCTGTTATGGCCTCTGTCCTTCATGCCCTGGGAGATTTTGACAAAGGTTTTGGCATTTCGAAAACTGGAACGGAGTTCTGATAGCACGGATTCCTCTCCCCATACAGCGATCAGATCCCGTACCTCCCGTTCAGTCCATGCTGGAGCTCTTTTGCGATTCTGGGACTCCATCATGGTCACCTCTGCTGATGAGCTCTGCATGGTCACCTGCAGCTTCCCACGCTGGCCAAACAGGAAATGAGATTCAAAAGTTCGCAGTTCTTTTCCTGTCTACCTGGCCAGTGCATCTGAGTTGAGAGTGCTGTCCAGAGCGGTCACAATGGAGCACTCTGGGATAGCTCCCGGAGGCCAATACCGTCGAATTGTGTCCACAGTACCCCAAATTCGACCCGGCAAGGCCAATTTAAGCGCTAATCCACTTGTCAGGGGTGGAGTACGGAAATCAATTTTAAGAGCCCTTTAAGTCGAAATAAAGGGCTTCATCGTGTGGATGGGTGCAGGTTTACATTGATTTAATGCTGCTAAATTCGACCTAAAGTCCTAGTGTAGACCAGGGCTCAGAGAAGGAGAGTATAGAAAACAGGAAGAGATCCTTTTTGGTTAGTGAGACAAGGAAAGTATAAAGAAAAGAGTCCTTGTGGCACCTTAGAGACTAACAAATTTATCTGAGCATAAGCTTTCATGAGCATCCGATGAAGTGAGCTGTAGCCCACGAAAGCTTATGCTCAAATAAATACATTGGTCTCTAAGGTGCCACAAGTCCTCCTTTTCTTTTTGCGAATACAGACTAACACAGCTGCTACTCTGAAACCTGTCATTATGCAAGGAAAGTATAGCAAGCTGCAGGGGGAGCGGAGGGGAGGGGAAAGAGAACGTACCCTTCATAGAATCATAGAATATCAGGGTTGGAAGGGACCTCAGGAGGTCATCTAGTCCAACCCCCTGCTCAAAGCAGGACCGATCCCCAGTTAAATCATCCCAGCCAGGGCTTTGTCAAACCTGACCTTAAAAACTTCTAAGGAAGGAGATTCCACCACCTCCCTAGGTAACACATTCCAGTGTTTCACCACCCTCCTAGTGAAAAAGTTTTTCCTAATATCCAACCTAAATCTCCCCCACTGCAACTTGAGACCATTACTCCTTGTTCTGTCATCTGCTACCACTGAGAACAGTCTAGAGCCATCCTCTTTGGAACCCCCTTTCAGGTAGTTGAAAGCAGCTATCAAATCCCCCCTCATTCTTCTCTTCCGTAGACTAAACATCCCCAGTTCCCTCAGCCTCTCCTCAAAAGTCATGTGTTCCAGTCCCCTAATCATTTTTGTTGCCCTTTGCTGGACTCTCTCCAATTTATCCACATCCTTCTTGTAGTGTGGAGCCCAAAACTGGACACACTATTCCAGATGAGGCTTCACCAATGTCGAATAGAGGGGAACGATCACGTCCCTCGATCTGCTGGCAATGCCCCTACTTATACATCCCAAAATGCCATTGGCCTTCTTGGCAACAAGGGCACACTGCTGACTCATATCCAGCTTCTCATCCACTGTAACCCCTAGGTCCTTTTCTGCAGAACTGCTGCCGAGCCATTTGGTCCCTAGTCTGTAGCGGTGCATTGGATTCTTCCATCCTAAGTGCAGGACTCTGCACTTGTCCTTGCTGAACCTCATCAGATTTCTTTTGGCCCAATCCTCCAATTTGTCTAGGGCCCTCTGTATCCTATCCCTACCCTCCAGCGTATCTACCTCTCCTCCCAGTTTAGTGTCATCTGCAAACTTGCTGAGGGTGCAATCCACACCATCCTCCAGATCATTTATGAAGATATTGAACAAAACCGGCCCCAGGACCCACCCTTGGGGCACTCCACTTGACACCGGCTGCCAACTAGACATGGAGCCATTGAGCACTACCCGTTGAGCCCCACAATCTAGCCAGCTTTCTATCCACATTATAGTCCATTCATCCAGCCCATACTTCTTTAACTTGCTGGCAACAATACTGTGGGAGACAGTGTCAAAAGCTTTGCTAAAGTCAAGGAACAACACGTCCACCACTTTCCCCTCATCCACAGAGCCAGTTATCGCATCATAGAAGGCAATTAGATTAGTCAGGCATGACTTGCCCTTGGTGAATCCATGCTGACTGTTCCTGATCACTTTCCTTTCCTCTCCTCTAAGTGCTTCAGAATTGATTCCTTGAGGACCTGCTCCACGATTTTTCCAGGGACTGAGGTGAGGCTGACTGGCCTGTAGTTCCCAGGATCCTCCTTCTTCCCTTTTTTAAAGATGGGCACTACATTAGCCTTTTTCCTGTCGTCCAGGAGTTCCCCCGATCGCCATGAGTTTTCAAAGATAATGGCCAATGGCTCTGCAATCACATCCGCCAACTCCTTTAGGACTCTCGGATGCAACGCATCCGGCCCCATTGACTTGTGCTCGTCCAGCTTTGCTAAATAGTCCCGAACCACTTCTTTCTCCACAGAGGGCTGGTCACCTCCTCCCCATGCTGTGCTGCCCAGTGCAGTAGTCTAGGAGCTGACCTTGTTCGTGAAGAGAGAGGCAAAAAAAGCATTGAGTACATTAGCTTTTTCCACATCCTCTGTCACTAGGTTGCCTCCCTCATGCAGTAAGGGGCCCACACTTTCCTTGACTTTCTCCTTGTTGCTAACATATCTGAAGAAACCCTTCTTGTTACTCTTAACATCTCTCGCTAGCTGCAACTCCAGGTGTGATTTGGCCTTCCTGATTTCACTCCTGCATGCCCAAGCAATATTTTTATACTCCTCCATGGTCATTTGTCCAATCTTCCACTTCTTGTAAGCTTCTTTTTTGTATTTAAGATTAGCAAGGATTTCACTGTTAAGCCAAGCTGGTCGCCTGCCATATTTACTATTCTTTCTACACATCGGGACGGTTTGTCCCTGTAGCCTCAATAAGGATTCTTTAAAATACAGCCAGCTCTCCTGGACTCCTTTCCCCCTCATGTTATTCTTCCAGGGGATCTTGCCCATCAGTTCCCTGAGGGAGTCAAAGTCTGCTTTTCTGAAGTCCAGGGTCCGTATTCTGCTGCTTTCCTTTCATCCTTGTGTCAGGATCCTGAACTCGACCATCTCATGGTCACTGCCTCACAGGTTCCCATCCACTTTTGCTTCCCCTACTAATTCTTCCCTTGCGACTGCCCCCGGGAAAAGAGGGAGCTCCCAAGGCTCACAGCCCCCAGCATGGTTATCTCTGCCTCTCGGGCGGACCAATCAGAAACTGTTCTACAGCTGCATCATCGAATGCATTTTCCTGAACCAATCCTATCAACCCAAGATTTTTAAACAAGAGCCCTCTCCCTCCCCTCCCCGCCCCTCCCCTCACTACCCACCCCTTTAACTGCCTTATTCTTATCTAAAAAAACAGGCCCCAAGCACCTTTCCCACTAGATAGATAGATAGATAGATAGATAGATAACCCCATTGGCTTTAAGGCCTTTTAAATTTTATGGGACTTTTCCCACTGGGGCTGACAAACAACAAAAATAAGTTTAGGGGTTTTTAGAGAGTGTTCCCTATTTTAAAATTTCACAGTTTAATTAGGGCTTGTCTACACTGCCACTTACAGCGCTGAAACTTGCACCGCTCAGGGGTGTGAAAAAACACCCTTCTGAGCTGGAGCCGCGAGGACACTGCCACCTTAAAGCGTTGTCGTGGCAGCGATTTAACGTGGGCAGTGTCGACACCTTCTTAAGAGTTTAAACCAGTTCGTGTTACAAAGGGGCCTCTTTATTTCACTACAGAACAAGGGAGTTCATTTCAAGGGTTACAAATGTGTTAAATAGATTGTGAATGGTAATATTGCTTTCTCTTTACCATTAACGTTCCTGTAAACAGGTGTTGATCTTACTAGTGTTCAGTAAAACTTGGCAGCCCTTTAGGTTTACATTTAGTTTTGATCCTCTGCCTTTGCTGCAAAAGAAATTTAAAAACAGAAGGGCCTGCTTCAAATAGGTCAAATTTGGCCTTTGGTTTACACTTAAAAAATCACTAGAAAAGAAAAATGTGTTTGGGGCGGGCAGGGGGGGGGGGGGCGGGAAGGGGGGCGACAAATACCTTATCTCTGGTTTAAAAAAAAAAGCTAACTGGTTCACATAAGCTGCTTTTTCTTGTGTTTTGTAGAAATCCATACTTTCAAAACGTGAGGTTTTTAACTGTACCCTGATTTTTAAAGCTTTCTTTACAATTTCAAGGTAACAACAAAAAAAACCCCAACTTTCTCTTTTTGCATTCTTTGATATATTAAGTCCATTTAAACAGTTAAAAAAGAGCTTGTACCTGGGTCTCAGCACACGGACTGCAAACATTTAGAAGCAAAGACAGTCTGATAATGCAACAATGCAACAAACAATCATACTAAAATCCCTAAGTCAATAAAAACTTAATTTAACTTTAACAAATTACTTTTGTAAACTGCCTGTGGTTTTAACCCCGAGATGCTTCTTTATTTTACACTCTTAATAAGTTCAAAGGGTGTCTTTTGAAAAGCAATCTGCTGTGGGTTCTTGTTTGTTTTAAATTCATACATGTTCTGGCCATCTTTACAGTGAAACAACTTTGGTCACAGGACATGCGAGCTAAACAGGGGAAGGCAGCTATTTTTAAATCCTGCTTCATGCAGATTTTATATAACAGGCCTAAAGCAAACTTGTTTGTCCTGGTTTACATTTCAAAAAAACATGAGAAAAGAAGAAGAACGTATGTGTGTGTATGTTGGGAACAGAACAAGCCCCTTATCTCTGTCAGAACTTTTTCACATCAGCTGCTTTTTCTTCTTTTTTGTCTAAATCCAAACCTTAACAACATGAGGGTTTTAACAGTACCCTGATTTTTAAAGCTTTCTTTACAATTTAAAGGTAAAACTGTTTTGGTTTGGGTCTCTTTTTGTATTCTTTTATATAGTAAGTTTATTTAAAGAGTTAATAAAAAGATTTTGTAAATGGTGATCTGGCCATTCCCATTTCTGTAACCAGGAGGCTTTGAAATCTACATGCCTCTTTCCTTTAATTAACGTTACGGCCCTGGCTTTTGCTTAATGGTAACTAGACATCTTTTGAAAACAAACTGGCTAATTCAAAAATGCCCCTGTCAAACTTATTACTAAAATGTTTTTTGTCTTCTTAGAAACACAAAGTACAAATGAAAAAGCCTTTTTGTTTTTATAAAGCATTACTTTTAATACAGCTTCTAGACCCAAAACAAACACAGAAACATGTATTTATGTCTCAGCCCGTGGGCTGCAAACATTTAGGAACAAAAGCAGTCTGATAATGCAACAAAAATCTAAAATGTTTAATAAGCTTAATATAACTTTCATCATGTGTTAAAACTGTTACAGCATTTTTAAAACGTACATTTTTATTCCACTCCAAAACACATCCTTGTTTTTTTCCGGTAAACAGGAGGTTTAAAGTCATGGCACTGTTTCCTTAGGTCCTGTCTACGCTGGCAAGTTGCAGCGCGGTAAAGCAGCTTTCTGCGCTGCAACTGGTGAGGTGTACGCACGGCCACGCCACTCAGGGCGCGGAAACAGGGCAGTTGCAGAGCTTTAAAAAAAGCACTGCCCAGTTTAAAAAACTTTCTGCACCGGGGCTACAGGGCTGCGTTGCCAGTGTAGACACCGAGGTCGATTACGGCGCTGCGATTGGCCTCCGGGAGGTGTCCCACAATGCCTGCTCTCGCCTCTCTGGTCATCGGTTTGAACTCTACTGCCCGGCCCTCAGGTGACCATCCATCATCCCCACTCCGTAAACTCCTTTGCCATTTTGAAAGTCCCCTTCCTGTTTGCTCGGTGATGCGTGCAGCGCATCTTTCCAGGTGGCCAGGCCTGCTCCACGCACCAGGCGATCCACCTGTTTGGAGCTCTGCTGAGCTGCTGGACCTCATCAGCATTTGGGGAGAGGAGGCTGTACAGTCCCAGCTGCACTCCGGACGTAGCAATTATGATACCTCCTGTGACGTTATTGACTTGAACTGGGACCATATAGATCATTGTTGCAACCAAGGTCCTGTAGTGGCACCAAATCTTGTATAAAGGGGGGTCAAATAAGGTGTCTAAGGCAAGGTTATGGTTTGCTGGTTATGATTATGCTCTCTAAATGTAACCCTTCTGCCAGGCCAAGTTGATAGCAGCAAGGGCCGGGTTCAGTGCACAGGGGTTCCCTCTCATCAAAGCAAATACAAAACTGGCTCGAGCCCCCACCCAGTGACCTGGGAAAATCTTACACACCCCCTGGGCGCCTCGAAGAGGCAATACTTCCCCTCTCGCAAGCACGGAGTCTCGGTGTAGTAGAGAATCTTTAATAACATGAGGTAAACGACATCAGCATTAAATTGGGAAAACACCACAACTAGTGTTCATTAACCAAACCATGAGCAAAGACCCACCCCAGAAAATTGGGCCACATCCTTTCCCTCGGGTTCTTGAGTCCCAGAACCCAAATGTCTCTTGAGTCCAGCAATCCTCAAATCACCCAAAATCCAAAAAGTCCAGCCCCAGAGTTCAAAAGTTCATCTGCAGAGTGTTACTCCTCAGTCTGGCTAAAATGTGCCTGTGTGTGGGGGAAAGAGGTAAGGGGTACCTTACGTGTCCTGAAGCTGACTGCCCCACAGGGCTCTGCTCTGCTACACTGTCTCACGAACGGCTCCACTCTGCACAGCTCGCCGTCTCACGAACAGCTCTGCTCAGCTTGCCGTCTCACGAACGGCTCCGCTCCACCACGACCGGCTCCGCTCGGCACAGCTCGCTGTCTCACAAACAGCTCGGCTCAGCTCGCCGTCTCACGAACACACCGCTGTCTCACGAACGGCTCCGCTCTGCACAGCTCGCCGTCCCACGAACAGCTCTGCTCAGCGTCTCGCGAACACACCGCTGTCCCACGAACAGCTCTGCTCAGCTAGCCGTCTCGCGAACGGCTCCGCTCTGCACAGCTCGCCGTCTCACGAACAGCACCACTGCACTCTAGATCTTCCGGCTCCCCACTACTTGACACAGTGCTCAGTGATTTCAGCTCTCAGTGATTTCAGCTCATAGTAGTGGGGGCCTTAGTGCTGGTGCACCATAAAGCCAAAGTGAATGCAGCACAGTACCTGTAGCAAAACTCTTAATAGACCCAACATTAGCTCTGACATTCCACAGTGGAGAGAGACAGAGGTGCAATTGGTGCTTCAGGCCCTCACAAAGGGGCCCACACCACCAGGTACTAATACCTGTCTCAAGTCTCTCTCCCTTCACAGAGTTTTGGAACCCATGTCCCTTGCCTAGCGAGTGCTACTCAGTTGATGGTGAGTCCCTCCATCATAACAAAAGGCCAAGTACAGTTCCAAGCACAGTTCCCATAATCAGGGTAATAACAATTTACTCTTCCCGCCCCAATAACAAAGACACTGGGGATCCCACAACAGCCAAAGTGACCATTTGGGCAGTTATGGCCTCATTCTAGGCGGGGTGGGTGTGCCTATGCAAATTGAGATCAGCCCCTGAAGTTCTTTTCCACTACTTGCCACACCTCACCACCAGATGTCAGGGTGGAGCCCATCCTGACTCTGCTTACATATATGTTTGTGTCATTTTTGTATTTTAAGTTATAAGTATTGACTCTATACTGTCTGTGGTTCAAACTTGTACTATGCTTCTGGGTGACACCCCAGACAAGTTCAAAAGGAGGACTTGTGGCCCTTAGAGACTAACAAATTTATTTGAGCATAAGCTTTCTTGAGCTACAGCTCACTTCATCGGATGCAATGCCTAGCCTGCTTGATGGCCGATTAAGGACCATCAGCTACACAGTTGACCCATTGAGAGAAGGCAGAGAAGCCTTGGGACTCAGCACGGTGTGCAGGGACCTGCCTATGGACAGAACTCGGAGGTTTTTCCAGGCCACGTGATGGACAGCTTGTCTTGGGACAAAGAAAGAAAGACCACATGGCAAGAGAATATAAAAAGCTGCTGCAGCTCCTCCATCTTGTCTTCAGTCCTGCTTCATCCCTCTGGAGGGACTTTGCTACACTGAAGCTTTGAAAGAAGAACTGAAAGATGCATCCCAGCTGAGGATGTTCTCCAGAGACTTGATTTGAACCTGCAGTTTATTCTGTCACTGCCGCAAGCCTGAACCAAGAACTTGGCCATGACTGTATGTCATTGATTCCATTTCACCAATTCTAGCTCTCATCTATAGCTTTTTCCTTTTATGAACAAACCTTTAGATTTTAGATTCTAAAGGATTGGCAACAGCGTGATTTGGGACAAGATCTGATTTGTATATTGACCTGGGTCTTGGGCTTGGTCCTTTGGGATCAAGAGAGCCTTTTTTCTTTTCCTGGGGTATTGGTTTTCATAACCATTTGTCCCCATAACAATTGGTGATACTGGGAAACTGGAGCGTCTAAGGGAATTGCTTGTGTGACTTGTGGTGAGACAGTGGGGTGAGACCAAAGTCTGCTCTGTTTGGCTGGTTTGCTTTGCCTTAGCGGTGGAAAACCCCCAGGCTTCGGCTGTAACTGCCCTGCTTGAAGCAGTTTGTCCTGAACTGGCACTCTCAGTTGGGTCCCACCAGAACCAGCATCATTACACCTACGGACAGATTTCACGATGCATGACAGAAAGGGGCGATGACTGGGACACACGGCAGTTCAGGATCAAAGTGAAGGAGCTGCAGAACGCCGACCACAGGGCGCGGGAGGCAAACCGCCACTCCGGTGCTGCGCCTATGAGCTGCCGGTTCTCCAAAGAGCTGGACATGATACTCCGCGGCGACCCCACCTCCATTGCGAACACCACTGTGGATACTTGGGTGGCTCGCGTGTCAGTCGAGAGTGGACCGAGCCAGGAGGAGGAAATCTTGGAGGAGGATGTGGAGGGGGACCCAGAGGCAGAAGATGACTCGGAGGTCAGAGATGCATGCGGCCAGGAGCTCTTTTCTACCCCAGATGTTGGCGAAGCGCAAAGAGGAGAGGAGGCCTCTGGTAAGTGGATTTGATTTTGGGACTCGCTGAAGTGGGTTGTTGGGGGCAGGAGGGTTGCAGAAAGCAGGCTTGTCTCCCACCGCATGCCACCCTGCCGGAAGCAGAGGGGTGGGACAGGAAGCGGAACTATAAAAGGCCGCCCCTTCAGCTGAGTTGGGGGAGAGCTGCTGGAGGAGCAGGACGTCTCTTCCCTGCTCCCCTGATGGAGAGCGCTATCCTGACAGAGAGCCAGAGGGGCTGCCGGAGCTGCCAGACGCCGGGGACTCCAAGCAGCTGGTGGGGCTGCCACTAGCCGTCTACCCCAGCGAAGCGAACAACAACCCTGGAACCCCTGTACCCACGGAATGGGTGTGTAGGAAGGAGCCCAGGGCAGCCGAATCGGGTTCAGCTGTGTTATTGACTACAAGCCGGCCAGCGTGTTGTGATCGGATTTTCCCCGCTGACCCAGTGGCAGACCACTCCGCTGCTGTTTAGGGCCCTGGGTGGGGACGCAGTGGAGCGAGAGGGCCTGGGTTCCCCTACCACCGCCACGCCACCGTCAGGAGTGGCAGGCTCCCCACCTGGTTGTCAGGAGGCCTGATTGGTCTGGCACCCGCCTGAATCAGGACACCAGACGGTTGTGCTGACTCTCCCACCGGAGAGCTAACCTCCCCTAGACGGCGACGGCTCTGCCGGACTGTAGGCCAGAGCCCCCCTGCTTGATTGCTGCCCCACCCTGATCAAGGGCCAGGCAAATGGACCATCTGCTGCTCTGCCTGCCTGACTGTAGGCCAGAGCCTCTACTTGACTGCAGCCCTGCCCTGAATGAGGGCCCTAGGCAAACAGACTCTATACCATTGGTCGGCCTGACTGCAGGCCTGAACCATTAACACTGGGCTAATTTTCCCCTGAACCAAGGTACCCCGGAAGTATCGTAGCAAGGGGCGTGGTCTCCCACCCTGATGGACAGGGAGGGAGCCGCGAACCCCTTACAGCCTTTCTTTCTACTTGTTCATACTTTTTCTCTAAATATGTCAAAACACAAGAACGCAACCTTCCCCCGGCCAAACACAGAAAACAATACAAAAGAAATGTTCAAAAGGGCCGACGGCGCCAAAAACGTACACGACCGGAAATGGGGACGGAGGGCGGGACGTAAACCCTACACAGGGCGCGGAAACCTGTCAGAAAGTACACGGTGATGAAAGCTCTCGAGCAGTTAACTAGTCACGTGCAATCCCCCCTGTACATAGCAATCCCCCCTGTACATAGCAATCCTCTGTTTCATTTTGATGCTTTTTGATGTATTGTTCTGCTTTTATTTGATATATTAAATGACTGTATTTACAGTGATACATTGAGGTATAAACGATCTAACCGCCTTGTCCTGTACAGAGCACACAGACGGCTCCCCTGGATCCCACAACCCACACAGGGAGAAAGCTGTCGCTAGCGTTGGCATCTCCAAAATCGTATCGGGCAAGAAAAGGCACCTGCTATTTCCCACCCTTGTACAGTGTAGACATGGGGTGAGAGCGAGACTCAGTGATCCCGGTTAGTCCTGCTCCATCTCTGCCGTCTGGGTTTCCATCGACAGCTGTTCACACTCGAAACGCAGGGCGGGGTGAGGTTCGCCCATCAGCCAAAGAAGCTTAATGTAAAGCAGCGCGCTCCTGCCAGTTCCCGTGGCAGATCCCCCATTCGAAGGGTGTGATCATTTCCGCCCTGAGACGGACGAGACCTCGTGTCCTGGTGTGAGGGGGCGCTGTGCTCTGTACCCCACATATCCCCCCTCTCCCTGCCCCCCAGCCTGGTGTTAGGGGATGCTGTGCTCCGGATCCTACATATTCCCCCAGCTTCCAGGCCCCCTGGCCGGTGTTAGGGGGCGCTGTGCTCTGTACCCTACACCCCCCATCTCTCAGCCCCCCTGCCAGGTGTTAGAGGGCGTTGTGCTCTGTATCATATGCATTTCCCAGCCCTCCTGCCCGGCCTTAGGGGGTGCTGTGCTCTGTACCCTACACATCCCCAGCACCCAGCCTGGTGTTAGGCAGTTTCTAGTGTCTGTGAACTTACTGCATGTACCGGAGTCTATCAGCGCATGCTGGGTACCACACGCTGTGGGTATGGACAGGGCCCGACGCTGGAACCTGACCTGAAGGTGGGATTGGCCACTGTCATGGTGGTTAGGACACAGGCAGGTAGTAGAGGGGCTCTGTGCGGGGACCCGATTCTGCCTTTCTGTCTGGCCGATCCCTTCTAATGAGGCTGAACCTGCCCATCTCCCCAGACTCAGCATAGCACAGGACTTGGGGGGCACCTCAGTCCCCACCGTACAGGCAGGGGTCATTCAGCTGGTGATAGCCCTTCTCTCAAGCCCCCAAGCACCTGTGTGTCATGGCTGCCTGCAGGAGATCAGGGCCAACAACTGCCTGGGGGGAGGGAACAGGGCCTGGCTAGGCAGGGGCTCAAACCGGGGAGCGTCAGTTTGGATCCCCAGCTAGCCGTAGGGGTGCAACACGCGGCGTGGGGGGGGGGGAGATCAACTCCAGCCGGTTCATCATAAACCCTGTCCCTGAGGCCTCAGTAGAAATGGGGAGGTTCCCCTGGCAGTATGCAGGTGCGAAGGACTTGAGAGGGAGGTGGCAGACGTGCCCTTTTGTTGGTGGTCCCTGAGCACACGGGGAGAGCAGGGGGCAAACGTCTGTTGGCAAATGTTCGTTGGCAAACGTCTGCGACTCACGGGCCCTGGGTGCACACACCCCTACAGGGGAACGTGTACAGGCCCAGCCCAGTCTGAAGAACACCAGCTCTTGTGTAGGCGAAGTCACCGTTTTTTTCACAAGAGCGGGAAACTGACGTTGGATAAGCCAGGAACTCCTGATGGGCACTTTCGTCCCTCCGGGAGACCAACCATCTAGCACAGAGAACAGGGGGACATAAAGGCTGAGCTGAAGCTAGATTCATGCTCTCCAGGATGCTGGGGTGCCCTCATGCTTGAGCTGAAGACGGCCTGGGGGTTCCCAGCATTGCCCTCCTGCCGTTTCTCGCTGGGAGCCCTCGCCCTGCACCCTGGCCTGTGTGTTCTCAGGAGGCTGCGTGCTGCCAGGTGCACATCCCCAGTGCGGAGTCCCGGGATTAATGCCAGGGGACGGGGACTGGGAAGGAAATGTACTGCCATGCCAAGACTGGGAACGGGCTGGTGATAATGTCCTGGGGTACCTGGCATATCAGTAAGTAGGGAGAGCAGGTCCCTGCTAACTAGAGAGAGCAGGTCCCTGCTCTGCAGGGGAGGTTGAGAGCCTAAATACGACAACACCCATGTGCTCAGCCACTGGCATGATGGGGCCAGGTAAGTGCCCAGACCAGGAGGTAGCTGGTGGCCAACATGGGCCATGTGGGGGTGCTGAAAGGCAAATGGGAACAAGCATGAGAGGTGAGGGAGTTGAAGAGTCTGTGGGAAACCCCCCTCTCTTGTGAAATCAAACACCCCCAGACAGTGCGGGTCTCTCGCAGGCCTGGGGGTGCTGATCCAGGCTTTGCGTGCTACCCGGAGCTCTGCTCCTGGCTCCTCCCAGGAAGCTGGGAGTGTGAGTGGTGGAGCTGCCAGCTCTTGGAACCTCCCTTCCCAGCATGGGATTGTCTCTGGGGGAAGCCCACCCCAGGAGCTGGCATTTGTTGGCCTCTTCCACAGAGCGCTGGAGTCTCAGCCACTCCAGATCGGGGGGAGGGGCCAGCTGTGAATTGGGAGCCAGATCCGGGTTTAGATGTGAATCCGCCGGCGCTGCAGAGCATTCGGATATGGGGAGCCAGCTCCAGCCTGCAACAGATCACAAAGTGCCACTTCAGCCAGGCCCTCCACAGCTGGGTGCTGCTCCTCCTCCCTGCTGGCCAGCCGGCCGCAACTCCTCAGCACCTGCCCGCTCAGCCCCACCTCAGTGCTCCTGCCTCCCCAATGTCCTCCCTGGTGCTGCGCCTGGCCCCCTGCACCTAGCCTGTCAGTGCCCAGCGGGGCCGGGAGCCAACTGCCCCCTGGAGCCATGTGTCAGGCCCTGAGTCCCTCCTGTGCCGGGCTCCCGCCAATCCACAAGCCAGGAACAGGCCCGTGACTCCCGGAGCAAGTATTTCAGTCTCACAGCAGCAGCTCAGTCTGCTCAACATGACTCCAGGGCCAGGAACTCGCTCCTGCCTGACATTGGCAACAGTCTTAGGCTGCTCCAGCCCTGCTCCTGGTCTTCCTCCAGCCCTGCTCTCGCTCCAGCCTCGCTCCACCCACGCCCCGGCCTCCTGAGTCCAGCTCCAACCACGAGGCCTGACCACCTCCAGCACCTTCGCTGACACCAGCACTTCCAGAGGGAATGGCACTGAGGTTGCCGGGGGAAGAGGCATTCTCCGGCTGCCCGGAGCCATTGTTCCATTTAACCAGGACAGTCCGATGCCAGGCCAGTCCCCTTGAGCTCTGGAGAGGACTAGAGGTGCCTTCGGACACCTGCCGTGCAGCTGCTGGAGAGTTAGCAGGAGACACTGGGTGAGGAATGGAGCCCCCCAGGGCAGGGGCCATTCAGGAGACCCAGCGTGGGGGGAATCAGGCCTGGGATTCTCTGCAGCGGCTGCTCCCACACAGCCTTGGAGAGAGGAGCTGCGAACCCCCCACAAAGCGCCGTCCTGGCACAGAGCTCTGTAGCACTGGTACTCCGTACGCATGAGCCGCAATCCAGCAGGCCCTTGGGCCAGCACCACCCTCTCCCATTGCCCCGCTCGGGGAGGCCAGGGCACAGTTCACAATTTAGCACGGACCAGCTGCAAGGATCCTGGCGGGCCCTGGTATGGTTGGAGCAGCATCTTCAATGTTCGGGAAAAGCGAGATCTGTGCAATAGGCAACATAGCTCCATGTGGGCACCAGCCAGCTCCTGTGCCCCAGAGAGCTCCCACAGCTCCCACTGAACCAGGGACGAAGGGGGCAGGAGGTTGAAGGAGAAGGTGCCATCCTGGGACCCAGGAGACCCATGTTCATTTCCCACCTCTGCCACAGATGCTCTGTTTGGCTTCGAGCAAGTCCCTTATTCTCTCTCTGCAGCGGTTCCCTGTCTGTACAGTGGGGGTAGCAGCCAGGCCCTGCCCTGCAGGGGGCAGTTAGAATAAATGCAATCGAGGTTGGGCAGTGCTCGAATGCCAGGGGGATGAGGGCCAGGATGGTGCCTAAGACAGACCGAAAGCAAGGGGGAGCTACAGAGCCGGTGGTGAGAGGGTTTGGCCTTTGACAATCTGCTCTGAGTGCCAGGGCTGCCAGACCCCAGACAGCCACTTGCATTGCCAGACCTCCCTGATCTACAGTGCTGCTGCTCTCCCTGCTTCTAGGAGTCACTGCCTCCCCCTGGGCTGACACCCCCGCAGCAATCATCTCCTGGGGCTGCTGTGGCACTGAGTGTTAGCAAGGCCTGGGACTCAGTTGGGCGTGGGGGGGGGTCGGGGGGAGGCTGCTATTAAAGCAGCTTCTGCACCGTTGCAGCGGTGGGAGAGGAAGTAGAGACGGGACCGTTTTACACCCCATGGCCAAAGCACCGACAGCTTGGGACCCTTGGGTTCCATCACCAGCCCTGGGAGGGGAGTGGGTGTGATGAAGCGGGACTGTTCTTAATGTTTCCTCTGAATATTGTGGGGGTGCCTCAGTTTCCCCTAGGCAGTTCTTAAGTATCTAGATGGTGGGATAAGGGTGTATGATGATTGCAGAGCCCTAGAGGGCAGGAGTGTGCAGGGGTTTGGACACAGAGAATGGCTGAAACCCTGTTTCCTGGCAACTGATGGCCTGGGCCCTTCCCCCCTGCAAGGTGAGAGCGAAAGGGTTGGAGAACAAAGGAATCCGGTGACCTCCTGGCCTGGGAAAGGGAGAAAGCCCAGAGGAGGGCGGGGGCTGGAGACATTGAGTGAAGTGCAGATGTGGTTCTCTGGCTCACTGCCGCCCAAAATGGATCCAGCTGAGGGGTTCTGTTCTCTGCACCTACAAGCTCTGTGTTAGATCATGTTCCTGTCGTCTAATAAACCTCTGTTTTACTGGCTGGCTGAGAGTCACATCTGACTGCGAAGTTGTGGGGCAGGACCCTCTGACTTCCCCAGGAAGTGCACAGAGGGGCAGAGGATGCTGAATGCTCCGAGGTCAGACCCAGGAAGGTGGAAGTTGTGTGAGCTGTGTGTCTTGAAGACCGGCTGCTCACAGAAAGGAGACTTCCCCAGAGTCCTGACTGGCTTGGTCTGGAGCAGTTCCAGAGCATCGCCAGGGGGCCCCATGACAGTGGGGTCTAGTGGTTAGAATGGGGGGCTGGGAGCCAGGACTCCTGGGTTCTATCCCAGCCCTGGAAAAGGGATAGGAAACTCCTACCTGGATATATCACCATATCACAAAACCCACCACCCCTGGCTCAGATTGACCGCCCCAGCGTGGATGCTGCCTTGGATTTGCATCACCAGGGTGCCATCTCGCCATTATTTTGCACCACTTGCATTTCATAGAATCACAGAATATCAGGGTTGGAAGAGACCTCAGGAGGTCATCTAGTCCAACCCCCTGCTCAAAGCAGGACTAACCCGAACTAAATCATCCCAGCCAGGGCGTAGTCAAGCCAGGCCTTAAAAAGTTCTAAGGATGGAGATTCCACCACCTCCCCAGTTAACCCATTCCAGTGCTTCACCAACCTCCTAGTGAAATAGTGTTTCCTAATATCCAACCTAGATCTCCCGCACTGCAACTTGAGACCATTGCTCCTTGTTCTGTCATCTGCCACCACTGAGAACAGCCGAGCTCCATCCTCTTTGGAGCCCCCCTTAAGGTAGTTGAAGGCTGCTATCAAATCCCCCCTCATTTTTCTCTTCTGCAGACTAAATAACCCCAGTTCCCTCAGCCTCTCCTCGTCCGTCATGTGCCCCGTTTTCATTTTCAATCATTTTCATTGCCCTCTGCTGGACTCTCTCCAATTTGTCCACATCCCTTCTGTAGTGGGGGGATCAAAACTGGACGCAATACTCCAGATGTGGCCTCACCAGTGCCGAATAGAGGGGAATAATCTCTTCCCTCAATCTGCTGGCAACACTCCTACTAATGCAGCCCAATATGCCTTTGGCCTTCTTGGCAACAAGGGCGCTCTGCTACTCATATCCAGCTTCTCGTCCACTGTAATCCCCAGGTCCTTTTCTGCAGAACTGCCGCTTAGCCAATCGGTCCCCAGCCTGTAGCAGTGCCTGGGATTCTTCTGTCCTAAGTACAGGACTCTGCACTTCTCCTTGTTGAACCTCATCAGATTTCTTTTGGCCCAATCCTCCAATTTGTCTAGGTCACTCTGGACCCTATCCCTACCCTCCAGTGTATCTACCTCTTCCCCCAGCTTAGTGTCATCTGTGAGTTTGCTGAAGGTGCAATTAATCCCATTATCCAGATCATTGATAAAGATGTTGAACAAAACCGGCCCCAGGACCGACCCCTGGGGCACTCCGCTTGATACCGGCTTCCAGCTAGACATCAAGCTGTTGATCACTACCCATTGAGCCCGACAATCTAGCCAGCTTTCTATCCACCTTATAGTCCATTCATCCAATCCATACTTTTTTAACTTGCTGGCAGTAATACTTTGGGAGACCGTATCAAAAGCTTTGCTAAAGTCAAGATGTATCACAACCACCACTTTCCCCATATCCACAGAGCTAGTTATCTCATCATAGAAGGCATGACTTGCCCTTGGTGAATCCACGTTGACTGGTCCTTATCACCTTCCTCTTCTCCAAGTGGTTCAAAATGGATCCCTTGTGGACCTGCTCCATGATTTTGCTGGGGACTGAAGTGAGGCTGACCAGTCTGTAATTCCCCGGGTTCTCTTTTTTCCCTTTTTTAAAGATGGGCACTATATTTGTCTTTTTCCAATGGTCCGCGACCTCCCCCGATCACCATGAGTTTTCAAAGATAATGGCCAATGTCTCTGCAATCACATCAGCCAAGTCCCTCAGCACCCTTGGATGCATTAGATCTGGACCTATGGGGTTGTGCACGTCCCGCTTTTCTAAACAGTCCTTAACCTGTTCTTTCAGCACTGAGCACTGCTCACCTCCTCCCCATACTGTGTTGCCCAGTGCAGCAGTCTGGGAGCTGACCTTGTCTGTGAAGACTGAGGCAAATAAAGCATTGAGTACTTCACCTTCTTGCACATCATGTGTCACTAGGCTGCCTCCCACTTTCAGGAAGGGGCCCACACATTCCCTGACCTTCTTCTTGTTGCTAACATACCCGTAGAAACCCTTCTTCTTACCCTTCACATCCCTTGCTAGCTGCAACTCCAGTTGTGCCTTGGACTTCCTGATTACACCCCTGCATACCCAAGCAATATTTTTATACTCCTCCCTAGTCATCTGCCCAAATTTCCACTGCTTGTAAGCTTCCTTTTGGAGTTTAAGCACCAGCGCGTGGGGGCAGCCCAAGCAGAAATCCCCTCCCCCCCGACACACATGAGAGAGGTGCTGGGAGCCGTGCTGGGGGCGATGACAATGGGGTCAGGCATCAGGGCACGTGGCTGTTGGGTGCGTTGCTGGATTCTGGAGAGACCTCCCCTTCTGCCACCAACCTGCCCCACTGGAGGCCAGCACAGCGCCCTCTGCTACCCATGGCTGCCACCATCTCTCCGCTCCACGAAGCTCCCACGACCTGCCTGGGGCAGCGACAGACCCTCTTGCTCCCCAGTTATAACACCTGGCCCTGAGCTAGCCCCTTTCTCCAGCAGATCTCAATGCCCTTCACAAAGGAAGTTGGCATCACTATCCCCACTTTATAGATGGTGAAACTGAGGCACACAAGGGGGACGTGACTCAACCAAGGTCACTCCACAGGCCGCCCATGTCTGTATGCAAAAGCCTGAGGACTTTAACTGGACCGGTCTACTTAAAACATTACAACACCCCCCCACCCCATCCATGGGGATGCCGTTATACCAGTACAAAGGTTTGTTGACTGGTAGAGGCCAAATTACTATCAGACCTCAGGCCAACTGGTGACCCAGACTCCCAAGATGCTTTGGGAATGCTGCTAAACTCTCACAGGCTGTGAAAAATGCCAGTTTGCTAAAATTTGTAGCCTAGCGCCCTGTTATTTGCGTTGCCACGCAACTGTGCGAGAAATGTACTAACCACAAACAAATGGAAATGTATAAATAACATAGTGATGGTAAAAGTTTATGCTTAAGCAGCAGATGTGTGATTGTGTGCTGGGAAGTCTATGATATTTACCAGACACAAATTTTGCAGGCGACAGACTGATCCCCGTGATGTCTTTTGCCACGGCTTGCATACAGCTTGGACTACTTATAGGTAACTTAGTTCCAGCTTATCTCTTCCTCTTTCCCAATGCAAGGCTGTATGCAAGCCGTGGCAAAAGACATCACGGGGATCAGTCTGTCGTTTACGTCAACGGCTGCAAAATTTGGTTCAGCAGACTTGGTAATGGATCTGCCTTTCTGTTTGAGCGCTGTACTAACAACTAATAAATACTGGCCGGGGCTTGGGTCCTTGAGGTCTCTTTAAGCAGGAAGTAAGATTGAAGCTGAATTGGTAATAAATCTGCTTCCCTGGGGGATCCTCCAACCCAAGTTTACCGGCTGGAACCGGACCGGGCAGGGTCACAACCTCTGAGTAGGGAGTAAAGACCTAGCCGTGTGTGGAGACTCTGGCTGGGACGGTCTAGGGGCCTACAGGGGAGGGGAAAAGTTTGAAGAAGAGATGTAAGACTAGATCCAGCAAAACGTTAACTCCCTCAAGAGTAAAATGCGGGCGAAGAATGGCCGAAATGGTAAAGGAGGGCTTGGATTGTTTGTAAAGAAATGTGCTGTTATGCATGGAGGATCTGGGGCCGCACTGCGTCCGGCCGGCCCGTGGGATCACACGTGTGCGCTGCTTGTCTCTGAGGCTGACCAGAGAGTGGAGGGGAAAGCGTGACCCGGGGCGGCAGCTCAGCATCGGGCGCACGAGGCTTTTAATCAGAAGCTTAAGGAAGTGACAGAGAATGCTCAGAAAGGGAAGCCGCAGAATGGGGAAGTCAAGGGGCGGCTGGCGAGCGCCGCAAGGAAAGGGGAAGGCGGGCGAGGGGAAGGAGCTGAGGAGACGGTGCAGACGTGGGGTTGTCAGAAACGGGCGAAGGACGGTGGAAGTGCTCATAGGCCAGCACAGGAGCAATTGGCTGTGGTGACACTGGGAGCACCGGGGAAGCCGGTTGAGTGCAAGGAGGACCCAGAGGATGTGATGGAGCAGGTCAAGCCTCATCGTTAATAATGCAGCTGAGCCGTGTCGGAAGTTAAGAAAATGAACTGCGTGCTGGAAGGAAAAGGTTTGGAGGCACCCTGAGTAAGGAGGGGCGTGGGAGAGATCGGCCCAGGGGCTCTAGAGAGAACTGGGGTTGGAGGCTGCCAGCCGACCGGGCGGGTTTGTGAAGGCCGGGTGCTGGCGTGATGGCAGAATGCTTCTTCAATGCAACGTCAAAACGTGACATTGTGACAGGCCATAGCAGAAATGCCAGGCAGAGGAGAAACCTGTCCAGGCACTAAGTCAATGGGTTCCCCAAGGGTGCCGGACAGCACTTGGTTCCACCCATTTCTGTCCGGAGAAATGGGCCAGAGACGGCAGTTCCCTCCCAGACCCTGCACAAAGCTGGTTGGACGAAGTGTGGGTATTTCCAGAGTTCATTGTATTACAAATGCAAATGGGTCTGGAGTCTGGGGGGATGGGACGTGATTCTTCTGGGGGAGACGTGACTCCAGCAAACCCTGGGAAGGGTCAGGACCATCACAAGACACTTGTAAAACGACCGACCAGCCAAGGCGGGGATGCAAATTCCCACCTCTGCCCCCAGCCTTTCGAAGCGACGCCCTGGGGAGCGAGACACTGGCTGCGAATGACCTGTTCCCAGATCGAGGTACCGGCCTGCAGCACTCACAGATTCCCAGGGGTCATGTTTGCAGCAGAAGCTGTGCTGAGCTTGGAAGCACTGAAAAGCCCGTGGGTGGCTTTGACGGGCTGCGCTCCGGCCGGAGCCCTGGCTGGAGTCAGGGGAGGGATCCCTGGTAAGCCCAGTAGCAGGCGGGTGGGTTCGCTGATTGGTTTAACATGTGTTCTTGGCAGTGCTGTCACCGTAAGCACCGAGGATTGTACCCCCACCGGGGCTGTAATGTGTTAACTAGCCTGGTACAGTTACACTCCTACAGCATTTGTGTGTGGGGCTGGAGCCGTGGCAATGGGGTGGGGTGGGGGCCAGCAAAGGCCTCTGTGACACCGCCCCATGCCGGCGTTATTGACACGTTTCCCTGCAGCCGGCCTGACGCCCCGCAACGAAAACCTGGCCACAGATTTTGCTCCGTGAAATGTTTTGAGATGGTGATGTCAGGAGATGGAAACCCAGCTGGGAATTTCCAGCAGGGCAGAGGCTCCCAGTGCTGTTCTCCTGCCCCACATCTGGGCCCGCTACAGCCCTCACTCCACCCCCAGCTCTGTCCAGGTGGGGCCCTTGGTGCCTTCCAAAAGGGGCGTTACACACAGCGCCACCTAATGGCCAAACAGTGCAATACAGGTTAGGGCCCCTCCATTCCAGTCCTTTTCCTCAGTGGGTCTTTAGCTCCATGGCAGAGGATTGAGCTTCTAGCTCTGATGGTCCCAGGTTCAAACCCGGGCCGGGCCAGCCACGACCCTGGGGGAGCTGCCAAGAGCGATGGGGAGGGGAGGGTGCGGCCGACATGCCTGTGCAGGTCTCACACTGTGCTCTGCCTGCAGCTTCCTGATCGGCGAAGATGACAGAGTCTAGGAGGGCAGAGGTTGGAGCACCATGGGGGCCCATGCCAAGAACTGGAAAAATAAGTCACTGGGAATCAGCTTCCTGGGCAGCTTCTCCAGTACGTGGTTCCCGTCTGTACGGATTTCCCTGCTAGGCCCCCAGGGGAACTAGGAAGTTCACAGCTGCTCTTGGTTCCACCACGGTGGGGCACTGGGCTGGGGCACAGGGTCAGGAAAGGGAGGGGGAGGGGGAGCATGGCGAAGCAAATGTGTGTGTGGAGGCGGGGAGACGCATTACCAAACACAATGGTGGGGGGGGGGAAGACACTGACATGGCCAATCAAGAACGTGGCTAGAGAGTGTTTATTTACTCAGGCCACATTCACATCCCCTGAGCAGCAGAGAGGGGCCAGGGGCGGGTGTGAAATTAACAGGGGGCTGCTGGTGTCCTGCAGAAACAGCCCCTGACAACACCACCCTGACCGTTGCCAAGAGCCCGATCCAATGTGCTGTATCCGGGGGCTTCCTAAGTGAAAGCTACACCCTGAAGGGGCATCGCGACGTGAAGTCAACCCAATGCCCTGGGGACGCCCTCTACGAGGCCATAAGCCAGTGGCCTGAGTTTGAAGCCTGAGTCCCTGCAGCCTCAGGGCAGCCCCTGCACCCATCGCTGACCCCGCCCACAGCTTCTGCCTGCTCGAGCAGCACCTCTGCCCCCCAGCAGGGGGCAGCTTCCCGCTTCTCGCCCACCTGCTTCCTCTTAGGGCCCGGAGAGCAGGGCTCTGAGAGTTGGGGTTACCCTCCCGTCTCCCCTGGGCTCTGCTGCCCTCCCCCCCCCGGGGGCTCAGATTTCTAATGGCACTTGGGAGCCACCTGCCTTCCCCAGGCTACTTCCTTCGGCAGATGCCAGGCCTAGCCCCTCGCTCCCGTCCGCAACGGGCATGTCAGCTTAGCCCGGGTCCACACACAGCCAGGCCCAGGGTCTTACAGCATCCAGGGGGTTGGGGCCAAGCCTCAGCCGAGCTCTGTGGCGATGGCCCTGCCAATCCCTGGGCAGCTCAGGAAACGTCGCCTCCATTCCCATGTGAAACGTCTGAGCAATTATCAATTCCAGAGTCAAATCCGCCTCTGCCCCCAGCCCCCCTGAGATCTGCAGCAAAGATTTCATCTGGAATCCCCCAGAAATTGGTTGCTATTTAACCCCCCCACAAAGGGAACCCAAGTGTCCCCGAGCCCTGACACTTGGCTCTGCCAGGCCCAGGCAGGGTCTGGCTCTCAAAGCTTTCAGCCCTCGACCCTTTCGCCCCGACAATCCATTCCCGTGAGCCTCTCTCACCGAGGGGGGCAAAGTGTTTGGATCTTCACACAGCAGGTGCCTGGGAAGTACCCGTAGGGTGGGTCACAGAGTCCCACAAAGGGGTTTTTAATTCAAGTGCAATTTGCCTTTAACCCAGCGCCCCTGCGGCTTAGCGCTTGCTTTGCTTGGGAGCTACTGAGCAGTGAAAATAAACCAGCTTCTAGCACATGAAAAGTTGAAGCGCCGGGAATCAGTTCATCTCCTGTTAAACCATAACCACCACCACCCTGCCGCTGGGCTGGGTGAGCTGAGAGGGTGTGATTATGGGTCTGTCAGATTAGCACTAAGAGGCCCCCTTGGGCTAGGTGCTATACACACAGAACATGAGACAGACAGTCCCTGCCCTAAAGAGCTCACAGTCTAATTAGACAAAGGATGGGAGGGGAAACTGAGGCACAGGGAGGGGAAAAGGGTTTTACCCAAACTCACAGGGCCAGTTAGTGGCAGAGAGTGGAACAGATCCCATGGGTGCAGTCAAGTGCTCTGCCCACTAGGCTGTGCTGCCTCTCAATCCAGAGGGAGGAGGTGGAGCGAAACCAAGGGGGCGCTGGTTCCGCATGGCTCACACACAGTCAGGCCCGGCAGCCCTGAGCTGAAGGAAGCAGAGGGGAGCTGGGGTTTGCGCCTGCTGATGGGAGCTGGGGCTGCGGCTGGAGACTGGCAGGAGGGGCCGGAGCGGAGGGAACAGCCATGCCAGGAGCAGTGTCCCAGCCCCACAGTGCCCAGGGCTGCTCAGCATGTGGGAAGGGGGCAGCAGCACTGACGGGGCAGCTCTTTGTTACGAGAGTCGCTGTGGAGCAGCCCCCGAGCGAGGCTGGGAGCCCAGCACCTCAGGGCTGGACGGGCCCCGTAAACAGGAGGAACCCCTGGTGGGCTGGCAGCTGGAGGCCACGCTGCAGAGAGTGCAGGTCTGGCCCCCCCGCAGCCCCCGGTGTCCTGCCCCTGGCACAGTCCAGGTTCAGCCCAGTTATTCCTGCTTCTGAGCCGTGGATCCCGGGGGACATGACCAGCTGGGATCCAGGCCCCCCGCTGGGAAGAGGCTAGTCCAGGCCCCGGCGGCTGGAGCTCTGGAGGGCATGTAAAGCCCAGGAAGGCCCAACCTCAAGGGGCTCAAGCAAGAGGTTTCACTTCTGGGCTGGCCACAGACCTGCTGCAGCCCCGGAACAGACTCAGCACATCTCCCTTCCCATCATCCCAGCATTGTAACACCTCCCCAAGCCCCTGAGGGGCTGCCACAGCCCGGGCCCCAAAAGCCACCTTGCCTGGTCCCTAGGGTGTTTTGGCCGCTGGCCCCATGGAGCTCGGCCCAGGAAGGGTAAAGGATCCTGTAAGACCCAGGGAGGGGTGGGTCCCTTCACCAGGGGAGGCTCTGGGTAGTCACAGCCACAGGTACTTGGCCAGGAAGGCAGCCAGGATCTTGCAGAGGTTCTCCAGGGTCTGGGGGTACAGGTTCTGCTCCGTGTCCTCCATCGTGTGCCAGACCCACGGGAAGGGGGTGGCGATGAGGTGCAGCACTGGCACTCCTACGGCCAGACAGATACATGGATAGTCAGCAGGGATCCAACCCAGGATCTGCATCACTGCAAGCACCAGCCTCTACTGCTGGAGCTACAAGAGTAATTCCACTATTGTCAGCAGTAGTAGACTATTATCCCCATGTGGCCCAGCCAATAGCGGGCGACGTGCAACATTCTAAATGCGCACACTGTCTCAGGAGATGGAGCCAGGCCCTCAGGCATGACCTGACCTTACATCTAGGAGCCATGTGCTCCCCTGACCTAGCAACGAGCAGCTGGCCAGGTGCATTATGGGAACCAGATTGGCCAGAGACATCAAGTGAGTCAGGGCCAAGTGGCTAGATAGCAATGATGTGTTTATAAAGTCTTTCACCCCCAAGGATCCCAGAGCCTAAGTTCAAAATGCAGCCACCTCTGGGGTGAAGTGTGCCAGGCAGGCAAACATCATCTATAAAGCATGTTACCCCTGTAAATAACACCTAGCTCTTGCATAGCCCTTGTCCTCAGGGGATCCCAAGGCACTTTACAAAGGGGGTCAGAATGATTCCCCCCACTTCACAGATGGGGAAACTGAGGAAGACAGCGGCAAAGTCACCCAGCAGGGCAGTGGCAAAGCCAGGATCTGAACCCAGGTCTCAGTCCCTTGCTCCACTCATGAGGCCAGGCTTGTGTGGGAGCCTGGGGGAGTCTCACCACACTTTGTCTGCACACATTCTGCCCTGGTTCCCCCGGGGAGGCCTCCCCAGCTGTCCATCCCACACTGCTCTGCGCCTGGACGCCCGGTAGCGAGGGGCAGGACAGGTACCTTTGCGAAGGAAGGGGACGTGGTCCTCTTCGACAGGCCCATAGGCAGGCTCCCGCTGGAAGTACGTCTGCTCCCGGGGGTGGGACTGCAGCAGGCCCACCCGGTGCAGACGCTTCTCTGGGCGACACAGAGAAGAGAGTGAGGAATGGGCTGGTTCCTGGGACCTGCCAGGCTGGGGGCGTGGCAGGACGAGCCCCACAGGGGGTCACACCTGGCTGCTCACACCAGAGCTCCCTGAGGACACAGAGACGCTGCCGGGGAGGGAGGGGGATTTCAAACCTGACAAGTCGTGTTTGAGGGAAATAAAGTGTTGGTGAAAGATGCCAGGTCAACAGCCCTGGGGACTGAATCCCCAACTCCCAGCTCTGTCCCACAGCTGGGGATAGAACCCAGGAGTCCTGGTTCCCAGCCCCCCTGCTCTAACCACTAGACCCCACTCCCCTCCCAGAGCTGGGGCTAGAACCCAGGCACCTTTATTCATTGTCAGACAGACGCAGGACCATCAGGACTTGGGGGGGGGTGGGGGGGAGGAAGTAGCTGTCCCACTACAGGTGCCTGGGGGGGCAAGCCCCCTCCCACCCCTGGAAGAAAGGAAGGTTTGCTATCGATGCCAAAGAGCCGGTCGAACCAGGAGGCGGTGAAGGGGAAGTGGTTCTGGATGGTCGGGTGGTGGGCCCCCAGCAGGTCCAGCAAGATAAACAGGCTCTGCAAGGCGGCAACAAGGGGTTAAATCTGTAGGGGCCCAGTCACCCCAGGAGGATCTGAGGTAGGGATTGGTACAAGATCCAGTGCAGACGGATTGAGCCCCCCGCCTACCCCGGACAGGCACCCCCACCATCTCCCTTCAGCCTGAAAGATCCCCCAGGCAGAACTCCCCAGAGGGGCAAGCGGGCGGCTCTCACCATAGCCTGGAGCTGGCTGGTGCCCGGCTGGTGCTGAGCCTTGGCCATGGACAGCCCCGTACAGGGAATCCCTCTCACTCCACTCCCCGAAGGCCTCCTTGCTGTCCAGGAACAGCAGCTGCAGCGTCACCTCAGAGCCCTGGGGAGAGACACGGGGCTCGCTCAACACCTGACACTGCTGGACAGGTGAGAGGACTGCACCCAGGACAGCAGCAGAGCTCGGGATAGAACCCAGGAGTCCTGGCTCCCAGCTCCCCTGCTCTAACCACTAGACCCCATTCCCCTCCCAGAGCCAGAGATAGAACCCAGGAGTCCTGGCTCCCATCCCCCCTGGTTTTACACACTAGACTCCATTCCTTTCCCCAAGACAAGAGTAGAACCCCCAACCTGGGAAGCGCTCACCTGCTCCTTGGCCTTCAGCAGCTCCACGTCCAAGGCCGTGGCCAGTTCCAGCAGGATGGCACAGGGCACGGCTGAGTCGGTGGCCCCCAGGAAGGTGCGGCCCTGTCTTTCCCAAGCTGCCACCCCACCGGGCTTGAAACATCACCAGCTCCATCCAGCCCAGGGACCACATGGACAGGTACCGGGGCTGGGATGGGGACTCTGTGGAATCTCAGATTAAAGGAGCACCTTTAGATTTGGGATGGAGGGGCTACCTGCAGAGCAGGGAGGTCTTTCCTAAATTCCTCAGGCTTACCCTGATCTGAGGCTGTACAGAGGAGGCTCCCCAGCCAGCAGCTGCCTTATCAGAACTGTGTTCATTAGATAGATAGATAGATAGATAGATAGATAGATAGATAGATAGATAGATAGATAGATTCAGGGTAATGTATCAGAATCTGGCCCTCACCCCATTGCACTCAGTGGGTTTCTCTCGTTTTACCCTGGGGGAGATGAGATCAGAACCCAAGACCGCCAGTTCCAAGAACTCCACAGACCTGTGTTGTCACTGGATTTATTACCAAGGGGACATTAGACAAGGGGAGGCACCAGAATACCCCTCTGTGGGACAGAAGGACAGATTGAGGGACAGGGTTTGTGTCTCCCGCTTTGAAGTCCTGTGTCTTTGTGCATGCAGAGCTCTGTGCAAAACCCACCATCTCTGTGAGCCCCAGGGCGGATGATGGCCCTGGGAGGAGCTGTGACCATCCTCTGAAAGAGTCGGTGCCAGGGCATAAGGGCTGTTCTGTAGAAAGGAGGAGATTAAACTCCTCTGCAATACATATGTAAGCCTTCTTCCAGTTCCAGCTCTGGCTTCAATATATAGGGGTTCCTCTCAAAATTACAACACAACACTGGCTTGAGCTCCAACCCAGAAATCTGGGAAAACTAAACACCAGCCCTGGGTGTTTCTAAGAAGCAATACTTCCTGTCTTGCAAGCACTGAGTCTGTGTGCGACAAAAGAAATATTTTATTAAGGGGAGAAGGAAGAATGGCATTAATTTGAGAAAACATGACAACAATGACTCAAACGCATGCAAACAACAAGTAAATCCCTGGCCCCGGGTGGAGCAGTGGCTTTGCCTCAGTTTCCCCCTTTCTGAAAGAACAGCGGACAAATGTCCCGTTAACACACCACTCCCCTTTCTGTCCATGACACCGCACTCTTAGTTTGCTGTCCACCACAAGTGAAGTCCTAGGGTCTAGGGGTGCCGTTAGGTGCATTCAGCTCCAGCCTTAGGGGAGGAATGCAGGAAAATCAAATGATGCCTCTGCCCACTCCGGGGGGAGTCAGCAGCAACCAGGGCTGGGTTCCTTTTGACAGCACAACACAGAACCAGCTCGAGTCCACACCCAGTAATCTGAAAAAAATTACACCCCCCACTTGGTACCTCTAAGAGCCAGTACTTCTCCTCTCACAAGCACTAAGTACATGTATAGAAGAGAAAACTTTGAATAAAAGGGGAAAGGAACCTGGCATTACTTGGGAAAACACCACAAGCATGATTTGAAAACATCAGACCATGAGTAAAACACCCACCCCAGAGTACATTGGCAGCATCCGTTTCCTCAGTCTCTCACCTTGCAGTGTGACAGTCTGACAAACAAATGTCCCTTTAACACGCCAGTCCTCTCTCCCTCCACCGCACCCCACTCACAGTTGTCCTTGGTCAGTGAAAACCCAGTGTTTGGAGGTGTGTTTGCGTGAGTTAACCTCCCACCCCGGGGGGAGCGGGGGGGGCAGCACTGAGCAGTGATTCGGCAGCCGTCGCTGTGCCGCTGTTCACTCTGCATCACTGTCTGCCTTTGTTCACTCCATAGCCGGCCACTCCACCTTCATTGACTGCACCGCCAGCCACCCCCCAGTGTTCCCTCTGCCACTCTCCGGCGCTCTGCCACCAGTCACCCTGCCACGGCCCTCTCCACTGCAGCCTCTGGGATGTTTTGAAGTTCCACCACTTAACTCAGCTCTCAGCAATTCCAATGCTCAGTGATTCCAGCAGTTAGCGAGGCAACCTCGTTCACCAGAGACACTGTCCCACAACGGACCTAAGGCTTCATATTTAGACTGGGCTATCAGTGATGTCAGCTTGAGTGATCCAAACCAAGAGACTCTCAACTGGGCCTTAAGAAGCTCTGTTATTAAACAGTGCAGAGTCAAATGGCACGTAAAGCCAGATGGGCACAAATACCCTCTCACATCTCCACTGGCCTTTGGCACCCCTACCTCCTGCTTATTGAATGCAGTTAACTTGAGAGTGACCCCCTCATTCATGGCATACCAAGGCCAGTTCTGCTCCCTTTGATTCACAAAAGGATAACCACACTTTATTACCTCTGCCTCCTCAATAACAAAGTGATTTGCAATCCAACACCAGATAAAAGTGATCATTTGGGCAAAGCAGCCCCATCATGTTGCTCACCTAGGCAGAGTGGGTGTGTCTATTCAAACATGGTCAGTTCCTGATGTCTTCTCCCCAGCTCATCACTAGGTGTTGGGAAAGCTCATTCAGAGCCTGCTTACATAAGAACCTATAACTGCAATTTCACATAAACAGATTGAACACTCTGAGCAATGCGTTCAAATGCATCACACATTCAATGAGGCTAACAACATTTCCTTATCCCTGGATCCAAGGGGATGCCTAGCTAGGCATGAGGTAATATGATGGGTGACTTGTCCAATGAAGGGGGAGCAATAGCTGTTGATTTGGCAGAGGCAGGGGGGAACCCTTCCCCCAGGGGGAGCTGCAGAGCTTCCCAGGAGGATGCTCCTTCTCTGGGGACACACACAGAAGTCAGGCCCCGGTGACTACAGCATCAGCACTGCACCCTCCCTAGAGATTACAGTGACCATAAATCTTGAGCTGTGGGGGGAGAGTCCCAATTGCTAAGTCATTGTTTCCACCTTCTCACTCCCCCTGGGTTCCAAGAACTCCACAGACCTGTGCTGTTGCTGGGTTTATAATGCAGGGAACATTAGACAAGGGGAGGCAGCTGAATGCCCTAGGGCTGGGCACAGAGAGATCAAATGACAGACAGACAGACTGAGGAGTAAGGGTATATGTCTCCCCCATAGAAGTCCTGTGTCTTTGTGCATGCAGAGTTCTATCCCAAACCCTCCATCTCTGTGAGCCCCAGGGAGCTAATGGCCATGGGGTGCACCGTGACCATCCAGTGTGAGTGTAGGTACCAGGGCTGAGGGTTGTTCTGTACAAAGGAGGAGACCACACCACGCTGCATCACATGGAAAGTCCTGCAGACATGACTGCGTTTCCCATCCGCAGTGTTATACAGGGTGACAGCAGGAGCTACACCTGACGTTATGGCAGCACATCACAAGCCTTCATCTGGTCAGATCCCAGTGACCCTGTGGTGCTGGTGGTGAGAGGTGAGGGGCCTGGTTTGGAGTCCCCGCTCTCAGCCCTGTACCCAGCCCAGCCTTCACGGAGTCTATGCCCCAAGGAGATGCTCACAGCCAGGGTCTGCCTGGGGCCTTACGGAGGGGATGCCCAGTGTGGGATCAGGAAATCAGTGGATTTGTCATGCAGCCGGGGGAAGCTGCAGCAGCAGCTGTTGATGTAAGGCAGAGGGAAGGGGGAACCCTGCCCCCAGGGCAAGCTGCAGAACAGTGAGGCTTTTCCCAGGGGGATGCTCCCTATCAGAGTATGCCCAGAGAAGTCAGGGCCAGCAGCTGCAGAATCAGTCCCTTCCCCAGCTGATAAAATCCACTAACTCCCTGGAGGTTAGAGTGACCATAAAGACTGAGTCGAGGGGGGAGGGGCCCAATTGCTGAGTCGCTTTTTCTACCTCTTAGCTCCCCCTGATTGCCCATTTCATCCCCTGCCCTGACAGGCTCTCATTCTAAACTACAGGTGGAAACAACCTCACTGGGCTTGAAACATCACCATATCCAATCAGCCTGGGGACCACACGGACAGGTACCTGAGTGGGGAAATCATGCCTCAGGAATCTACTACAATGCTTTGAAGGGGTCCACAAGCATGTGGACAAGGGTGATCCAGTGGGTATAGTGTAATTAGATTTTGAGAAAGCCTTTCACAAGTTCCCTCACCAAAGGCTTTTAAGCAAAGTAAGTTCTCATGGCATAAGAGGGAAGGTCCTCTCCTGGATCAGTAACTGGTTAAGAGGTAAGAAACAAAGGGTAGGAATAAATGGTCAATTATCAGAATGGAGAGAGTAAATAGTGGTGTCTCCCAGGGATGTGTACTGGGACCTATATTATTCAACATATTCATCAATGATTTGGGAAAAGGGGTAAACAGTGAGGTGGCAAAATTTGAAGATGACACAAAACGACTCAAGATAGTTAAGTCCCAAGCGGACCATTAAGAGTTACAAAGGGATCTCACAAAACTGGGTGTCTGGGCAACAAAATGGCAGATGAAATTCCATGTTGAGAAATGCAAAGTAATGCTCATTGGAAAACATAATCCAAACTATACATATAAAATGATGGGGTCTAAATTAACTGTTATCATTCAGGAAAGAGATCGTAGAGTCACTGTGGATAGTTCTTTGAAAATATCCACTCAATGTGCAGCGGCAGTCAAAAATGTGAACAGAATTTAGGGAATCATTAAGAAAGGGATAGATAATAAGACAGAAAATATCATATTGCCCCTCTATAAATCCATGGTATGCCCACATCTCGAATACTGTGTGCAGATGTCGTTGCCCCATATCAAAAAAGATATGCTGGAACTGGAAAAGGTACAGAAAAGGGCAACAAAAATGATTGGAGGGCATGGAACAGTTCCATATGAGGGAAGATTAATAAGACAGGGACTTTTCAGCTTGGAAAAGAGACAACTAACGGGGGGGAGGGTGGTGGTAGAGGTCTGTAAAATCATGACTGGTGTGGAGAAAGTAAATAAGGCAGTGTTATTTACTCCTTCTCATAACACAAGAACCAGGGGTCACCAAATGAAATTAGTAGGCAGCGGGTTTAAAAGAAACAAAAGGAAGTACTTCTTCACACAACACACAGTCAACCTGTGGAACTCTTTGCCAGACGATGTTGTGAAGGCCAAGACTATAACAGGGTTCCAAAAAAAAACCCTAGATAAATTGATGGAGGATAGGCCCATCCATGGCTCTTAGCCAAGATGGGCAGGAATGGTGTCCCTAGCCTCTGTTTGCCAGAAGCTGGGAATGGGTGACATGGGATGGGTCACTTGTTGATTACCTGTTCTGTTCATTCCTTCTGGGGCACCTGGCATTGGCTACTGTCCGAAGACAGGTTACTGAGCTAGATGGACCTTTGGTCTTACATAGTATGGCCACTCTTATGTTCTTATGGGATGGGGACTCTGTGGAATCACAGATGAAAGGGGCAACTCTAGATCTGAGGGAGGCGGAGGCAGGATCCCTGACCCCAGGGTTAGCTGCAGAGCAGAGAGTTCTTTCAGGTCTGTACCTGTTCTGGGGGCGCACAGAGGAGTTGGGACACAGAGGCTGCCCAGCTGGCCTCTTCCATCTATCCTTCATTAAATAGCTAGATGGGTAGCTAGATCCAGGGGTAATGGATCAGAATCCGGCCCTCAACCCATTGCTGTCAGAGGGTGACTCTGGATTAACCCTGGAGGAGCTGAGTTCAGAATCCAGCCCTGATACTTCCAAGAACTCCACAGCCCTCACGAAGCGCCTGGATTTCACCTGGGGCAACATCCTCCGTCTGGGTCTGGTCTCCGGGGTTCTGCTGGCCCTGGTGCTGATCATGGCCGAGGCTGGTTACTGCTGGAAGGAGACTCCAGGTGACATGACCCCCCTCTCTTATCCCTTCCCCCATCCCAGGACAAGGCCCCCCAAGTCTGCCAAGCCCCTCTGAACATGGGGGTACCTCATCTGCACATAACCCTTGGGCAGCTGGCCCAGCTCCTGTACCACCTGTCAGTGGGGGGAGGAGTCAGACCAGGGTGTCCCGTGCACACACTGAGGCTGCTATGAAGGGTGTGTGATGTCCAGAGATGCCCCTTCCCACTGTGAACTGGAGCCACCCCAATGCCTGGCCCTACCCCACTCTGAGTGTCCCAGGTGGGTAGGTCTGTGGTGGCGGGTGGGGCGGGGGTGAGGGGCAGTGCACACAGACACTAGGTCTCTTTCTGGCCAGCAGCTCCCACCTCTCCAACCCCTGGAAACCTACCCACCCTGGGCAGCTGTCTTGTCCTCCCCTCCCCTCAATCCCATCCCAGTCAGGGGGCTTGGGCCTGTGGGGTGACACTGGCCCCTCTAACCCGCCGTCTCTCTGTGCTTACAGGGGAGCCTGGATCCAGCCATGCAGAGATGAAGATCTCCTTAGGGGAAGAGCCCTATCTGCTTGGAGGGCTCCACAGGGTAGAAAAGCCACTCTCCCTTCCCCCAGGAAATCCCTGCTTCAGGGAATCTCACATTTATTCCATGGTGCTCCCAATTCAACAGCTGGACCCTTGGGAGCAAACTCTCGACCCCCGGCACCGAGCACACCAGCCCCTGTGTCACCAGCTAAGGGAGCACCTGCCGGGGCCCCAGGGGGTGGGGAAGCAGGGCCGTAGCAGAGCCCCGTGCAGGGAAGGTGCTGCCTATGTCTGTGGGAAGCCCAGGGTGGGGTGTGGGGGGCTGGGCGCTGTATAGGGCCCCCTCAGTAAATAACCCCTTGTCACGGAGTGTGGGGGAGTCCAGGCCCTGCACCCCTCTTCCTGGGATTCACTGAGACTCTCAGCCAGCCAGTAAAACAGAAGGTTTATTGGACAACAGGAACACAGTCCAAAACAGAGCTTGTGGGTACACCCAGGACCCCTCAGTGAAGTCCTTCTGGGGGAGCAGGGAGCTTAGACCCCAGCCCTGGGGTTCCCTGTGTTCCTCCACCCAGCCCCAAACTGAACCTAAACCCACCGAGCAGGTTCCCTGCTGCAGCCTCCATCCACATTCCTGGGCAGAGGTGTCACCTCCCCCTCCCCCTCCTGGCTCAGGTGACAGGCTCTCAGGTCTCCCGTCCCCAGGGCACATTCCCAGGTCAACACTCCCCCCTCCCTGCTGCGTCACATCGTCACACCCCTTCCCTGCCAGATTCCCTGCTCCTCCTGCTCCCTGCTGGGGATATGACCTGAGAAGATGAGGGAAGGCCGTTAGTGCTTCCTTAGCCAGAGCATTTGCTTCCCGACCTCAGGGGATGAGCCGGATCCCTGAGTATGCCCCGGAGCCAATGTCAGACTAGGGGGGTGGAGCAGAGCGAGATTCCCTGATCATAAGAATGGCCATACTGGGTCTGTTCAGCCCAGTGTCCTGTCTGCTGGGGGGAGCGTGGGGCGGGGATCTGGGTGCAGGGAGATGGGGACAGGAGACACCTCGGGGACATGTTAATGCCGGGGCCATTTCTCCCCAGACTCAGGAATCGCTCTGATACCAGAAAAAAGAAAAGGAGTACTTGTGGCACCTTAGAGACTAACCAATTTCTTTAAGCATAAGCATCCGATGAAGTGAGCTGTAGCTCACGAAAGCTTATGCTCAAATAAATTGGTTAGTCTCTAAGGTGCCACAAGTCCTCCTTTTCTTTTTGCAGCTACCGACTGACACGCTGCTACTCTGAAATCTGATACCAGAAGGGATCTGCTGGCCTGAGCCCGGCACCGTCCAGCCCAACATGTGGCTCTCCGTGCACATGCAGCCAATCTGTCACCTCCAGGGAAAACAGCCACCTCGGCCAATGTGTGAGCACGACCCAGCACCCACTTGGGAATGGGATGGGGCAAAGAAGAGCCGGAGACAGCCCTTCCTGGATGGGCACCGACACTGCCATTGCAGTGCAGGGATTCCAGCACACAACCTGTCCCGCACACAGAGCACCCCAGAACCCTGTAATCCCTCCCTCCACATTGCCAGGCTGGGCTGGGAGCCAGGACCCCAACCCCCAGGGGAGAAAAGAGCCAGGAGCCTCTGTGTACAGGGGAATTGTCTCCCCCAAAGCAGAGCAGGGTCCCAGCCAGAAGGGGTGGCTCAGAGATGTTATCTCCCAGCAGGGCAAGGCTCCCCAGCACCCCATCCTGCAGAATCCCAGCTCCTGAGATAGAGTGACCGGCCCCTGTGCATGGAGACATGAGGTCTGGCCCCTGGCACTGAAATAAAGTCATTTACTGCTCCCCCAACCCCGGGGTGTCTGTCCTGGTCTCTCTCTGGAGCTTCAGTTCTCTGTTGCCTCAGTCCCTGCAGTAGGGTCCCCCACTGTATACATCACCCGGCTCCCTCCCCCAGCTCTCACCCCCTCCCCAGTAGCTGATCCCATCTCTGTAGGGATGGACCCTACTGTCCTGGATCCCATCTGCCCCCTTGGACCTTCTCCCCAGCTCTCCTGGCCCCTGCTGGGTCACCAGGAGGATTTTTCTCCACCCCCCCTCCATCACCTCTCCTCAGCCTGGGTGGGAGGGAGTGTCTCCCAGCACCCCAGTCTCTGAAGAGCCCCCAGAATCCTCCCAGAATTTCCAGAGCATTCTCCGCCCTATATATCCCCTGGGTGGCTCCTGCCCCTACCTATGGAGCTGCCCCTCAGGCCATCGGGGGCAGAATTGTTCTTCCCAACCCTACTGAGCCATGGTAGCACGAGCTGGTGTGTGTGGGGGGGTGATGCTCTGTACCTCGGGGGAACATCCTACTACACCCCATGTTCATCCTTGTAAAATGACTGTGTGGTATCCAATCCAAAGTTTGTCAGGTCGGCTGTCTTCGGATGGAGAATCCAGTATGTCCTTTGGTCCATTGTTCCAGTGTTAATTACTCTCTCTCTTAACAAATTGTTGCTTTATTTTCAGTCTGAATTTGTTTGGCTTCAACTTCCAGGCAATGCATCTTGTTATACCTTTCAAAAGTGTTGCATTCTAATAGTTGATGTTTAACATCCTCGCTAGGTGCAACTGGAATAGAAAGTATTTCACTATTACTGTAGGATATGGATACGTCATTCCACTGCTTCCCAAATACAGAACAGAAATATTTGTAACACTTCTCCTTTTTCTGCATCATGATTTACAGTTGTACCATCCTCATCTCCAACTGCACTAAAACTGATTGCTAGGATATTTTGTTTTCCATATGTTTCAAGAACTCCTTATTGTCCTTATCCTAAAATGCCATCGATTTTTCATTGATATTGTTAGATTTTTCTTATCAAGTGTCTACAATTCCTAACTCCTCAGTTGCACCTATTGAGATGAAGTTCCCCATTTCCTAGTTGTTTAATATTATCATTTGTTATTTCTGCTTTCACTTCCACTGATAACCAGGATGGGGGTTTAGCTGAAGAAGCCACTTTCACAATTTGCTGAATTTTGCGTTTTGGGGGCATCTGATACATCTTAAACCACGCCCCAGCATGGGTCACATTTAGGGTTGCCAACTTTCTATTTGCAGACAACCGGACCTTCCTTCCCTGCCTCTTTCCCAAAGTCCCTGCCCCTTTCCCGCCGCTTTTCACAAGACCCCACCCCTGCCCCATCCTTTCCCTCAAGCCCCTACCCCGTTCGCTCCTCTCCTCCCCACCCCCCCTCGCTGCTCTCTCTCCTCCCCCTTCCTTGTAGCTGGCTCCTCTCCTCTCCACTTCCCTTCTCCACTCCCACTGGGATCCCTCTGTCAGGGAGCTGCAGCCTGACATGAAGTCTCCTGCCTGCCCAGATGCAGGTAGGAGGCGGCCCCAGCTGAGCGGGGTCTGGCTCGGGTTGATGACTGTAGCCAGACAGCCAGCCCCTCAGACCAGCATTGCTGGAAACACACAGGAGCCAAAACACCAGGGCACTCCAGCACAGCCTTTGAAGCTGTGAGAAGCACAGGTGTGCTGCGACAATGTGCCTCTGGGAACGTATACAACAATTGGGCTCACAGCAGGCAGAGGCGCTGTGACAGACATGGCTCTTAGCCCCTACTAAAACAGCATGATGCACACACACCAACATCCTAGGTGGGAAAATATTTACCCTGATAAAAGAAGTGTCCAGTAGTCGAAACTTATTGTATCTCCCTTGCAAGTGTGAACTACTCTTGCGAGAGCTGGCGTCACCCCGACAGACCAGCCCCAATTTAGCATAGAAAGGAGAAAAAGAATAAAGGAGTACAGAGGTATAAGTAGGGGACCTACAGCACCATGATTTTGGAGTGCTTTTCACTATCTATCTGCTGGTCAGATAAGTGACAGCCTCCCAAGGCTTCTGCAGCTAAGAGGGTCCCTAAGCCTTGTCCCTTATTCGTCTTTCCGCGGAATTGAGTGACCGATCCTGGCTTGGCACCGCTGGAATCGAGAGATGCAAGGAGGGTAAGAAGCACCCACACCTGATCTCCAATCTTTAGTGTACACATATTTTGAAATAGAGCTCTATACTTTGTTTTCTTTCTTTGGGATTGTAGCTTCAGTTTTGTAACTTGTTTGTGTGTGTAACATCTCTACACTTAAATAAGTAGGCACTAGCAATTTTGTAACCACATGATTAGAATCTAGTTTAATAAATTTTGGTAACCATTTATGCATAAGCCTGACTTGTTTCTCTGGTTTACTGTGAAGCAGCCAACACAATTAAAGAACCTCAGCCGTTTTGGCTATAAAGCCTGGCCATTAGGTGAGAGTACTAAGAGCCTAGCGTTGAGTTGTGCCGCCTCCACGGGGCAAACTCTTGGGGCGCCTGTCAGTCAATCCTGACTGCCCACTGCGAAGGAGCTCTGAGCTCTAGCAGTTAAAGTCACGGGTGTGGAGAGGCTCTTAGTGCTGCCATTGGGGCACCTGTCAGTCAGTGTTGGCTGCCCGCTGCGAAGGAGCTCTGAGCTCTAGCAGTTAAAGTCACGGGTGGTTAGGACCTTGGGGCATCCGTCAGCCTAGGCCGGGCTGCCCGCCGCGAAGGGACAGTGCGTCCTAGCGGTTAAAGTCACGGATGGTATAAACGGGCATAGCTGGCATCTCACCAAACATCCCTGGCCATCGGCTAACAATGACCCGGCACCTCTCCCTTCCCGCCCGCAGTAACCAGACTATTGGTGTCTGGTCAGTACATCTGACTGGACACTGCCAAGTCCCCTTTTTGACCGGACTTTCTGGTTGAAAATTGGGTACCTGGCAACCCTAGTCACATTTTAATCGGTCAAAACAAGGTCTAATATCCAATTACCCTGACTTGGTTGCAATATTTATTTTTATTTACTCTGGGATGAAAGATGCGAATGTAGCCCCTGATCTAACTGCAGCCGTCAGGGACTCCAGAATGACCTGAGGGGAGCTGAGATCAGAATCTAGCCCTGTTGCCTTTGCAGGCGATGGGTGACTCTGGCTTGACCCCGGGCAACCTGATCAGGGTGCAGGATATTGTTTCCATTTTAGAGTGAAGGTTCAGGTCTCAGCTCCTCTTTTCCCTGACTCAGTTCCCCATTATTAATACAAACATTCCCCCAGCCCTCTGGCCCCTTTGGTACTCAGCACCCAGCCTCTCAAGCTGCCTGAACAGCCAACTCACCCTTGTCTCCGATCCTGCCCCACTGACACAAGTGCTGGCCTCAGACCCTCGCCCAAGCTGGCACTCATGGAGAAAAAGGGCAGTGAGCTCACACCACATGATGGGACAGTGAGGGACCCCTCAGTGCTGCTCCAAATACCCCAGTCCCCAGCTCCATGGAGCCTGATGCCCCAGGAGCTCAAATGAGGAACTGAGCAGGGGGCTGCAGGCACAGGGAGCCTGTGATGCTCACTGAGAGCAAACCAAGGTCCCTGCCACTCCCAACAAACCACATCCCCATAAACTGCTGCCCACGTCTCTGTGCTGCACAGGGGACACCCAGGGGAACTGGGGGGATGAGCTGTGTTAATTCCACCAATCTGACCAGACCAGAATCTGGGTGCAAGCTGTTACCCCCAACTCTGCTGGCTCTGGGACTGTAGGGGTCTGGTGGTTAGAGCATGTGTTCCACTGCAGACCAGGGATGGTTTTAAAAATGGAATTTTATTAAACTTAATGTCCAACTCCCCAAACAAACGCAGGCTGCAACCCGCTGGGTCCCCCGGAGAACGACAGAAACCCTCCTGGGGGTGCAGCTTGCATCCCCACTGTTCCTCTTTAGCCTCGCTAGCAGATCTCCAAACCCTTAAAGGGACAGGGCACAGCCTTAGAGATACAGGATGCAGGTATGTAGAACCCTGACATTCCCGTATCAGTGCTACACTCCTCCTGTGGAAATATAATATCCCCCAAATATTCCCATTAACAAAATATAAAACATTCCGTCCAGCCATTTGGCTTATTAGCAGACACCTACGACTTCCACAAGCTCGTGCTTTCGGTCTCAGATGAGCTTTTGTCTTGCTCCTTTTTCATCAGATCTGGAAACTTTTGCATCTCTCTTTGGTTTAATTCACATTAAGCAGGCAATGTCTGTGTCAAGGCTTGTTCCATTGCCCAACCAAATCGCCAGTTCTGAACAGTTTAAATCCCCAGAGATCCTCAGATCTTATGAGATACCAGCTCCCACGTGGTAAGCGGTATAACCATGTAACACAAAGTCATTAGACATAAAAAACATCTACTCAAGAAACATAAAACTAACTATGTAGCGCTATCAACCCCTTTTGTAGAGCAATATCGAAACCAGAAGCCAATGTCTCTTCATTTACATTAATCTTGGAGAGAATGCAGGAGAAGATACAGGAATAGGTACTAGGTACAGCATGTAAACACAAGGATAAAGCCATGGTGCATACACCAGTAGCTGGAATTAGACACTGATGAGTAGGTTCATAGGTCAGTGTCTGGGGGGCTCTTCCCTCTCTAGTCAGAGGACCTCATGTGACAATGGGCTGTTCTCGAGATCTGTCTTCTTGTGCACTGATGGTTTCCGGATCCATGGTCACATTTAGCCATTCATGTCTTTCATTGGCTGATGTGGATGTCACATCAGACTAGTCATCTGTCTCCAAGTTTACAAGACCAACAACACCCCCATTTCCCAGCCGTGGAAGGAATGTTTCTGCCTCTGAATGCAGAGTCACCATGCCATGGGTACCATGTTGTTTGTCTTCGCTCTCACGATCACAATCACTGGAGTCCAAATCCTGTCCTTAGAGAGGCTTGGTCTACACTACAGCCTACTTCAGTATCACTTACGTCACTCAGGGGTGTGATTAATCCACACCCTCTGAGTGACATAGTTATACCGACCATAACCCCCTGTGTAGACAGTGCTCTCCCGCCGACATAGCTACTGCCTCTCGCAGGGGTGGACTTATTACGCTGACAGGAGAGCGCTCTCCCATCAGCATAGAGCATCTTCACCAGACGCGCCACAGTGGAGCAGCTGCATCGGTGCCTCTGTGCCGCTGTAGCGCTTCTAGCAGAGACTCGCCCTTAGATTCCAGTTTTGCTTATTTCCCTTGATCTCTGCATCTTCTGCCGTGGCGCTGTGCAGCACAGTGTCATCTCCAAGGGCAAGAAAACCCAGAGAAGCAAAAACTTGTGGTGACAAACTCTACCACCTCCTTCTCCACCTTCTGCCTTTACTCTGTGAACTCTCCCCTTTCCTTTCATCTTCTAACATGAATTTTATCTTCCCAATAGGATGTTAGTTTGCCTGGTCCCCTTCCTGACAAGTACTCCTGTCCCCCGGCCAGAGGGCAGCACCGTACGCTTTCTGACCATAATGATTCGTACTACGAATAGCAGAGTTTTGAGAACATATTGAGGCCAGTTCATAAACGTCTTTCAATTGCTGTTTCTGTGTCTCAGCATATTCTTTATGCTTCCTAGGTGCAGATTCAGAGTTCATAGGTAGAGCAAATGCAATGACAATAGACAAATGTGATTATCTTCAAGATAATAAATAGAAGGGTGGGAACTCGTAGCATCATTTTGTGTACAGTTATAGGCATAGATGGTCTTATGGTCTTATTAAGGGAGTCCTTCCAGTCTGATTTTTGTTCTTCTGGCAAGGTTATCAATGTAGCCAGCAGAATTTGATTCAGCCTTTCTACTTGCCCATTGCCCTGTGGCTGGTATGGGGTTATGGGAGAAGTTTAAATATTACTGTAGTACTCTATGCTTTGGAAAAAAAACCTATTTTCAAACTCTGCTCCTTATTGATGATGGATTCTTTTGGGGAAATCAAATCTTAAAACAAACTAATTGAAGATCTTGTCTGTCACTGTCTTTCCTGAGTTTTTGGTGGTAGGGTAGACTTTGACAAACCAAGTAAAGTGATCCACCGAGGCTCAGATGTATTCCTATCTTTCTTTGCTTCTTCCTAGATGGAAGAAGCCTATGGCTACAAGTACAAATGCTTCTGTTGTAACTAAGTAAATAAGGTGCCGCCAGACTCCTTGTTGTTTTTGTGGATACAGACTAACATGGCTACCCCCCGGTACTTGTTGTAACTATGGTAGTTAGATGAAATCTGGTACGCTGGTGAGGTTTCTTTTGCTTGGTGCACACACAAACTCTAGTGACACAATGTTCGATGTTCAACATCCTCCTGTGTTCTCTTGGTTAATTGGTTTGTGCCCCAAAAACTTATACTGAAGCATTTTAGCAATAGCTGGATCTTTCTTCTGAGTTGCCAAAATGTCTTCTCCTGGAATAAGTTTTATGGTGGATGTAATGCCCATGAAGGAGACTTCTACTGCCAAAGGATTGGTAGTAATAACTACTAACCTGGACACCTTGCCATCAGTTTGTATATCCAAGGAGTTTGACTGCTTTAACAACACCTGTGTTCGTCTCTTCTGTGCATCCTGTGACTATCAAGGGGAATTCCTGATAAAGCATTAGATTTCCCTAGATGATATTTAACTACAGTAGAACCTCAGAGTTACGAACACCTTGGGAAAGGAGGTTGTTCGTAACTCTGAAATGTTCGTAATGCTGAACAAAATGTTATGGTTGTTCTTTCAAAAGTTTACAACTGAGCATTGACTTAATAGAGCTTTGAAACTTTACTATGCAGAAGAAAAATCCTGCTTTCCCTTTATTTTTTTAGCAGTTTATGTTTAATACACTACTGTACTGTATTTGTTTTTTCTCTCTCTGTTGCTGCTGCCTGATTGTGTACTTCAGGTTCCAAATAAGGTGCATGGTTGGCTGGTCAGGTCATAACTCTGATGTTCATAACTCAGGTTTTCTACCCTATGAAGTTAAAGTCAGATGATTCTGCAACCCACCGGTGGACTATGGGGTTCAGCCTGGCAGTGGTGGAGATGTAGGTTAGCACATTATTATCTCTGTTAACTGTGAAGGATTGTGCATCGCAGATTTAGTCTACTAAATAAATAAATGGTCAGTTTTCGGAGTGGAGAGAGGTAAATAGCAAGGTCCCCAGGGATCTGTACTGGGACCGGTGCTGTTCAACATATTCATCAATGATCTGGGAAAGGGGGTACACAATTTTGGCAGGCTCAGCTTAGTTTTTCACTCCAGCTAGCTCCTGAAGCTCAATCCTGGGCAAATTGCCCTGATTACAGTTTCCATTATCTCTGTCTCAGTGGTCCCCTTGGGAACACCATTTGCAATTTGATAAGCCAAACTGCTTTGGTTTAGCCTGTCCTTTTGCAGGGAGTTCCTAAACTGTCCTGTTATTTTAAAGTCTTTCTTTAACACTGGTTTTCTTTTCTGGGATGGGATTGACAGATCTTTTGCTCCTCTTTTGCTGTAGCAATGGCTTGTAAAATCTTCTCTCCTAATGCCAGCAATGTAAGACAATCCCTGATTTTCCAGCGGGTTTGGCTCTTCACTATTGAAATGAATTCTTATATATTTGGGTAAGGTCAAAGAGCTTTTGGCTGCAGTTTCACTGTGATGTGTCCCAGAAATGCCCAGGGAGTCACAGACTTCTCTTAAATGCTCATCCTTTAGCTGGTATCAGAGTCCTCCTACCTCCACTACTGGTCTTTTAACTCTCTCCCAGCCATAGCGCTTGCAACCAATGAAATCTTCCCTGGCAGCTTTCTCTGGAGCAGTCTGCAGCAGTTTGGTGGGTTCATCTCTTGGAGAGGTCAGATCATTGCAATTCAGCCTCTCCTGTCTGGGCTCACCAAATCTTACACTCCCGGAGCAGGGGCAGTTTGAATAGTGGAGTCTTATTAAACTTAGTATCCACAGAACAAACAAGAGCTTCAAGCCTTTTCTGGTTCCCTTGGGAGTGCTACACTGCAGCTGAATTGAGCCGAGGCGAACGTATGGCTCCTCTCAGAGAGTGCACTAAAGACACGAAGTGATGGGGCTTGTTTCCCTTCTGGGGAGCTGCATTCACTCAGCTGGGGGGGAGGGATAGCTCAGTAGTTTGAGCATTGGTCTGCTAAACCCAGGATTGTGAGTTCAATGCTTGAGGGAGCCATTTAGGGATCTGTGGCAAAAAGTGGGGATTGGCCCTGCTTTGAGCAGGGGGTTGGACTAGATGGCCTCCTGAGGTCCCTTCCAACCCTGATATTCTATGATGGTAGTATAAGGGCCCTACCATCAATCAAACCCTGACCCCGCCCCTTGACCCCTTAGCCCCACCCACCGGAAGTCCCGCCCCATGGGTTATTACTTCCGGGGTCAAGGCTGCCACATGACCGGAAGCAAGGTGTGTCATGTGACACCCACCCCACCCCTTGACCCCTTTAACCCCACCCCTTGACCTCTGCCCCCCCCACCGGAAGTCCTGCCCCATGGGGTATTACTTCCAGGGTCAAGGCTGCCACGTGACCGGAAGCAAGGTATGTCATGTGAACCCTCTAACAACTCCTCCCACTGCCCTCTACCAATCAGGATGGGTTTCGCCCCGTAGGACTTCCCCCCCAAGAGGAGCTTTGACCAATCAGGGCGAGTTCCGGAGCGGGGTGTCCTCTCCGGAAGTGGGTCTTGTGACCCCTCTAACAACTCCTCCCCCCACCCCGCTACCAATCAGGAGGGGTTTTGTTCCGATAGGACCAAGAGGAGATTTGACCAATTAGGGTGAGTTCCGGGGGCGGGGTGACCCGTCCGGAAATGATTCGTGTGACCCCTCTAACAACTCCTCCCACCAACCTCTACCAATCAGGCCGGCCCGAGAGCAGATTTGACCAAAATAGGGCAGGTTCTGGGATGGGGTGAACCACCCAGAAGAGGGGCGTATGACCCCTCTGCCAATCAGAGCGCAGCACCATCACCCCATAAGGCCCAGCGTCGGGCAGAAGAGGCTGTCTTTTACCAAGAGCGCGTGTTTTAGAAATTGTGGAGACATGGACTCCTTCACCACCCCCGTGAGAACTTCGGACTTTGTTTTAGCCCCGAGGGCCTTTGGACTTGTATGGAGAAAGCGCTACATCAGCGAGAGTTCTGAGGAGGACCCTTTGGCCCAGCCGTTGATGGACACACCGGAAACCGACCCCGAAACCCGGCTGCTTGTGAGGCACCACGATGAGCGTGATGGCCTCTTGTTGTCCACCCCCCGAGAGGTGGAAGGTGATCACGGCTTGGGGGAGTTACGGGCGGACAAGGTGAATGAAAAAGACGTGGCTCAGGTAAATGAATGTTTAAGAAGTGACGGTCGGGGTGGGGGTGTGTAATGGGGGTGGGGGTGGGGGGGGAGGGCTAGGAACCAGGGATTGTGTAAATCAAAAACCAAGCAGTGGTGTGCTTACGCTGTTTCTTTTTTGAAAAAAAAAATCTCTCAACAGCTCGATGATGCCTTTCTAGAGGACCCGGAGACTCTGGACAGCGTTGCACCAAGCAGCGAAGATGAACCGGGCCCACCTTGTTTTTGCTCAACGCCAATACAAAATGTTGAAGAGGACTCCGAGGATGACGGCTATGAGGAGTTTAGGAGGAGGCTAGGCATGGAACTGACTGAGCCAGTGCCACGTCGTGAGCGTAACAAAGTCACAAACAAACAAAAGTTATTCCTCCCCACAAAGTCAGAGAAGATGAGCGACGGTGGGTTTTACATTACTTTGCCCAGCAACGCCAGCTCTGCAGTTTTTCCCCAAAACACCAGCTCGAACTTTACAATATGGCTAATTAAACCCTTGGATCTCCCGGGTGCCTGGGAGGTGGGGTTAGTGGAAATACAACACCCGCACAGCTGGAACACTATCAACGAAGACACCCCTTTTGAAGTCACCTTTGGAGATATGGCATGGAGTTTCATCCTACGACGAGGTTATTACGCGTCCATACCCGAATTACTGGATCATATGAACAGTATCATAGCTCGTCACCCCGGACCGCCTGAGATGGTCATGAACTATGACCCTGTGGGTAGAAAAATTAGACTTAAATCCGCCGCTTTTACTTATATGTTTTCTACCAGCGGGGAGCTAGCTAACATTCTGGGCTTGGGCCCCAAACACAGCGTCCAAAAATTCCCTTTCTCGGCAGACATTACAGGGGGTTTTAATTCCTTGTATCTGTACACGGATATCGTAGAACATCAGTTTGTGGGGGATTTTTCTGTTCCCCTGTTACGTTGTGTCCCCGTCCAAGGAAGGAACAACGAGTTTGTCACCATCACCTACGATAAACCTCATTACGTCCCTATCAGTAAACACCACATCGACACAATTACCATTGAAATAAAGACAGATCAGAACAAAAGCGTCTCATTTCGCTTTGGCAAGGTGATCATCAAGCTACACCTGCGCCCCCGGAGAGAGCGAGTTTTCTAAAAAAGCAAAACAGTATTATGGCGATCCTAAAAAATTACGGCGACCCCAACATCTACAGAAACTATTACAAAGCCCAGGCGGGATACGCCCTTCCCGGATACCATGGGGCCCCCGTGATGTATGGGGCAGGCGTGGGTGGAATATTCCGTAGCCTCTTTCGAAAAGCCGTACCGCTTTTGAGGAGGGGGCTAGAGATTATTAAACCCCACGTAAAAACCGCCGCTCAAAACATAGCTAAAGACGTGGTAGGTCACGTCTCCCGCGCTGTTCTGGAGAAGGTGGGGAACACAGCTTCACAGGAAGGATCGGGGCTGATGTACATTAAAAGGAGGAAGAAGAGAAAGAGAAATGCGTCATACCCGCGACGCGCAGGTCCCCCGAAACCCTTTAAAAGAAGAGCTTTGACCCGCAGGGTCGGCCATAAGCGAAAGTCCAAGAGGAAGCCTGGGTGAAAGAGGAAACACTCGCCGGCTGATACGAGAGATATATTTTAATCAACATGGCTTTCGTTCACTGCGGGTCTGAAGAATGCACCAAATCCGAACTAGACTTGTTCCAAATAGCCCCTACGCAGACCAGCATTGAGAAAAGCATCTACATCGAGGTGCCACCTCTGTCGGCCGTTACGGAGTCTGCCCCCATTGACTTCTTTATAGCAGGGAATGGCGTAGATTATATGGATTTAAACAACACACTGCTGTACCTGTGTTGCAAGATTGTAAAAGGAGACGGAACTGAATTCACCGCGGACGCCGAGATGGGCCTGGTGAATTACCCAGTGGCCTCTATTTTTAGTCAGCTGGATGTCACGCTGGGAGACCGCCTTGTAAGCCAAAGCAACGACTGTTACCCTTACAGGGCCTTTATAGAATCGGTGCTAAATTACAGCAACGACACCCTCGCCACGCAATTTTCCGCTGGCCTCTTTTACAAAGACACTGCCGGACAACAGGAAGACATAGACTTGGATGGCGAGAATCTAGGGTTTGTGAGGCGTGCAAAGCTGACCGCTCAAAGCAGAACAGTAGAGCTTCTGGGTCATCTACACAGCGACCTGTTTTTCAAGAAAAACTATTGTTGAACGGAGTGGATGTGAAAATTAAACTGACGCGCAGTAAAGATCCTTTCTGTTTAATGGGCAGCGGAACCGAAGGCTTTAAACTGCGCATTCTATCAGCATCCCTTTTGTGAAGAAAGTACGTGTGGCCCCGAGCGTTCGTCTCGGGCACGCCGAGGCCCTGCTTACCGCTAATGCCAAATACCCCGTGGACCGTGTGGGAATGAAAGTGTTTAGCATCCCTGCGGGCAGCAGGGTCAGTAACCAGAAGAACCTGTTCTTGGGACAGTTGCCCAAAATGCTTGTCCTGGGGTTCGTGGATAACGATGCCTTTAGCGGAAGTTACGCTAAAAATCCCTTTCATTTTAAGCATTACGATATTAATTTTGTGGCCTTGTATGTGGATGGTGAGCAGATACCGACCAAGCCTCTGCAACCAGACTTCGAGGCAGGACGCTGCGTGAGAGAATACATGAATCTGGTACAGACGGCCGGTAAACACATGAAAGATCGTTCTCTGTTAATCGACCGTGAGGAGTTTGCACAGGGTTACACCATGTTTGCCTTTGACCTGTCCCCCGACCAGGAATGCGCCGATCACTATTCCCTGATTAAAACCGGGAACCTGAGAGCAGAAATTCGTTTTGGGAAGGCTTTAACCATTACCGTCAATATGATCGTGTATGGGGTTTTTGACAACGTCATAGAGATAAATCAGAGGAGAAATGTTCTGTTTGACTACATGTGAACATGGACACCGTGCAGCTCTCACGTGTCTTATCAACAGACCCTTACACGAAAAAGAATTTCTTAGACGTGTTTCCCTGCGATTGGCTCCCTGGCGGCAAGCTGTCTCAGAGACCTCTAGGTTTGGAGGTCTACACACATCCACACAGCCGACCGGGTGAACACTGGCTTGCCGTGTATCTGGTGGAGCGTAACCTTGGAGAGTTTTTTGACTCATACGGGCATCCCCTGAACAGTGTGCTCTTTCCTAAAAGCATTATGAAATTTTTAAACAAAAATGCCACAGACATTGTGTTTCACAACAGACAATTACAAGACCCCAGCTCCGTTGCCTGCGGCTATCACTGCGTGTTTTTCTTACACCATCGTAGCAAGGGTTTATCTTTTGACCGGATTTTAAAATTGTATTCTAATGACTTAGTGCAAAACGACCGGATGGTGATGAATTTTGTAAAAAATAAATTTAAATACTTGGCCATGCCTAGCCTTGCTCAAAGCATGTTTCAACAAGCCCAGACATGCGTATCTTGCAACGATTTTCATAGTCATGTTACCCAATAAAGCACCCCAGGTGGGGAGTTTAAAGACAATCGATGTTTGGCGTGGTTTTTTTAAAAAAAAAACAAAACACAATGACCCAATTCAGAAATGTTTTATTTAAAGCAAAACATTACCAGTTTTAAAAAAAAATAGAGTGTGAAAAAGATCACAAACTGAGCCATTCGGCTCTTTTAGCCAATTTTCGTTTTTTAGATGGCAAAAAAGGGGTCACTGTTTCTTGGTCAACACCGGTGTCGGCGATTGAGGCCTTGAGGCGTTCCAAAAGATCTCTGTTGGTCGCGTTGCCCATGATGGAAGATGGCATGTTCAGTTCCGCCATGGCATTCATAAACACATCCCATCTTTTAGGTACGTGTCTGCTAGGAACAGAGCGCGTCTGGGTGACGGCCCTGACTAAGTCGAGCATGTTAGAACCATTAACCACAGAGCCTTTGTACACAAAAGACCCTTTATCGGTCCATGAAGAAATGTTTTTATCTTGGCCCAGCTTATTTAGCAATACTGATGCATTTTTCTTATAACGCTTATTCACGTTATCCAACACCTCCTGAGCAACAGAGTCTGAGGTCTTTGGTGTTTCGGAGGGTTTGGCAGTCACACTCTGTTCCTGTTCTGGTAGAAACAGACTTAGTTTTCCTTTGTCCACATCGCTCTGCTTCACATACGTTAGGTACCTTTGAAGCACGGTGCTGTAAAGTTTAGCCTTTTCATATTCACCTAAGTCAGTTCTTTGAAGAACAGATTTCATTTCAGCATCCAGTAAGTGAGTTGCAGTCGTTCTGATATTTTCCTCTGCCGGAGGGGGAGCACTTAATTGCTCCAACTGCCGGCTGGGCACCAGGTACATTTTTTCTGCATACTCCATTATCGATTAGTTAAAAGCCCCGTTATCAGAGGGATAGCAAAACTTAACAGGGGTCCTATAAACCCCCCAGACTGCTTCACCAGACGCTTCTTTCTTTTAAGTGAAACCCTTTTATTACACAAAGTTTTTATAAGCGTGTGTTTCTTTTTCAGCACACGCACTTGCTTCGGTGTTAAAGGTATGTTTCCTTTTAAGGTGTTGAGCGCTATTTCTGAGATGGCTGCTACTAGATCGTCAGAGGCCGAGCACAGTATAGCCCTCCTTTGCTGTGGGGACGATTTGCTAAGTAATTTTAAAAGGCCCAGGTTTCTTTTCACGCAGCTAGACATGTTTTCAGGCAGCAACCCCGGCTGCTAAAAAGGGACCTGCCAATAATTCATCTCTTTTTATACCGGGCTGTTGTTCTTTTTAAAGTATAAACTGCCGGCCAGTCTGGAGGGAAAAGACCAGTTCTTAGCCTATAAGCTTCTGGTGTGGAAGCATTTAAATCCACCACCAGGTAGCCATAAGGCCTTTTGGTAGCATCCTCAAAAGCTTCAAGAAAGAACTGAGCTTTGCCGGGGTACATTTGCCGAGCGAGTGTAGCAATTTGTAATCTGTCCCTGGGGTTTTTGAACAGAACCATGTATTTTGTGTTTAGGTTAATAGTGCGACTCTTTTTTCCCTGGCAAAATACGTTCTGAACTATATACATAATGCTCAGGTTCCTGTGATGCACGTACTTGGTAAAGGCTTTCTCGATTTCATCGCTTTCACAAGCGGAGTTCATCAGATCGTCTATGATAATCATGTTCACTTTATTGGTAGGAAACAAACGGTCATCGTCAAAAGCATCAGGCAGACCCTCCACAAAATTGATAAAGGGGTATTTACAGAGCAGTTCTTTATACAAGGGTTGCCAACAACTGTAACACCACACAATATTCTCAGGCGTAACAGACAATGTTTGTTTGGCATTATCCAATACATTTTTTATAAAGTAACTTTTCCCGCAGTTGCTAGGCCCCGCGAGAATTGCAGAAAAGGGGTGTCTCCACCTCGTATCCATTTTTCAAAAACCGTAGGGCAGGGTTTTAAACCCTTCTCCTAGGACCCTCTTGTTGTAAACGACTTTCTGTGTTTTTTTAAGGGTTTTTGTCTCTATTTGCCACTGATTTTTGTTTCTTACAATAGAGGGTTGCTGCACCTTTATCTTTTTTGAGGGGTTCTCTCGCAGACCCGTGCAATAGTCCAGGACTAGATCTTTCAAACTGTCAAAGTTGATCTTTTCACAGTTTGCTACGTTCAGGGTAATACCTTTGACCTTCATACAAGCCTTTCCTCCTGACAGTTTGTACCCGTATGTTTTTGGGCCTGCCGACACAAACTCGGTGATGTGTTGATCTGGTGGGATCTCGCTCGTGAGGTCCCCTAAATAATCCCCCAGAGGGGGATTCCAGGCCCCCTCCCTTTTCACAAATATCACAGAGTCAGTGTCGTGGTACAGGCACCGCTCTTGCAATCCGTCTAGGAGGTTGTATAGTTCTAAGCGGGCATAAGCGGTGGTGAAACAGGCTATGAAAACATTGGTATTGCCAGAGACAGAATAACGGTCTTTTGCGTGCTTCCAAGATACGCACGCTGTTTCATCGTCGATAAACTCACAGGATGAAACCTCGTAGTTGGGGGAAAATAGGTACTGAAAGAGTTCGTCGGGGTCTCTCACGATGCTGGTATTGGGTAGGTTGGTTCTTTGGCCGAATTTACCCCACAGAGAATTTAAAAACAGTTTAGCAATTTGGCGTTTAGCGGGGTTTAGCCTGATCTCGTGTCGGCGTAAAAGCACGCCTTCTTTCTGGTAGAAATCGTTAACGTACTTATTTTGTTTGTCTTCGTCTGTGCACCAGCTGGGATACCCTGAAGCCTCTTGTTTCTGGCGGAGGTGTAATTTTATGTACTCCGAAAAGAGTTTATCAGATTTTTCATTAAAATGCCAGATTTCATAGATTTTAGCCACCACGTACCCCTTCGCTATGGCTGCGTTCAATTCCACAGTGCACCAAGTCCCCAGGATGGCCCTCTCCTCGTCAGTGTGGGTGCACGTCTCCCGCTGCACGGTTTCCGCGCAGGTTCGGCATAGCGGGAACATAAGCTTGCCGCCCACTCTGACAGGTAACAATGGGAAAAAGAGGCCTCGTGGGGGGTACACTTTAACTTTTGCAATTCCAAAATAATTTGCAAGGGGTCCAAATTTGTCATAAACTGTATCGGGGTGCCCGATAGGGTAGTCTTTCGTTTTGTTTACAAAAGGGTACAAGCTGGTAAAATCATAATAGTGGATTTCTTCCCCGGGCTTAGGTTTATAATATAGACGGATGGCGTTCGTCCTCCCCCCAAAAAGAGCATCCCTAGGCATGAGAGGCTGGGGTACTGGGCTCGGTTTAAAAAGCTCGCAAGCTCCCTGTCTGTTTCTTTCATCACCACCCACTCGTGCTCCCAAAGAGTCCTCACTACAAAACCAAGCCGTTTTAGATAGTCGGTCTTGAGCTGCGTCTTGTAATAAAGAAACCCAAAAGTTGTACCCATCATAGGGTTTTGTGCTTTTTCACAATGACAGGCGACACAGCCGTGAAAAAAACACCCATTAAACTCAAAGGCTGTGTGTACCCCGTCAATATTGGCATAACTGTCTAAAAAGTAGGGGCCTACCTGTAGTTCCCCACCCTGTAAAGCGTGCCGTATTTGTATATGTTCTTTTTGAGAGATATACAACAGCCACTGGATAGATGGGGTCGAATATCTCTTTTTCTGTCTGTGATAGTTGTCTGGAGGGAGAAGAGCTACCGTGTTAGGCTCCAAAAACATAAACCTGTACATAGCCATGCAGACGGATGCCAGCGTTATGTACCGGAACGGATCTATACACAGTTTTATCTCAGTGAATTTACCGGGTTCTCTCTCTACTAGATCGACCTTCTCCGTCATATTCATAATTTCTTTTCTGTATAGGATACAAGCCTGTCTCAAAATTTTTACATCCTGCTGGCAGTAATACGCAAGCTCTTTCTGCAGGTCAAAAGTCTCAGAGCTGTGGTCTTGATACCAGTCGAGAAACTCTGCTTTTTCCCTGGGCATCATGCTTTCTACACCGTAGTGCTCCACACCGGGCATAGGCCCCACATAATTTTGATTTTCTAAAGTGTTAAAAAAATGTGGAAAATACCCCTTGCAACCTTCAAACCCCATCGCCTGTGGGAGCTTGCTAAGCTTCATGGGCAAGAAGTTTAAAGAGTCTATAAAACGAATGCCAAGGGCCTTAACTTCCACACACATTAGTTTACTGCCCTGAGTGATCAGTTCTATGCACATCTTTTCCTTCAGTAACTGTCTAACACAGAAATACGCATCATAACCTTTGGAATTGTGTGCTAGGAACGTGTAGTCCCGGAACTCTTTGCCAATAAAGGTCTTAACAAACATAGAAAGACATTCGTCACCCTTAAATTCCCAGGATTTTTCCGGCTTTAGGGACATTGCAAAAATATAATTGGGAGTGTGCAACCCAGTCTCCTGCATGCATTCAAAATCATAAAAAATATACTTTTCTGATGATTCGGGCTTTCTAAGGCTGTCCATAAAACAGAGGTGAATGTCTACATCTCCAACGATCAAACCCTGACACTGCTTACAGCACCTCCCTTTACACCTGTGCTGCTTGTCCACGTACACCTGACACTTACCGCACAAAGTTTTAGACAGGCATTCAACTTGGTTTTTTGACGCACAGTTGACATGTCTGTCTAAACACTCTTTGGACCGACAATACAGTTTACAGCTAGGACACCTCAGCTGCACACCCATGTTGTCAGAGCATGTTGCGCTCAAGCAGAGACGGCAACGATACCTGCAAGAATGGTCGTGACTGTACACCGTGTGGCAAAACTCACAGTAATTTTTTGCTCCGAACAACTTTTTCACATCCAGAACCCCATAGTAATGTTCATTGTGCAACAGGATGAAATAAGTCTTAGGGTACACGGGGCCCCCGTTTTAAAAAAACCCCAGCCACCTTTCACCGCATACAGCACCACCTGTATGTTAACTCCTAAATGCTGTTCAAACTTTGCTACATCAGTGAGCATAACCTTTTTTTGATCTGACCACCCCAGTTTCTCGTGCAACTTTCTCGCCTCTGCTAACAATTCTGCATCTGTAGGTTTATGACCGGCCATGACAGCCAAGAGCCCTCCCACAAAACATAGATTGGTACCGGTGTAAGTCAGGTCTACTAAACATTGTCTCTTTTTATGAATAATCTGACTACTAAGGATAGAATTTAAAACTCTTCGAGCGCCCCCACCCCTATTTTTTACAACTGTCACAACAAGGCGCAACGTCCCATCGAAATGCAATTCTCTATTGCTCTGAAGCAGCTTTGAGGTCTGGTTCAAGAAATCCTCAGCGGACAGCTCATCCCTAGTTCTTCTGACTGAAAACAAAGGGTTAGTTAAACGACGGCTCTCTAAACGTAACTGTACGTAATCATCAGGGCCTACCCTACCATTAACATCATCAAGCACTAGCTGTATCCCTCTGTGTATGGCTTCAACAGCCTGTTGAGCTGAATTTATTTGCTCAAGATGGACAAAACGAAACTCCTCACAATACACCGACCCCCCAAATCTAGGTAATTCACGTTGCCAACTTCTCACTCTCTCCATATACACCTCTGCATTTTCAGGGTTACTTGGGGGTTCCTCTACGGAACCATCAGTGGCATCTTCTACATCCGATACTAATTGAGAGTCAGACTCTGAGACGCCTCCGTGAGGGGCATTGGGAGTTGATGGGACTCCGTCTAGAGAGCACTCTGGGGAATTTTCTAAACCAGAGTCTGATTTCGCCTCCCCATTTTCAGACATGCCAGTTTGAGAGCCTCTGGTAGGGGGCATCTCTTTTTGTTTTTTTTCCCTCATTACCTCTTTAGCCCTTTTTAAAATTTTTACAGCGACCCTGGCCTGGAATTTTTTGGCAGCCATCTGTTTATCCCCCAAGCGCCGTCCGCCCTTTTGTTTACACACGAGCTGATGTGCACCCTTGAGGGTACCCTTTTCCACACCTAGTCATGCCTGATCAGAGCCACCCTTTCCAGCCCCCCTTTCTTTTAGGCCCCCTGAGGATTCAGCGTCCATCAGTTTTCTGAACAAAGCGTCGTATTTTTTCCAAATCTTTTTAGAATGCCGTAGTTTTAGACTCCCCGAAGATACAGCGTCCATCAGTTTTCTGAATGAAGCATCAAACTCTTCCCAAATACTAGAATATGGGGGATCTTTGTCAGTCCTTAGTTTTTTATTCACAACCCCTAGAGTGCCTGCTCTGGGTTTGTGAATGTGTGTGTTTCTGCACACATTCAGAGCCCCTAGAGTGCCTACTCCGGGTTTGTGAATGTGGACGTTTTCGCTCACAGTTTTCTCAGGGCTTGGTGCGGCGGTGGCCACTGAGGAACTGGAGTTGTGTTTGCATGGTTGCAATACCTTGGCATCGCAGGTGTTTTCAATCCTTGGTTTTTTATTCACAATCCCTAGAGCGCCTGTTCCGGGTTTGTGAATGTGGGCGTTTTCGCTCACAGTTTTCTCAGGGCTTGGCGTGGCGGTGGCCGCTGAGGAACTGGAGTTGTCTTTGCATGGATGTTTTTTACCAGAGTGTTTTGTTTTGTCCTTGGGTTTGACGTAAATGAGGTTTGGACTGGGCTGATGCTTCATCTGCACTCTTGTGCTGTTTTGCGTTGTTAAAGGTCTCAAAGCAGATTCCTGGTTCTTTGGTGGTTCTCGGGGAGGGGTCCTTGTAGCTCCCACTACAGCCTTGTCAGAAGGGCTGCATATGCCTGCTTGGGGCAGGAGGGGGGGAAAAAAAGCATTTTACAAAAATGTAACTTTGCCAGCTTTCTCACCCACACCTATGTATGTACTTAAAATACAAAACCTCATAAATTAACCAGACTAATAAGCAAAATATATTTACCCAGCTTCATCCATCCATCTGTCACAGATACTGGTGAATTTTTCTTTTCAGTTGTCTCTTTCCTTTTTCTTTTGAGCATTTTTACCCCCTCAGGTTTTGACCGTGCTGTAAAGCAAACAACATTCTAATAAAACACATGAAACTGTCTAGTAAACTTTAAAATAAAATAAAATAATATCCATTAGAGTGTTTTTTCTATTTAAAAAAATCATAGCTTTAAAACAAAATAATCCATTTCAGGCTGTACAACAAACACAGGTTTTGAGTTTATTTCTACCACTTTGAAAACAACCCCCACAAATATTTTTTTTTTTTAAATACATCTGATTTTGCAAAGTAAAAACCCTGTTAATTGGAAACACACCATCACCATCAGTTTGTAGACATATACTTTTTAAAAACCGCCTATGTTTTACACACACACACACATACACACACACACACAGAGTTTAAAACACTGTTTGCAACAAAATACTTTTCAATAAACCCACATGCTTTTAAAAAGATCCCTGGTTGTTCTGGCCCCCGCCCTGCCCCAGCCATGTGTGCTTGGGGTCTTTGGGGTAAGAAAAACAAGCCAAAATGTTAGTTAGTATTAGCTCCCAAATTCCTATTCAACCTATGTAATACCTGAAGTTATTAAGCACAACTACAGTTAAAAATGGTTTTTACCTTGGCCTGGTGATGAACTGCAACTTAAAGTTACTGGCTCCATGCTAAACAGATCACACTGCAATACAGATATGCACCATTATTTACTAAGATAGCATGGCCAAAAAATGGCATTATATAATATATATATATTTTCAGAGTTAAAAAAAAAAAACCAGGGAACATACCTCCACTTGCAGCCCAGCAGCAATTCAAGAGAGTTTCTGTTGAAAGAGACAGTCTCCAAGCTACCTGAGGTTTTGTTTTTTTTTTTACACCATCCTAACTCTTTTCTTTCAAAATAGTTAGCAGGTTGATTGGATCACCCCTCCCTAGCATTCCCTTTTGTGATCGGGGGTGGGGAATAAGTTTTTCTGCACAATTGGGCTGCTTTTCTTTTTTTTTTTCTTTTTTAAGTTCAAATACTTTTTGTTCCCCCCAACCTGTAGGGCCTTCTTACAGTAACCATTTCAAGTGCGGGGCCCTTTGCAGATATCAATGAATGTCTTGGGGCTTGTTTTTGTTTTTAAAAACATGTTCTTTCATGCTTCAAGTTTGGTGGGACGGGGGGTGATTTCTAGAAAAAGTGCCCCGTGGCCTTCAACCAACTCCTGGGCCATATTTAAACTGGCCTATAGCGTTCCACCAACTCCAGGGGTTATATTTAAACTGCCCAATAGCATCTGCAAACTCCTGAGGTTTTATTTCATTTCATATTAATCAGAACTCACCATCCTCACCCACCCACCTCCCTTACTATGGGTGCACCCCCATCAAAATTAACCCTATGGCAACAAGGGTGAGTAATCACAGTCACCCTGGCTATTCAGTGAGGGGGGGCGGGGGGGTGGTTAAACCCGTTCAGTTCAACAGAATAAGTCAACTCTATTGTACTCAACCACATGTCTGAACCATCCCCGTTTGTTTTATTGTAAACACATTTTTAGGGTATTTTCCCCCCTCCCACAACATACATTTCAGCTTTTTTTTTTTTTTTTTTTTGCTGTAAATGGGTCTCTCTTACACAAAAGACACAAGAGCTAGGTTCTCACAAACAATTTTTTTTTATTTAAAAGACATACAGCTCCTTGAAAACAAACCAAGATGCTCCATTAAAAAAAGAAAGAAAGAAAAAAAGACTTTAAGCTCCCTTAAGGGCCAGAGACCTTTTAACAGAAATACAAATAGTCACAAAGCCCTTTTCAATAGATTTTTTTTTTTAAATTTACAGCAACCAAGTTTTATATCGCATGTTTGGCACCTCACCATTTTCTAACTTAATCCTTTTAGATTTCTTACAAATAGCCTTTTTCTTAAGCAGGGTTCTGTAACTTTTTGTGCGGACCAGACGGTCAATATAACGCTCTAAGCAGGCATCTTCCGGTTTGGTCATTTTCTTTAAAACATGGTCAGGGTCTCCACTGAATTGCACAGCATTTATCAAGGTCACCCCTTGTGCTAAATGTTCTTGGGTTAGGCATAGACATTGCATAGCATAACCTATGGCAATCACAGTGTTTAATAAGCTTTCCAAACACAGCTCAGCACACAGGCCCCGGAGCTTGCAGTTTATATCCACTGAAGTCCAAGTCACACAGTCATGGTGCCGCTGGCCTGGTGCATCTATGACACAGCCCTCACAATCTTCAAAAAGCTTTTCCCTAAGACAGTGATTAAGAACAGAATAAACAGCAACGCGTACAATAGTCCGCATGACTTTGTTACGCTCACGACGTGGCACTGGCTCAGTCAGTTCCATGCCTAGCCTCCTCCTAAACTCCTCATAGCCGTCATCCTCGGAGTCCTCTTCAACATTTTGTATTGGCGTTGAGCAAAAACAAGGTGGGCCCGGTTCATCTTCGCTGCTTGGTGCAACGCTGTCCAGAGTCTCCGGGTCCTCTAGAAAGGCATCATCGAGCTGTTGAGAGATTTTTTTTTTCAAAAAAGAAACAGCGTAAGCACACCACTGCTTGGTTTTTGATTTACACAATCCCTGGTTCCTAGCCCTCCCCCCCCACCCCCACCCCCATTACACACCCCCACCCCGACCGTCACTTCTTAAACATTCATTTACCTGAGCCACGTCTTTTTCATTCACCTTGTCCGCCCGTAACTCCCCCAAGCCGTGATCACCTTCCACCTCTCGGGGGGTGGACAACAAGAGGCCATCACGCTCATCGTGGTGCCTCACAAGCAGCCGGGTTTCGGGGTCGGTTTCCGGTGTGTCCATCAACGGCTGGGCCAAAGGGTCCTCCTCAGAACTCTCGCTGATGTAGCGCTTTCTCCATACAAGTCCAAAGGCCCTCGGGGCTAAAACAAAGTCCGAAGTTCTCACGGGGGTGGTGAAGGAGTCCATGTCTCCACAATTTCTAAAACACGCGCTCTTGGTAAAAGACAGCCTCTTCTGCCCGACGCTGGGCCTTATGGGGTGATGGTGCTGCGCTCTGATTGGCAGAGGGGTCATACGCCCCTCTTCTGGGTGGTTCACCCCATCCCAGAACCTGCCCTATTTTGGTCAAATCTGCTCTCGGGCCGGCCTGATTGGTAGAGGTTGGTGGGAGGAGTTGTTAGAGGGGTCACACGAATCATTTCCGGACGGGTCACCCCGCCCCCGGAACTCACCCTAATTGGTCAAATCTCCTCTTGGTCCTATCGGAACAAAACCCCTCCTGATTGGTAGCGGGGTGGGGGGAGGAGTTGTTAGAGGGGTCACAAGACCCACTTCCAGAGAGGACACCCCCACCCCGGAACTCGCCCTGATTGGTCAAAGCTCCTCTCTGGGAGGTCCTACGGGGCAAAACCCATCCTGATTGGTAGAGGGTGGGGGGGGGAGGAGTTGTTAGAGGGGTCACAAGACCCACTTCCGGAGAGGACACCCCGCTCCGGAACTCGCCCTGATTGGTCAAAGCTCCTCTTGGGGGGGAAGTCCTACGGGGCGAAACCCATCCTGATTGGTAGAGGGCAGTGGGAGGAGTTGTTAGAGGGTTCACATGACATACCTTGCTTCCGGTCACGTGGCAGCCTTGACCCTGGAAGTAATACCCCATGGGGCAGGACTTCCGGTGGGGGGGGCAGAGGTCAAGGGGTGGGGTTAAAGGGGTCAAGGGGTGGGGTGGGTGTCACATGACACACCTTGCTTCCGGTCATGTGGCAGCCTTGACCCCGGAAGTAATAACCCATGGGGCGGGACTTCCGGTGGGTGGGGCTAAGAGGTCAAGGGGCGGGGCTGAGGGGGTCAAGGGCTAAGGGGTCAAGGGGCGGGGTCAGGGTTTGATTGATGGTAGGGGCCTTATACTACTAGCCTGTGGTGCTCAGTGAGAGCAAACCAAGGTCCCTGCCACTCCCAACAAACCACATCCCCATAAACTGCTGCCCACGTCTCTGTGCTGCACAGGGGACACCCAGGGGAACTGGGGGGATGAGCTGTGTTAATTCCACCAATCTGACCAGACCAGAATCTGGGTGCAAGCTGTTACCCCCCACTCTGCTGGATCTGGGACTGTAGGGGTCTGGTGGTCAGAGCATGTGTTACACTGCAGACCAGGGATGGTTTTAAAAATGGAATTTTATTAAACTTAATGTCCAACTCCCCAAACAAACAAACAACTCTCCCGCTGGGTCCCCCGGAGAACGACAGAAACCCTCCTGGGGGTGCAGCTTGCATCCCCACTGTTCCTCTTTAGCCTCGCTAGCAGATCTCCAAACCCTTAAAGGGACAGGGCACAGCCTTAGAGATACAGGATGCAGGTATGTAGAACCCTGACATTCCCGTATCAGTGCTACACTCCTCCTGTGGAGATATAATATCCCCCAAATATTCCCATTAACAAAATATAAAACATTCCGTCCAGCCATTTGGCTTATTAGCAGACACCTACGACTTCCACAAGCTCGTGCTTTCGGTCTCAGATGAGCTTTTGTCTTACTCCTTTTTCATCAGATCTGGAAACTTTTGCATCTCTCTTTGGTTTAATTCACATTAAGCAGGAAATGTCTGTGTCAAGGCTTGTTCCATTGCCCAACCAAATCGCCAGTTCTGAACAGTTTAAATCCCCAGAGATCCTCAGATCTTATGAGATACCAGCTCCCACATGGTAAGTGGTATAACCATGTAACACAAAGTCATTAGACATAAAAAACATCTACTCAAGAAACATAAAACTAACTATGTAGCGCTATCGACCCCTTTTGTAGAGCAATATCCAAACCAGAAGCCAATGTCTCTTCATTTACAATAACCTTGGAGAGAATGCAGGAGAAGATACAGGAATAGGTACGAGGTACAGCATGTAAACACAAGGATAAAGCCATGGTGCATTCACCAGTAGCTGGAATTAGACACTGATGAGTAGGTTCATAGGTCAGTGTCTGGGGGGCTCTTCCCTCTCTAGTCAGAGGACCTCATGTGACAATGGGTTGTTCTCGAGATCTGTCCTCTTGTGCACCGATGGTTTCCGGGTCCATGGTCACATTTTGCCATTCATGTCTTTCATTGGCTGATGTGGATGTCACATCAGACTAGTCATCTGTCTTCAAGTTTACAAGATCAACAACACCCCCATTTCCCAGCCGTGGAAGGAATGTTTCTGCCTCTGAATTCAGAGTCACCACGCCATGGGTACCATGTAGTTTGTCTTCGCTCTCACGATCACAATCACTGGAGTCCAAATTCTGTCCTTAGAGAGGCTTGGTCTACACTACAGCCTACTTCAGTATCACTTACGTCGCTCAGGGGAGTGATTAATCCACACCCTCTCAGTGACATAGTTATACCGACCATAACCCCCTGTGTAGACAGTGCTCTCCCGCCGACATAGCTACTGCCTCTCGCAGGGGTGGACTTATTACGCTGACAGGAGAGCGCTCTCCCATCAGCATAGAGCATCTTCACCAGACGCGCTACAGTGGAGCAGCTGCATCGGTGCCTCTGTGCCGCTGTAGCGCTTCTAGCAGAGACTCGCCCTTAGATTCCAGTTTTGCTTATTTCCCTTGATCTCTGCATCTTCTGCCGTGGCGCTGTGCAGCACAGTGTCATCTCCAAGGGCAAGAAAACCCAGAGAAGCAAAAACTTGTGGTGACAAACTCTACCACCTCCTTCTCCACCTTCTGCCTTTACTCTGTGAACTCTCCCCTTTCCTTTCATCTTCTAACATGAATTTTATCTTCCCAATAGGATGTTAGTTTGCCTGGTCCCCTTCCTGACAAGTACTCCTGTCCCCTGGCCAGAGGGCAGCACCGTACACTTTCTGACCATAATGATTCGTACCACGAATAGCAGAGTTTTGAGAACATATTGAGGCCAGTTCATAAACGTCTTTCAATTGCTGTTTCTGTGTCTCAGCATATTCTTTATGCTTCCTAGGTGCAGATTCAGAGTTCATAGGTAGAGCAAATGCAATGACAATAGACAAATGTGATTATCTTCAAGATAATAAATAGAAGGGTGGGAACTCGTAGCATTATTTTGTGTACAGTTATAGGCATAGATGGTCTTATGGTCTTATTAAGGGAGTCCTTCCAGTCTGATTTTTGTTCTTCTGGCAAGGTATCAATGTAGCCAGCAGAATTTGATTCAGCCTTTCTACTTGCCCATTGCCCTGTGGGTGGTATGGGGTTATGGGAGAAGTTTAAATCTTACTGTAGTACTCTACCCTTTGGAAAAAAAAAACGATTTTCAAACTCTGCTCCTTATTGATGATGGATTCTTTTGGGGAAATCAAATCTTAAAACAAACTAATTGAAGATCTTGTCTGTCACTGTCTTTCCTGAGTTTTTGGTGGTAGGGTAGACTTTGACAAACCAAGTAAAGTGATCCACCGAGGCTCAGATGTATTCCTATCTTTCTTTGCTTCTTCCTAGATGGAAGAAGCCTATGGTTACAAGTACAAATGCTTCTGTTGTAACTAAGTAAGTAAGGTGCCGCCAGACTCCTTGTTGTTTTTGTGGATACAGACTAACATGGCTAACCCCCGGTACTTGTTGTAACTATGGTAGTTAGATGAAATCTGGTACGCTGGTGAGGTTTCTTTTGCTTGGTGCACATACAAACTCTAGTGACACAATGTTCGATGTACAACATCCTCCTGTGTTCTCTTGGTTATTTGGTTTGTGCCCCAAAAACTTATACTGAAGCATTTTAGCAATAGCTGGATCTTTCTTCTGAGTTGCCAAAATGTCTTCTCCTGGAATAAGTTTTATGGTGGATGTAATGCCCATGAAGGAGACTTCTACTGCCAAAGGATTGGTAGTAATAACTACTAACCTGGACACCTTGCCATCAGTTTGTATATCCAAGGAGTTTGACTGCTTTAACAACACCTGTGTTCGTCTCTTCTGTGCATCCTGTCACTATCAAGGGGAATTCCTGATAAAGCATTAGATTTCCCTAGATGATATTTAACTACAGTAGAACCTCAGAGTTACGAACACCTTGGGAAAGGAGGTTGTTCGTAACTCTGAAATGTTCGTAATGCTGAACAAAATGTTATGGTTGTTCTTTCAAAAGTTTACAACTGAGCATTGACTTAATAGAGCTTTGAAACTTTACTATGAAGAAGAAAAATCCTGCTTTCCCTTTATTTTTTTAGCAGTTTATGTTTAATACTCTACTGTACTGTATTTGTTTTTTCTCTCTCTGTTGCTGCTGCCTGATTGTGTACTTCAGGTTCCAAATAAGGTGCATGGTTGGCTGGTCAGGTCATAACTCTGATGTTCATAACTCAGGTTTTCTACCCTATGAAGTTAAAGTCAGCTAATTCTGCAACCCACCGGTGCACTATGGGGTTCAGCCTGGCAGTGGTGGAGATGTAGGTTAGCACATTATTATCTCTGTTAACTGTGAAGGATGTGCATCGCAGATTTAGTCTACTAAATAAATAAGTGGTCAGTTTTTGGAGTGGAGAGAGGTAAATAGCAAGGTCCCCAGGGATCTGTACTGGGACCGGTGCTGTTCAACATATTCATCAATGATCTGGGAAAGGGGGTATACAATTTTGGCAGGCTCAGCTTAGTTTTTCACTCCAGCTAGCTCCTGAAGCTCAATCCTGGGCAAACTGCCCTGATTACAGTTTCCATTATCTCTGTCTCAGTGGTCCCCTTGGGAACACCATTTGCAATTTGATAAGCCAAACTGCTTTGGTTTAGCCTGTCCTTTTGCAGGGAGTTCCTAAACTGTCCTGTTATTTTAAAGTCTTTCTTTAACACTGGTTTTCTTTTCTGGGATGGGATTGACAGATCTTTTGCTCCTCTTTTGCTGTAGCAATGGCTTGTAAAATCTTCTCTCCTAATGCCAGCAATGTAAGACAATCCCTGATTTTCCAGCGGGTTTGGCTCTTCACTCTTGAAATGAATTCTTATATATTTGGGTAAGGTCAAAGAGCTTTTGGCTGCAGTTTCACTGTGATGTGTCCCAGAAATGCCCAGGGAGTCACAGACTTCTCTTAAATGCTCATCCTTTAGCTGGCATCTGAGTCCTCCTACCTCCACTACTGGTCTTTTAACTCTCTCCCAGCCATAGCGCTTGCAACCAATGAAATCTTCCCTGGCAGCTTTCTCTGGAGCAGTCTGCAGCAGTTTGGTGGGTTCATCTCTTGGAGAGGTCAGATCATTGCAATTCAGCCTCTCCTGTCTGGGCTCACCAAATCTTACACTCCCGGAGCAGGGGCAGTTTGAATAGTGGAGTCTTGTTAAACTTAGTATCCACAGAACAAACAAGAGCTTCAAGCCTTTTCTGGTTCCCTTGGGAGTGCTACACTGCAGCTGAATTGAGCCAAGGCGAACGTATGGCTCCTCTCAGAGAGTGCACTAAAGACACGAAGTGATGGGGCTTGTTTCCCTTCTGGGGAGCTGCATTCACTCAGCTGGGGGGGAGGGAGAGCTCAGTAGTTTGAGCATTGGTCTGCTAAACCCAGGATTGTGAGTTCAATCCTTCAGGGAGCCATTTAGGGATCTGGGGCAAAAAGTGGGGATTGGCCCTGCTTTGAGCAGGGGGTTGGACTAGATGGCCTCCTGAGGTCCCTTCCAACCCTGATATTCTATGATGCTAGAACAGGTCAGCAGGGGAGCATCTCCTCTTGTGCAGGGAGTCATCTCAGGAGAAGCACAAGGAACAGAACAGCCTTTGGACTGTACACATCTGTCCTAGACTACACAACACCTCTTCTCTCCTCCTCGCTTCATCTTCAGTGAGCAGTATTTTCCTGCACGCCGTCTGCTCTGACCCCTTCTGTTGATACACAAAAAGTGTTCATGGGAACATTGCTGGAGCCAGCACTGCCAGGGCACTAGCGCGTGTGCACACTCAATCACCTTTGCCAGCGCTGGGCGTTTCCACAGCAACAGGCTGCATCGGCAAGAGGTGTGTGGCTCCGGGGTCGTCATCCCAGCATCCCTCATGCCGCCATCAGGCACGTTGTCTTGTGTGGGCTTTTTGCAGTGCATTGTGGGATACGAGCACCCCTCTCAGGGAATTTTAGCATTTAGGGTGCGGGACAGATATGGCAATGTCCTGGCACATCCTGGGCAAACCTACCTGAATTAAGTGTAAGTCACTTTGGAGTCCATTGTATTAAAAATGCAAAGTTTCTGTATTATTGGGGGTTGTACAAAATTCCTCTAGGCAGGAGGCGTGGCCAGTGTAAACCTCCAGACGCATTATGAGCTTCAAAGGACTATTTCAAACAGCTCGCCAGACAAACAAAGTTACATGGGGTTCTGGGGAAATACCTGGGGGAGGCAAATGCACATTACGAGGCACGGCAGGGTGTAGAGGATTCACGCATGAGTCCCCACTGACAAAAAAAACAACCACTTTGTTGGGAGCTGTTCTTCGTTTGGTCACTGTAAGAGTTGCTTTGGCAGGAAGGGGCAGAAGAGGAATGGAGGAAGGACCCAATAGCCATCACAGCCAAAACATGGAGTCAAAACAAAGGACAGATTTGTACCCACACATTCAGAACACACGAGATTACCAGTCCATTGCTTTAATGACTTGGCTAACTCATCATGCGAAAGGACCCCATTGCCATCAGCTGTCCTTTGATCAGCCAAAGTCAGGAATAGAAGACATGGCCGTTAAAGCCTGCGGTGGTGCAGAGATATCTAGTAAGAGTCCCTGTGATAAATGAAGGTGGGGGGAGCTCCTTTTTACGGACACCCAGCCAGCCAGTTAGCTATAAAGTCCCTCTTGGTGGCTGTTCTCTGCTTGCTTTACCTGTAAAGGCTTAAAAAGTCCCCCAGGTAAAGGAAAGGGAGTGGGCACCTGACCAAAAGAGCCAATGGGAAGGCTAGAACTTTTTAAAATGGGGAAAAAACATCTGATGTTGTTCTCCAGGAAAGAGGGGGACGGGGAGCAGTTACGCTATGAGAAGCTTTAAGCCAGATATGATCATAGAGCATCAGATCATACCTAGAACAACTTATCTCGAACCCCCAGATGTGTAAGTAGATCAGGAATGTTTAGAAAGGCACAATTAGGTTTATTTCTGTTTATTTCTTATGGCTAGTGGACTCCTCTGTGCTAACCCCAGGTGCTTTTGTTTGCTTGTAACCTTTAAGCTGAACCCCCAAGAAAGCTATTTTGGGTGCTTAATTTTTGGAATTGCTCTTTTAAAATCTAGCAAAAGCCTAAGTTCCAGGTGTATTTTCTTTCTTTTGGTTTCTAATAAAATTTACCTTTTTTAAGAGCAGGATTGAGTTCTTGGTGTCCTAAGAGGTTTGTGCAGGTTGTTTAATTAGCTGGGGGCAACAACTAATTTCCTTTGTTTTCTTTCTCAGCTCTTCTCCGGAGTGGGTGGGGTGAAAGGGCTCGAGGGTACCCACAGGAAGGAATTCACAAGTGCGCCTTCCTGGGCTCTCAAAGGGGTTCTGCACTTGGGTGGTGGCAGCATCTATCCATCCAAGGTCAGAGAGAAGCTGTAACCTTGGGAGTTTAATACAAGCCTGGAGTGACCAGTATTAATTTTTTGAATCCTAGCGGGCCCCCACCTTGTGCCAGAGTGGGGAATCAGCCTTGACAGTCCCAGTCTTTCAAGCAGGATTCAAGTTCCGCTTAGTACAAGCCATGCTACGGCATCCGTTTTGTTGGAAGTTTTTCTTCTGCTGTTTATTGTAAGAGTTGCTTTGGCAGGAAGGACCAGAAGAGCAATGGAGGAATAACCCGGCCATGGCCGAGATAAGAAGCAAAGGCCAATGACCACAAGGGGGGTTCGAATGCAGCCATACAGAGCACAAAGGATTAGCAGTCCATCGCCTTAACCAGTCAGCCAGGCCATCAGTTAAAAGGGCTCTGGCGTCACCAGCTGTCCTTTGATCTGCTGAAGACAGTGCTGAAGCCTGTAATCATGCTAGTGTTGGGGAAGCCTCCTGCAAGATTCCCATTCTCGAGAGGTGGTTGTGAGTCCTGGCGGGTGAAAGACATGCTATGGCAATTGCTCCCTAGCTGCTGCCACCAGAACAAGGAGGAAAGGCCAGAGATAAATGTGGTGTTTGAAATCACATGGGCAGATCACAATGGAAGTGCTGGGACATCAGTTGGGGTGTGTGTGTGTGGCTGAGTCACATGACTGACCCCATAACATGTGCTGTGTCTGTTTCTGGAGGATGCCCCAGGGTGGCTCCCGCAGGTCCCAGCCCTGGGTTATAAATAGGCTTCGTAGAACTCAAGTTTTAATTTTTTTTTTTTATAATTTTGACAATGTCAATGTTGATTTTTAAGGGTTTTTAAATTTTTGTTATCGGTTTAAATGTCCACTATTGGTTAAAATCATGGGTTTTCGCAACGTTTTTATATTTATTGATTTATATTTCACAGTGGAGGGAATTAAAGGGGGGGTCAGACAATAATTATTTAATGGCAGTAGATGTTGAGATGCAAAAAGTTAAAGCTTTATAACCATTAAGACAAAAATTGGCATAATCACATGTCAAAATATACAGTAAATATCCCCAAATCAACCTCTAACAATGTCTCGAGCAGCATTTCTCTTACTTTGCTTATCTGCAAATGTATGATTATTATCGATGGAAATATTTTCTTGTGGGTTTGTGTGCATGCAGGGAACTTGGTGTTTACTGATATTTACCAATAACAATCTCATCCTTCCAAGCCTAGTTCTAAACAGAGCCCCGCGCTGTGCTTGAGATGAGCACGGAGCGTGGGCTGTGGTTGCAGGCTGTGGTCCCTGTTCCCAGCACAGGAGTGTCTCCTCCCCCAAACCCAACCCCATCCCCTCAGCCCTGGCAGTATTTATAGACACACAGCCCCAGGGAGGGCAAGCAAACAGCACCCTTTGGGACAGGCCCACAGCTCTCTCCTGCTGGATCCGGCTCCCTCTCCCCAAGCCAGGCCCTGCAGAAATGAAAATTAAACCCTTTTGAAGTGAATGTGTCACTGCTCACACACAGGGCCGGACTCTGTCCTGGGGACAGGAGCATGATCCCAGAATGACACTGCTGCAAGCCGTGGGGTTCCTCTGTATTTACACACACACAGAGAGCAGTGTGACTGAAGAGCATTGACTGGGGTGTGTGCGGGAGGGCCATTTTACATAGTCGCCTCGCAGTCTCTCCAGGACATGGGCACAGAGAGCGGGAGCTGCCATAGCCATGTTTCCTCTAATTTTTTCCACCCATGTGCAGAATAAATTTTGTTATGTGCACCGAGGTATGTGCCTATGTGTGCCATCAGTAGAAACAAAACAACTAGATATAATATATATTTTTAAAAAGTTACCATAGGGATAATTACTCCAGCCAGGACAGCTTAGGCATTTTAGAACTCACTACTCAAAGCATTAAATTTAAGGGTAAGAGAAATGAAAAATATGAAATGCACAAACCAGTTAAAACACTAAAATAACACACTTTGAAAGAATAAAATTACAGAGAATATATGTGCATTACAGGAAGTACGAAGAAGTAACAACAACAATAATGTGTTGGGAGGTGAGTGTGAAAGAGACAGTGTGTGTGTGTGTGTGTGTGTGTGAGCGAGAGACAATGTGAGCTGGCTGCTGGGGAAATCTCAGAAACAGTGCACTGTCCCTTTAAGAAAGGCGCTCAGTCACACTCACCGTTCAGGGCTCTGTCTTTAAGGGCTTGTCTACACTGGCACTTTACAGCGCTGCAACTGTCTCCCTCAGGGGTGTGAAAAAACACCCCCCTGAGCACTGCAGGTTTCAGCGCTGTAAAGTGCCAGTGTAGACAGTGCACCAGCGCTGGGAGCCGTGCTCCTCTGTGCTATTCCCCTCACGGAGGTGGGTTTTTTAGAGCGCTTTAACGTTGCCAGTGAAGACACGCCCTCAGATCAAGTTCAGATCTCACCACAGAGGAGCGCCTGCGGGCTGCTTCTTGGAGCTACTTCTTGTTGCCCCATGTTTATCAGTTACCCCCCCCCATCTATTCTCATTAGTGAGTTACTCCCCCGGCCCCGAGTCTCATGGACACATCGCTGCACAATTACACAGCCCACAGACCCTTCTCTAATCCCAGCCGCCCTCTGGTCTGCCCCGGTGACCCAGGAACTTCTTGGTGCCAACTGACCGAGGGCAGAGGGGTGCAGAGAGTTTTATGGGATCCCCTGGGTGAGATATATGCACAATAGCTCACCAAAGGGTGGCCTGAGAGGTCTCTACCAAGAGCCCGTAGCCCACTGGGCATCATCATTGCTGCAAGGTGTTTGTATGGGACATAGCTTAAGAGAGATGTGAAAAGTAAGAGATTAGGCTCCAGAAGCGTTGAAGAAAAGCTCATCTCCTGCGCCATGGCAATCCCTTTGGCGGAGCCAATCAGCACACAGAACAAAGCCCAGCCGTGGAGACAGGCTATCTTCACTGTCTGGGCCAGGTGTGGGCCTGAGAATCTACAAAGGGCTTGGCTACACTTACAGTGCTGCTTAGTGAAGACGCTACCTATGAGAGAGCTCAGCGTAGGTACTCCACCTCCATGAGAGGTGGTAGCTAGGCCAAAGGGAGAAGCCCTCCTGTTGACACAGTGCTGTCTGCACTGTGGGATAGGTCAGTATAACTGCATAGCTCAGGGATGTGGATTTTCCACACCCTTGATCGATGTAGTTAGACTGACATACACTGATAGTGTAGACCAAGCCTAGGACAAAGGACCCCGAGGGTAAGTCTGTGAAGAGAGACTTCCTCTGGGAAGAGACAATGGTCTGAACCTAGAAAGAAAGAGGAGAGGGGACAAGAGCTCCCTTTCACCCAGGAGATGGCTGACAGTGTTTGTCTCAGGAACAGGAGATCACAGCCAAGCCTGGAGTAAAACCCTGGAAGGACTGTGGGGTGAGCGTTGCTCTACCAGACATAAAAATATCTCGTTCAGTGAGTCTAGGCTGTAGTCAAGGTGGTTTGATTTTATTGGCCATGAAACCATTTCTTTCCAACCCTTCTCTTTGCTACTCCTCGAATCTCTACACTCTGTGAAATCACTTGTCCTTGGTGTCACTATGAAGGGATCTAGAGCTGTGCGTTGATCGGGGTGGTGATTGGAGTTGGAGCTGGTCACCTGGGGGCCCTGTTCCTTTGGGAGCAGCGGATCTGTGACTGCTGTGAGTGCCCTGTGGGACAGGGGCTGGGTGCTGCAGGGGGATGCTCGGAGGGCTGGGGGTTGGAGTGTGCCTATTGCCAACCTGGAGAGAGATCACCCTGCGAGGCCTAGAGGGCACGGCTTGTGTGGCCTGTAGCCGGGGGAGTCGGAGAGCTGATCCCTGGTGGGCACAGATAAGGCTTGATCATGCCAGGGGCAGCTGGTAGTGAAGTGCCTCACAGCCCCGGGTGCCCCCAGGGACTGTCATGGGCCCCCAGAACCTCCGAATTCCTCTTCTTACTCCTCCTCCCTGCCATTCCTCTCAGCATATGGGGGCTCTCCCCTGCCATTCCCTGCAGGCCTCTCCTGTGGCTCCGGGTCAGGCTGAGTGACAGCTCTTTTCTCCACGTTGCAGGTGATGATTGGGGCAGACGTCACGAGGAGCAGGACCAGGGTGGAGCGCAGGATCCAGACCCAGAGCAGAACAGCAGGCGCTGAGAGAGCAGGGTGAGAGATCACGCGCCATGGGGCTGAGTGTGGGAGCAAATGCACAGGACAAGGCCCACTCCCCGCCTGGCTGGACGGGTCTTTGTTGAGTGCTTCTCACCCACACCACGTACATGGGGTGTGTGTTGGGGGCATTTCACCCAGCAACGATGCATCCTGGACAAGCCAGGGGGAGGCCTTTGACTGACCCCAGCCCTACTGGTTAGAGGTCTCATGTAACCCTTCCTGGCTCCGCTCCTGCAAGGATCTTCCTCACTGCTTCCTCTTTGCCCCCTGGTATCCTGCCCTAGCACCTGGTCAGCTGGTGTCAGCCCCCTGCTCTGCACCCTTGGGGCCCTTTCTGAGACGCACCGGCAACTGGAATCTGGGCTGATACATTGGGGACTGAACTGGGGACCTCCAGAGCCGAAAACATCAGCTGCCGTTTCATGAACTAAAGAACCAAGCCTCTGACATCGTCGGCTGTAACAAGCCACAGCCTCTGTGGCTAGGCAGTGAGAGAAACTTGTAACACACTCACCACTGGGTTAGGCTGTCGCCCTGGGGCTGCTCCCAATTAGGACAGGCCAAAATTGTCTAATCTCAGTGCAAGGCTTCCCCCTTCTTACAGAGAAATCACACAGAACTAAAGAAAACTGGTTACCTTTGGCAGAAGCTTCCCCTCCAGAGTTGCTGGCCCCAAGTATATCTGTAGGGTAGATGTACAGATTATGGTTCCCTTCAATAATCTGAAACCCGTATATAAATCAGAAGCAAAATGTCAGAAATTACCACAGAAGTACGTGGGCGTGAAAGCAATAGACTGGGGTTTCTTTCTAGGACACAGGCTTCGTAAAATCACCCCATAAATCTTAGATTCTATTCCTCAATGTCTGACTTAAGGAACATTGACATCACACAAAATTTCAGGTGTATATGCCCCCGCCTCCCAGAAAAACCCTGAAACTTTGTGTTATGTCAATGTAATAAACCTAACAGCTAAGATAATGCTATATAAACATATTCCCCCTGGATGTGCAGAGGGGAGGGAAGTGCTGGGGGGGATGGCCTGGGGGGCACTGCAAGTGCTGAGGGGCAGCCCAGGGGGTGCCATGAGAGCTGGGGGGCTGGTCTGTGGGGGCTCCACAGGTGCTCAGGTGGGAGCAGCCCGGGACCCCCGCTGGTGATGTGGGGGGGATTGGCGGGGCTGACAGGCTCCCTACCCGGCTTCTTGGAAGTGGTGACATGTCCCTCCCTAAGCTCCTAGCTCCGCATGCTACCAGCTCTGCAGCTCCCATTGGCTGGGAACTACAGTTAATAGGAGCTGCGGAGGCGGCGCCTGCGGGCGGAGGTAGAGCACAGAGCTAGGCGCTGAGAGAGGGAGGGACATGTTGTCGCTTCTGGGGAGCCCCCACAAGGTAAGCCCGGAGCCCTTCCCCTCTCCTATGCCCCAACCCTGAGCCCCCTCCACACCCAAACTCCTGCTGCTGCGGGGCTCGGGGGGCAGTGACCCAAGACTGCCCCAGCAGCAGCTGTTGTGTCTGGCCCAGGGGCTGCCTGAGCTGCTCAGGCAGCCCTGGAGCCAGCCACACCGGGCGCTGCAGAAGTCACGGCGGTAACTTCCAGGACCTCCATGACAATCTCACAGCCTTATCTATGACATGTCTTAGATGTTGGGTTCTGAGGTGTATTGAAAACTGTGGCAGAATTGAGGTCTATCACTTTAATTTGTGAGCTAGTTCCTAGTACTGCTTGTGGGCTTGTGGGTTCCGAGGGAAGTCATATGATTTGTGACAGTCTGGATTGTAAGAGCCAGCCCAGAGTAAAGTTGTATGAGGAGTGTCTCGCTTCCTTAGGGAGCAGCCTGCTTTGTCTCTCTCTGGTTTTGGTGGTGTCATTCTGAATTCTAAGAAATAATCATCCTATTATGCTTTAACCTTCCAACAAGAGTACTGATGTTTTTATTTAACTTCTCTATGTATATCCTGGTAACATCACAGAGCAATCACCCATTTGATGGCCAGTCAGTAGGGGAGGAAGCATAGGGCATGATGTCACATGGCTTCTGGAGTTGATGGTTTAGGCAGGGACACCATCTGCCTCCACTTCTAAAGATTCATGGCCCCGCTTCCTCTGGAGTACTTTGACAATTCCACGGCACTGTCCATGGAGTTTTGTCCAATCAGGATTGATTAGGTCATCTTTTTATGACAGATTATTTACTCAATATAGTAAATGTCATGAAGAAATTGGAAGAAATCCAGAAGAATCATTCAATCTATAACTGTACATTGCTGGCTGTCTACTGGAAGTCCCAAAATATCAATCAGCCTCCATGGATCATGTCACTTTGAGGAAAATGATCGTAAGATCTTCTGATCATGAATGGAGTAAATGGTTAAACAACAAAATTGTTGAGCACTTGATAAAAGGTCTAAGCTAAAAATCTATTAAAATTTGAAAACCACAAATATGTAAAAAAATTCAGAGCTAGAGCTGAATTCTGCAGCTTAATTATTAACACACACATTGAAGCACCCAATCTGCCATTTTACACCAAAAAGGTTTACGTCCTCCAGTTTAGGGCAAGCAAACAAACAAAGAATCATAGAATCTCAGGGTTGGAAGGGACCTCAGGAGGTCATCTAGTCCAACCCCCTGCTCAAAGCAGGACCAATCCCCAATTTTTGCCCCAGATCCTTAAATGGCCCCCTCAAGGATTGAACTCACAACCCTGGGTTTAGCAGGCCAATGCTCAAACCACTGAGCTATCCCTCCCCCCAAAAAGTACTTCCTTTTGTTTGTTTTAAACCTGCTGCCTATTAATTTCATTTGGTGGCCCCTACTTGTTGTGTTATGAGAAGGAATAAATAACACTTCCTTATCTGCTTTCCCTACATCAGTCATGATTGTATACACCTCAATCATATCCCCCTTTAGTCGTCTATTTTCCAAGCTGAAAAGTCCCAGTCTTATTAATCTCTCCTCATACGGAAGCTGTTCCATACCCCTAATCATTTTTGTTGCCCTTTTCTGAACTAAGTCCAATATATCTTTTCTGAGATCATAGAATCTCAGGAATTCATTTAGTCCAATCCCCTGCTCAAAACAGGACCAATCCCCAAATTTGCCCCAGATCCCTAAATGGCCCCCTCAAGGATTGAACTCACAACCCTGGGTTTAGGAGGCCAATGCTCAAACCACTGAGCTTTCCTTCCACCCCCAAAGATCTCTTTGTAATCAGTAAATTAATTTCCCTTATTTTCCACTGACCTGAGTAAAAGTCAAAAGAGTTGTTAAAACACCACTTTTACAGGCAAAAGAGCTTTCTTTATCTCAACACAAAGGTGGGATTTTAAATTCTCCCAGGATCCCACAAATTGTAGAGTCATCACATGTGACTGTTTGAAATCATCATATGGGGACACCAAAAAAATCAATGATCAAATAAATAAAAGAACGTCTTGTGCCACATGCAGACCAGAGGGCTCTAGCAGCTCAACTTTAACACTTTACTGTTACTCAGAAAGTAGAAAACGGACCAGCTCCTCAGTTGGTCTGAATCTGTAGAGTTCCACCAAAGTCCAGGCGAGGAAAGATGAACTCAGAGCCCAAATCCGCATGAGGTGCTGGTTTCCCTCAGCTCCAGTTGGGCCTACTGAGATTTGCAGCTGCTCAGCACCTTGCTTGATTAGTCCTTTAAGCTTTAAAGCATGTGACCAGGAAAACCACTGGTAAACTAAGGGAGTCACTGAAAAATTGAAGCTGATTTGAGAAACCCTAATGTGCTGAATTCACAGGCTATGCAACTGGTGGTGTGAACTGGACATTAGGAATACATTGTCCAGAAAACAGATACTAATTGGAACCCTACTGAACTGGGTCCCAAAACTCCTATTGACTTCAGTGGGCTTTGGATCAGACTCAGAGTAATTGATATGCCTTTTTCACCTTGTGCCCAGCCTCACAAAGTAAAATATACAAAACCTAAATTTCTTCCACATGATACTGGGCAGAGACATATATATAAGGGGCTAACTCTGCTCTCACTGAAATCAATGGAAGCTTTTCTCTTGCATTCAAAGGAGTTAGGATCTAGTTGGTACTAGGACTAAAATATTTTAGCTCTATCTATTAATAGATTCATAGACATTAAAGGCCAGAAGGGACTTGATGATTTGACCTCCTGCATAACAGAAGCGATTTCTGTATCTCAAGCCCGCAACTTCTGTTGTGCTAGAACATGTCTTTTAGAAAGAGACATCGAGTCTTGCTTTAGAGACTTCAAGCCATGGAGAATCCACCACATATTAAATGAGTTCCCTGCCTGAGCACCTGTTCCCTTACCATGGAGTCTCTAATGAAATAAGCCCCAGAAAATAAACGAGAGAGATGGGCCAGAGCTGCAATATTCAAAGGCAGGTTTTGAACTTCCTCTTTCCCAGCGCCAAGAAAAGATGGAAGGGATTTTAACTCAGGGTTTTAACCAAGGTCATTAGATAGGGGAGAATTGCAGAATATGGGTCTGGATAATGTGTGCCCAGAACTTAGAGATGCAGCCACAAGTAGTTTATAATTTAGCATCATTTCCTGATGTGCATGTGCCCGGGGTGTTTTTCAAATGGTCACAACCCGGTTGGTTTACCCCCATCTGCTCTGAACTTCAAGCAAAGTCCATATGGACATTCCTGACAATGCACCTGACAAATTTCTCATTTAAGGATTGATCAATTTTTTGAAGAGGTTAAACCTGTTCTTCACCTGCATAAAACTCAGAAAGGGCTGGTGGAATCTTGTTCAACCATTAAATAAAATAAAACAAAACAATTAGCGTTGAGCTGGACTTCAGGAATGGAGACTTCAGCACAAGAGATGGAAGTTTTGAAACTTTTACTCTAGTTGCCACTGGCTGCTCCCACTGTGCCCTGCTGGCTGCCCCCTGCGTGCTAAGCAGCCTCCCTTCGTTCAGCGGGTTCCCTGGCGCACTCAGGTACCGGCGGGCACTGGGGAGAGAAGTCTTCTCTTGGTTCCTGTCGTCCTTGTGCTGGTAGCGGCAGAAATACTCCCCTGGGCTCTCTGGAGACACGGGCTGGGCTGACTCAAAGATGAATTTGTTTCTGTCCTTGGGCAGCATTAAAATTTCCTTGCCGTCCTTACAGAAGATGACGCGCATCACTGAGGTGTCCATAGGGACGAAGCACAGCAGTGTGATGGTGTCCCCTTGGGGGGTAGGGCCCTTGTTCAGGATCAGTGTCGGGGCAGGGAGGTCACCTTCATGGGGAGGAAACATTATTTGGTGAAATGGCTCCTCTCTCATGGAGCTGACATTTGAATTATGGCAGAGACTAGCCAGGCCCTTGTGTGTCACCCTGGACTGGGCTCACCTCAGCCTGGGGCTTTATGCCATGGGGAAGAAGGGTCTCACTCTCACGAGCCGGATTTGTAAATTCAAACCCAGATGCCCCACGTAACTCAGGGGGAGCTGCCCCCTCCTGCTTTACAACCCCGTCAGCTCCCTCCAGCTCTTCTGCTTTTATCCCTCTTGGGCCAGCTCCTCATTGGGGGTAAATTGGCAAAGCTGCCCTGACTCCAACAGGGCTACGCCTGTTTACTCCAGAGCCTTCACCTTGGGAAGGGGACTGGCAGGACACAACCTGGGAAAGCAGCTGGGTGGAGTCACTAGCCTTCACTTGATGACTTATCCCCACCGGCAGCCGTGTCCCTGGGGTCTGGTTCTCCCTGCCTGGCACTTTGCACATTGCAATCCCAAGTTGTGGCTGCAGTACGTGGAGCAGACTCGCGTTGGCTTTGGTTGCACTAGCTTGAGTAGCCATAGGAGTGAAGCCACGGCAGAATGGGGTCACTGCTCGAGGGTGAACCCAGTGTCTCAGGCTGCCGTGTTGTTACTGCTGTTGTTATCTGAACTAGCCCAGGTGTGTCTACACATGCTCTAATCACACCTCTGATTGCAGGGGGGCACGCCTTGAGTGAGGTCATTGCCATCTGTAAAATGGGTGAGAGAGATGAGCTCAGCCCCTGGAGTGTTGACCAAGGTAGTGTCCATCTCGTAAGTGGGGCTCATCCGGGAGTCAAACTGCTGGGGGCCTCCAATGCTCAGGAGAAGTTTGTTTTTATCAGAGGACTTGTGGGACCTTCTGGGATGTGTGTGTCCTCTCTGGGCCATTCCACAGAGGGCGGAGGGTCTGTGACTTGGGCTTCAGTTTAAGATATAAAAACTCATGCCCTGTGTTCCAAGGAACTCTGGGTCTGAAACCCAGCTGAACCCTCATTTACACACCCGTCATCATGGCCAGAACCCCCAGGACTTCCAGAGCTGAAAGCATAAGTGAGTGAGGCTCTGACACACTCACACCCTCTGTGGACCAGGCCCGGAGTGCGGCATGTACGCACCAAGCAGGGCATTACTGAAGCATGTGGAACTCCACTTGAGTTCAGTGGGAATTGCTCCCATTATGCCAGTGGCCGAACTTGGTCCTCACCTGATGCCAAATTGGTGCAAATTCCACTGCTCTGCCGCGTACAACCTTTCATCTATTTTCAGATCAATTTACATCCGATCCCGTGTGCTGCCATTTACACTCCCATTGGATTCGGGGCCCCCGCACTCATCCCGTGGGTCTGACTCTTCTCCCACCGAAGTCACAAGGAGTTTTTTACAGTCAGTGACAATATCCAAAGTGTCCCCCATGAGACCTGATTCCTGGTGCTCTGCCCCACCCGCCAGACACACAGGGCCTGCTTCTCATTTACACTAAAGCCCCATCCACGGGTAAAGTGAGTGTGAATTTACACCCTCTGTTAGCCTCCTTACACTGCCCAAGTGCTATTAAGAGGTCTTAGTGTGCCTGAGGATCGGGCCCCTCTGTTCTATAATTAACGTTGTTACACGGCACCGACGCTCACCGGGAGAGTGGCAGATTTCCTGACTTGCAGCCAGCGCCCCTGTGCACTAAAATATAAATTCCCATCGTTAGTGCAGCCAGGTCAGTTGGGAGCTTATCAGAGCTACACAAATTTAAAATACATGGAGCTTTTGCCATTATGGTAATGAGCACACGGGGCGTCCTCCTGGTCTCGCGCTGCCGAGCATCTCTGGTGGGAATCTCGTCCCCAGGCAGGTTTCCTCCACTACAAATTTGTTCTGTCCTCCGTCAGTTCTGCCATCTTCCTAGTCAAGCACCTGCACTTCTCCCCTCAGATCAACAGCCATGCCCACAACCCCAGCCCTTTAGTCACCCTCCTCAGATTTTCCCACTCCCGCCTCCTCTTCTCTCTGCACAGGGTCTCACTAAGGTATTTAGAGGGAAAGCTGGCACAATATGATGTGACCATCCCACTGCTTCCTTCCTCCCCACATCCTACAGCTCTCTCCTTCTTCTCCCTTTCACAGACACAGAAGTTTCTCATCTACTCATCTCATCCCAGCTTCTCATCGCTCATCCCCTCCCTCCCTCTTCCGCTTCATCTCTCACTCTCTTCTGGCTCTTTCCCCTCACAGTACAAACACTCATTAACTCTCCCAATAACCTCTCTCTTGTCCCTACACTTGGGAAGAATCCCCATAAACATCCACAAAGCTACCTCAGTATCCTCCAGAGCCTGCCGTGAAACTCTCCATTGTCACGCTGCCTACAATAGACCTGACAATGGGGAGGCTGCTGGTGAGCTGAGACTGTATCGTCTCACTGGGTCCATCTACACTGCAGCTGGGCAAGAGCTTCCCAGCACGGGGAGATGGACACGCGCTCGCTCTGCTCAAACTAGACTTACAACGAATGAAAATAATCTAAGTTAATATAAAAATATAAATGCTGCAGAAATCCTGCTGTCATCAGTACTAAAACTCATCTTTCTGGGTTACATGACTGCAAACAGAACATATCAGAACAAATCAGACGTCAAGAATTATAACATTCAATAACCAGTCGGAGAACACTTCAATCTCTTTGGTCACTCGATTACAGACCTAAAAGTTCGCAAAAAGAAAAGGAGTACTCGTGGCACCTTAGAGACTAACCAATTTATTTGAGCATAAGCTTTCGTGAGCTACAGCTCACTTCATCGGATGCATACTGTGGAAAATACAGAAGATGTTTTTATATACACAGACCATGAAAAACTGGGTGTTTATCAGTACAAAAGGTTTACTCTCCCCCCACCCCACTCTCCTGCTGGTAATAGCTTATCTAAAGTGATCACTCTCCTTACAATGTGTATGATAATCAAGTTGGGCCATTTCCAGCACAAATCCAGGGTTTAACAAGAACGTCTGAGGAACAGTGGGAGCGGGGGGGCGGGGGGGGAAGAAATAAACAAGGGGAAATAGGCTACTTTTTATAATGAATCAACCATTCCCAGTCTCTATTCACGCCTAAATTAATTGTATCCAATTTGAAAATTAATTCCAATTCAGCAATCTCTCTTTGGTCAAACTGGACAGTCTCTACGTAAAAGAATAAATGGACACAAACGTTTAACACAAATGAAAGGAAGTACATCTTCACACAGCACACAGTCCGTCTGTGGAACTCGTTGTCAGGGGCGTTGTGAAGGCCAAAAGTATAATGGGTTTCAAAGAATCATTAGATAAGTTCCTGGAGGATCGGTCCATCAATATTAGCCAAGATGGTCAGGGATGAAACCCGGTGCTCTGTGTCTCACTATCTTCTCACTGCCAGCAGCTGGGAGTGGACGACAGGGGACGTATCACTCACAAATTGCCTGCTCTGTTCAGAAGACAGGACACTGGGCTAGATGGAGCATTGTTCTGACCCAGTCTGGCTGTTCTCATGTTCTGATGTTCACCTCAGGCTGCAGAAGGTGTCAGTGCTTCCAAACTCACAACTGGATTTTCCCTGAGGTTACGAATTTTTGACTGTTTCATAACCAGAACCTAGACAGGGCAGATCAGCCTGTTTCTTTATGCAGATTGGGCCTTCGATTTCAGATTCCAGTAACAGATAATCAGTATATAATCATCTTCTCCTGAGCACGTAGATGCCCCTTTCCCACCCCTCATTATCTGCTGACTCTAGTGCCCATTATATAATATAGCCGCCTGTTACAATGTCCGGTTCCCTATGCTTTGGGGTTATGTTTCTCCTGCCACCACCAAGCTTCACAAGTGGAAATTTTACTTGTGTCTTCCCCCACTGTTCTACCTTATCCCAGACCCCTTCCCCCAGGAGTGGGATACTCGCTGATGAACACGGTAGGTGCTCTTCAAAGCCCGGGCAGGAACAGACAGTCACCATAATGCTACTCTGGGCTTGTTTAACGAACTCTTACTTTATTACTTGCACGTAAAGCCAGGAGTGAACTCAGTGACTGTCCATCTAGAGGTGCCCTCTTTACCCTCTTGAACACGGGAAAGTCTCACTGCAGATCCCAGGCCAGACGTCCTTCTCAGAAACTCCTGGGTCTTACGTCCTCAGAACTTGGTCTCAGCGCCGCCTTCCCAGTTGTCTGGACCATACAGCCCCCCATGGACTAGTCTCTGGTGTCTTGAGCGTCCCTTCCTGGCACCTTCAGCCAGGCCCCAGAAAAAAAACATCTCTAGCCATCAACCCTCAACTCTCTCTTTGCACATTCCTCGCCCACCCGCTGGAACTGGCATGAACGTGCTACGGGGGCTCCTAGCAACCCAATCGACCTTTCCAGAGTCATCAGATATTAAATTGCTGTCTCTTGTCCAAACCCAGGTTTTACTTCCCACAGCTCCAGCCCCAGTAACATGAATTCACCACATTATTTGTTTGTCAGGCTTGTCAGTTCTGTGGCTGGCTTGCCCGGGTTGCCCGACTGAGGCTGCTTTTCTCTCTGGAATGGGGAGACGGCATTCTGTCTTGGCCGTGTCTAGCTAGGTGCCCTCACCGCTGTAGCATCTCAGCTCCCCCCAATCATACCTGGATTTCTCCCTCCCCACACCTCTGGCAGGCAGGGGAGAATTATTCCCATTTTATCAGGCCCAAGGAGATGACGCCACTTGCCCCAGTTCCCCCCGTCGGTAGCTGACTCTAGCAGGAATTCTCCCCCATGACAGGGGAACACAACACCTGCTCTGGGGGTGTCTGCAGAGAAGCTGCTTTAGCGGCATAGAACAGGGGAGGACACACTTGTGAGAGCTGCTTCTGGATCAGTCACTGACAAAACACGCTGGTAACGCAGGGTTCAGGGGCCCGGCGATAGCTCCTGCCCTGCCAGGGCACTGAGTCCAGCACAGCTCAGATTGTGAACCCCAGGAAATGCAGGGTTAAGGTTAACGCCCACGCACCTCACCTCTGCTCCCCTGGAGCTGGCAGCAGCCACTGGGAACCATGGGTCTGTGCTCCGGCTGTGTTCCCTGCGCTAGGTGCGGCTGTGTGAATGGTGGAGGGGTTTGTCTGAGAAGCGTGGCAGGGCTGTGATGGGCTCGGAGTCCACGGGGGACGGGTGGCGAGCGAAGGCCCAAGAGGTGTTTGTACTTGAGAGACCCAGTTTGCCCTGTGCAGCGCTGCGCTCTGCAGGCTGTGCCAGTCGCTGGGCTCGGGGGTGTTCTCGGCCCGGGGACTGTCAGCAGGGAGGTGGGGGTGGGGCTGCTCTGTGGGTTTGCTGAAGGGCGAGGGAAAGTCGAGCATTAAATGGCATCGTGCGCGTAGGAGTGAGGGGCTGGGGGAAGGGGTGTAAATGTAGCAGAGGCGGAGTTCTTGGGGTGGAGCAGGCTGGGTCTGTGAGCGGAGAGCGGGTGCCTCTAGCTCCTGTTTGCTACAGCGCGAAGGCAGAGCCTGGGCGTATTGGGGCATCGATCAATGAGGGCAGAGTTAAGGTTGCACAGGCCTGACCCTTCCCTCGGTTTCCTGGTTTTAGGAAGCCTGAGTGTGAAATACCTGAACTCGGAATGTTCTGGGTTTCAGACGTGTGAGTTTGGCTGGTCTCAGCGTTCTGGACGGGAGCGAGATACCCCGGGGCAGCCTCGACTCTGTGCTAATGAAACTGTTTGTCAGAGTGTGTGTGTGTGTGTGTGAGATGGGGGGGGGGAGCGGGGAGGAGGGAAAGGGGAGGGGGAGAGAGAGAGAGAGAGAATGTGTGCGTGTGTGAGAGAGAGAGAGAGAGATCAGGCCCTGTCCCCCTCGATCAGTGATGTTCACGACTCTCTGTATCTGGGAGTCTCTGCGGCCCCTGTGGGGATGAGAAAACGCTGCTTGAACCGAGTCTTTGTAACCGCAAAGTTTCCGTGGGGCCCCAGTGGACTCGGGGAGGCAATGGCCGCACGTGTGTCTCACCGTAATGCCTGGCCCCAGGTGATGCTGTATGACGCTCCCAAGAGGCAGGCTGGGCAGAGAGAAGGCAAATCACTTTATTCACTGCACAGGAACCAGCTCAGACCAGCCTGCCAGAGACTCCTTGGGACCAGGTCTTTAAAGTGACTCAGGCACCTAACTCTCATTGACATCCATGGGAGTTAGGCACTTCAATACCATCAAAAATCTGCCGCCTTGTTCACCCTGGACATGCTCAGAGTCTCAGCCCAGACCTCAGCACATCCCCCCGATAGCAACATTCCAGCGTGTCGCTGGCACAGCTACGCCCACGCAGGCATCCCCGTGCTGCCCCTCTCCCCACCCCCACCATCAGGCCGGCAACAGAGAGACTTGGCTCAGCATCTGCTTCCTGGACCCTCAGTAAATGCAGGAGCCATTTGGGTCCACATTTTGCACCCATTTGGGACCCTGCATTTGCATTTCCCACAAACAGGTGTGCATGTCAGGTGTCCCTCCGCATGAACAGTCTCCGAGGGTGGGAACTTCAGCCAGGAAGGTTCTGCCATAACGAGAACAACGGGCTGTGACGCGAAGTCTAACCTTGGCCACACCCAAGAAGAGTCGGAGCTTCCCCCATGTCATCGATTGACCCAAACGCTGGTTCTTGCTGGCTGGTTAACAGGCTCCATCACCATCTCCTTCCCTGGGGCTCCAATCAGGCTGGCAGCGAGTGTGGGGCTCATGCGGGCTTGTGGGGCACTGGGAATCCTGTGGGGAAGTGAGAGGGAATCCCAGTGACCAGCTCAAATGCAGCTGCTGCCCACCCCTTCCCCAGTAGCTCCCTGAGCGCTGGGCAGGGAAGCATTCCCCAGCAATGGGCTGGGGACAGCCCTGGGCATACTGTGTTATCTGCCTGTCCCCATATCTGCAAGGAGAGCTGGGGGAGTTCCCTGCTGTTGAGCCCCCCTGCTCAGATGCTGCTCACTCCCCAGTCTGAGCCCCTGGTCTTTGGGGTTATAAAATGCTGGGGAAGGGCAGGGGCTCAGGCTCCAGGTGAGTGAGCTCTGGGGCCTGGCAGGTGGAGCCAGTGAGTGGTCTCAGCACAGATCTTGGTAGCAGGTGTGGGAGATGGAAGCTCTGAGTTGGCAGGGAGGCTGGCTTAGATCCTGCACCCCCAACCAGTCCCTGCACTGGCTTTGTGGGGAGAACAACCCCCATCCCACGTGGGACTATTCACAGAGTGTCGCCCTTACCCAGTGCTACGGAGCCCTCCGAGTGTCCCGCATTTGAGAGCTACCCTTTCCTACCACCGCGTACGTCACTGCAACATCCCCGTCCATTCTGGGCTGCTGGGACATCAATACATTTACACAGTTAAACATTTACACCCTGTTTCCAGTCTGAATTTGTCTACAAGGGAACACCAGGGAGGGAGCCCTGAGCAGGACCCAGGGACATGGTGAAGGGGAGGGGGAGGAACAGCTCCTCCTTCGACCTGGGGCAAGGGAGCGCCATGCTCACGAGGCTGCTGGAGCACAGGTCTTAACTTTAACCACCTGCCTCAGTCCTATTGGAATCAATGGAAGGGATGCAAGCGCTTGGAGTCTCCATAGGATCAAGGGCTCCCATCAGCTGGGGCTTCCGGGGATGAGACAAGCCATGGGTCAGTCAGGGAAACTCCCCCAGCTGAGCTGGGATGTCATCAGGGACCCACAGACAAACCCTTCTCCTTTCTTCTATTGCATGTATGGGGCCAGATCCCCAGCTGGTGTAAATCAGCATCACTCCATTGCTGTCACAGGCGTGAGGCTGATTTACACTCACTGGGGATTTGGTTCATTGACATCAATGAAGCTACAGCTGATTTACACCAGTGCGGGATCTGATCCCATTGACTCCAATGGAGCTACAGTGATATGAAACTGACTGGAGAATTAAACTCAGATTCTTCTATTCTTTCTTCCTTCATGCCAGGATGGTTACTACTTATTCCCCAGGGCTAGGGTCACCCCACAGCGACCCGCACTACTGGCCAGACCAGGGGTGCTGGCACTGGGATCAGCCCAGGGGGTTCCCAGGTTTAGCTGTAACTCCTGGTGCCTCTTTCCATGGGAACATTCTGCCCAAACCTGGCAAACTGCGGGCACCGGCACGGTGACTCACCTGGTCAGCGCGGGCTCCAGTGACCACGGTGTCTGGGGGAGAGAACCGAGGTCAGTGCATCCTCACCAGCCGCCCCATGCCCCGGAGAGACACTGCCCCATGTCCCCCAGGGCCCCAGACTCTGACCCCAGCAGGGCCTATTGAGGAGAGACAGCGGCGGGCACCGCAGTGTGAGCACTAATGGGCTGGCTGGCCCAATGGACACTGGGTACCCAGCTTGCTGCCCGTGTTGGATAGGGTTGCCAGGTGTCTGGTTTTTGCTTGGAACGCCCGGTTGGAAAGGGACCCTGGTGGCTTCAGTCAGCACTGCCGACCAGGACATTATAAGTCTGGTCAGTGGCACAGCAGGGCTAAGGCAGGCTCCCTACCTGCCCTGGCTCTGTGCAGCATCTGGAAGCAGCGGCATGTTCCCCCTATGACTCTTATGCATAGGGGCAGCCAGGGGGCTCCGCACGCTGCCCCTGCCCCAAGTGCCAGCTCTGCAGCTCCCATTGGCTGGGAACTGCAGCCAGTGGGAGTTGTGGGGGTGGCACCTGCAGACGGGACAGTGCACAGAGCCACCTGGCAGTGCCTCCACATAGGAGCTGGAGTGGGGACATGCCACTGCTTCCGGGATCTACTTGAAGTAAGCGCCACCTGAAATCTGCATCCCTGCCCCCCCGCAAGCCCCAACCCTCTGCCCCAGCCGAGAGCCCCCTCCCATACTCTGAACCCCTCAGATCCACCCCCCAGCCCGGAGCCCCCTCCTGCAACCCTAAACCCTCATCCCCTGCCCCACCCCAGAGCCCACATGCCCTGCCAGAGCCTTCACCCCTCTCACATCCCAATGCACTGCCTCAGCCCAGAGACCCCCACTCCACCATGAACTCCTCATTTCTGGCCCCACCTTGAAGCCCGCAACCCCCAGCCGGAGCCCTCACCCCCACCCCAATCCCCCTGAGCCAGCCCAGTGAAAATGAGCTAGTGAGTGAGGGTGGGGAGAGCGACAGAGGGAGCGGGGATGGACTGAGCGGGGGTGGAGCCTCGGAGAAGGGGCAGGGCCTCAGAGGAGGGGCAGAGCAGGGGTGGGGCAAGGGTGTTCAGTTTTGTGTGAGTAGAAACTCGGCAACCCTAATGTTGGGGGAGAGGAGAGGAGAACTGGGCCAGGCCCCATGGATGCTGGGTGCCCAGACTGCTCCCCATATCAGCAGGGTGAGAACTGGGACAGGTCCCATGGACACTGGCTGACCACAGGTAACGGGGCGATGCTGTTTGTTCCTGTCATGTGTCTCCTTTCTCCCCACACAGGGAGGTGTCTGCCCAAGCCCCTGCGCCCACCCTGCAGTTTGTGGCAGAAGCTGCCAGGCTCCAGCCAGTCCCGTTCCTGCCCACGGCCGACTGCTCCTGTCACCTTGTCATTGGGCTGGGCAGAGGCTGAGGAGACAGGGAGAACAGTCCCCATCAGGACAGGACTCTCTGGCCTGGCTACCCAGGGCCCCTTCTGGCCCCAACACCCCGGACTCTGACACCAGCCAACAGACGGACAAAAGGCAGGAGCCGAACTCCCCCCAGGGCAGTGCCGGAACAACAGGCTCTTACACTGGATCTGATCTTCAGCAGCCGGGCTGCTCCGCTCTGGGCCGGGTTCCCTGTGTGGAACGAGAGCTGCGTCAGTCCCACGTGCGGCAGCTGGGGCTGGGGCCCTGCTGCCGTGAGTGATGGGGCAGCAGCACCATCGCCATCACTAGGGCGGGGGGGTTACGAGGCTTCCAGACAAGGGTCAGGCCCCCGCAGAACCCCAGGAGAATTTCAACTGTGGGTAGCTGGGGGGTACGGCCCAGGTCAGCTCCCCAGGGCGGAGTCCCAGACAGGGCAGCAATGGTCCCCCCCAGACCTGGGCATCACCTGGGGAGCAGCCCCAGAATGGAGCTGGGGGTCAGGGCGAGGTTCCCTCCTCCCTGTGAGTCCTGCAGCGCGACACAACTACCGAGAGAAAGAAAAGAGCGTCAGGGAAACTCAGCGCACGTCACGGCCTGGGGCGACTGTCGGGGCCTGGCGGTGTGCACCTCTGCCCCCGATGTGCTGCACCTCCCCCTGGTCTGTGGGGTCTAGCTACCCACAGAGCCCTGCAGCCGCAGATCCACGGAGGCAGCACAGGGTAGTGGCTAGTGCCGGGGACAGACGCCCAGAGACCTCAGTGCTGGGCGATCTCAGACCAGTCAGTTCTGCTCCCTGTGCCTCAGCCAGGTTACAGCTGGGTTACAGCCTTTCACTGCCATTGGAGTGAGATTTAAAATTTCAGAGCGATGCTCTGGAACAGCCGCCCATCTCAGCTCATGCTCCACCCCACTGGCACCTACCTGTCTTCATGAGAAAACAGCCCAGCAATGCCAGAGCCAGGCCGGCCATGATGGCGAGTCCCACAATGGGTCCCAGTCCTAGAAAACCATTGGAACAGCCGGGAACAGAGAGAAAAGCAAGGGATTAGGCTGGGGCAGAGGAGCCCAGGAACTGATGTGGGTGGGGCTGGGAGCATCCAGAACACAGAGGCAACACAAAAGGGATGTAGGATGAAGGGTGAACCCCAGGTGTGGGGATACAGGATGGGGGAGGGGGGTGAGCCCGAGGGGCAGGGATCCAGGACCAGGGATGAGCCCCACGGGCCAGGGACACTCGAACCAAGACCCCTCCTCCCTTTATGGGATCTCATTGATTAGATCTCTTACAGGGCACCAAATTTCTCCATCCCTGGTTCTGCTTTGATTCAAGGTTCCCACAGGCCTCCTTCTGTGGCCTGCGGAAGCTGCCTGTAACTTTCCCCCTTAGGAGAGGAATATCACAGCCCTCTTTCTGGGCTCTGAGCTGACATCTTGGGGAGGGAGTTCCCTTCCTGGGAGTCAGGAGTCCCACAGCCCTCGTTCCCGGGGCTGCAAGGGATCATTGAGGCCAACTTCAGCCCTCGCTCAGCTTCTCTGCGCCAGCCCCTTTTAACCCAGGCCGGCCATCTAGGATGACCAGATAGCAAGTGTGAAAAATGGGGACACTTTTTTTCCCCCGGTGGGGGGGCGGGGGGAGTATATTGGCCTATATAAAACAAAGCTCCAAATATCAGGATGGTCCTGATAATATCAGGACTTCTGGTCACCCCACATCTATCCATCTTCTCCTCCCGCCTTTGACTCCCTGGAGGCTTCCGTTATCCCAAGCCTGGACTGACTTAGCCACATAGCCGACCTGGCACAGGGCTGTGATAATGTTCCCTAGCAGGGGAGAAGTGCAGAGAGGGGCAGGACCAGTCACCTCATCATGGGGCCAGTCGCCCTGGGACACCTGGGCTGCCATCACATTTCACAGTGAGATAACAAGTTGGCTTTAGCCATCTCCTTGTGAAACACCCTATTGCTCCTCATGGATTCTTACCCTGCAGCCCCTGCCCATCCAGGTGCCTACAGCAGGGTAATGGTCTCGCCACTGAGAGTGGTGGGTGCTCTCCTGTAATTTCAGATCAGCTCCCCCCCTCCCCCCACACACACAGGGAAATCCCGCAGCATTGAGCCAAACCCTTTATCTTGGGGACATGCCTCCCCTCCAGAGGTGTCACTCCCCGAAGGGCTGGGTCCATCTGTGGGGCAGACACAGAGCGATCACAGATCCCCTCAGACAGCTGATACCCCAATGTAGCATGGCAATGATTGCCAGTGAAATACGTGCGACCAACTCTGGAGCCATCACACAGGGACATGGGAACATTCGATTAACAAAGTAATAAAGCACTCAGTAGAGTGGATAAAGCACTGGACTTGTACTCAGGAAACCCGGGTCCTATTTCACCTTCTGCAGCTGGGTAACCTCGGGTAAATCATTTCCTCGCCCCATGCCTCAGTTTCCCCATCCGTACAATGGGGGTGATGATGCTACTGACCTACTCGGTAAAGGGCTTTGCGATCTATTCATTGAAAGAATTGATCCGCCTGATTACAGCGCTGCGGGTGTGACATTTTTCACAGCCCTGCACGGCATAGCTAGGTCAGTCTAATATTTCAGCTTATACCAGGCCTCGAACTGCACTTGGGTCTGGGTTGATTTTCAAATGTTAAAAAAAGTGGGGGGGGAACCCCAGTTTCACAAAAAAAATTCAGACTATTGATGTTTCTGTTTTACAGGATTCAAATAGAGTAATTAAAACAAATATTTCAGTACATATGCAATACTGACACCTCGGTGGGTCGTCACCAGTGGGGCTTAAACCTGGGACCTCTTGATCTTAATGCATGAGCATGTACTGCCCTAGCTGAAAAGATAAAAGCTTGTTTACCTGCGGGGCACTAGGCTCCTCACGGTCTCACTGGCGTGTCCACCACTAGAGGGGGACAAAGTGCCAGACCGGGCAGGCAGGGCTTACACATATTTGTTCAAATCATAGAATCATAGAATCATAGAATATCAGGGTTGGAAGGGACCTCAGGAGGTCATCTAGCCCAACCCCCTGCTCAAAGCAGGAGCAATCCCCAACTAAATCATAAATAAATAAATAAATGTTGAGTGCTTGATTTTGCATTTCCCCCCCTTTTTCTCTTTCCCCCATTTTTGGTTTTGCATTTTCCCCCATCCCCCCCCCCATTTTTCTAATTTCAAACTTTTTCTCTTCTTTCCCCCCCTCCCCCTTTTTGCCATAGAGTGTGATAATATAAACCATGGCCAGGGTAGGATTTTTGCTTTTCTCCTCTGCTTTTTCTGGGTCCCCCCCCCCCCCCCCCCGCCACCCACTTCTGCTCTGTAACTTTTCAGAATGGCTCCATGTTTGGAATAATTACCCAGGGGCCAAAGGGAAAATGAGAGTTGGGCCCAGACCCTCCAAGGTATTTAGGCACCTAACTCCCACTGAAATCACTGGGCCCTTAGCGACCACCTGTGCAGATAACCCCCTCAGCGTAGCTTCAGATATAGCGGGGGGAAGAGTGTTTCTGTCGGTGTAGCTAACACTGTCTGGGGACATGGTTTCCTCCACAGGGAGAACAACTGCTTCCGTCGGTGTACGCTGTGTGTCCACGCGGAGACTATGTTGGTAACGGTTCTGCAGTGTAGCCAGAGCCACGCTTTCGTTTTCCCGTTCAGTGAGTTTGCCGGCGTTGGAGATGCTTTGAAAAGTTACAGAGCAGAAAAAAGAGAAAAATAAAAAGGTAAAAATGAAAACAAAAAACCACCCCGGTCATCATTCATTCTGCTGCACTCGGGCAAAAAAAGGGGAATGGGGAGGCAGGGGCAGGGGAAAGAAATTTCAAAAAAAGCTGTGATTTTTTAAAATGGAAATAAAAAAAATTTCCGTTAGGAATGAAACATTTTTGGCTATTTTGGAAAGTTCTCATTTAAAGCAAAATAAAAATGTCAAAAATAACATTTTTCAGTGAAATTTTTTTTTATTAAATCCTATTTTTTTGGTGGAATGTTTTTCAGGCGACATACTTCCAGCAATTCTAATTTGGCATCGGTTAGTTCACAGCTTCGTTTTCTGAACTCCAGCAAAGCACGTGCAGGAGCAGCTGAATCGCAGCCAAACCGACAAGAATCACACCTGCCACTAGCACCTGTGCAGCAACCACGCTCCGGGCGCAAAGGTTCCTCTATTTACCTGCTACGCCCCCAAAACCCCTTCGCCCTGGGACAGAGGCAAGCATGGAAAACGTCCGCACAAGAGATGGAAGTTTCCCAGAGTGAGGAGTGACGGACGACAGGGGGTTATAACGGAAAGTGATTTCCCCGATTCACCCTTGTGTGATGCCAGCTTGTCACCAGGGCAACACACTGATTACAACAGATGACTGCGATGGAGTGACACCGATGGCAATCTGTGAGGGCACAGAGGTGAGCTGAGCCCCCCGACTCTAGCTGGTGCTGCATTAACGGCCACTATCTGAATCCTCGTCACTTGGGCTGAGATTCTGTGCGAGGGCCAGAACAGGGAACCAGCTCAGTCCCTCTTTGCCCCTCTGCCCAGCAGGGTCTTCACCCCTTGTTAACACTAGCTGAGAGCATTACTGGCCACGAGCACATACCAGGGCTCACTGGGGAGCAGATGGTGGCATGTGGGGCTGCCTGGACATTTTACATTCCCCACATAGAGGTGAGCCCGTGGCCTCCTGCCCACCCAGGCACCTGTGGGGGGTAAAGTCTCCCCTCTGAGATTGGCATGTGCTCCCCCCTCATCCCAGCCTAGCCCTCCAGCTTTCCTACAGGGAAATCCCACAGCACAGAGCAAACCCATTTACCTTGGGGCGATGCGTCCCCTCCAGAGCCATCACCACCTGTGGGGCAGATACAAAGGGATCACAGATCACTTCAAACAGCCAAAAGCCTCATACAAAGGAGGGCTAGAAGACCAACCTCAAGCAGATTTTTCTCAACTTTTTGATTCACTGAAAATTTTGAAAAAAAAATATTGTCAATCTGAAACAAGTCAATCTGAAACAAGTTTCCCCACCCCCGGATTTTTTGAAATAGCCAGTGAACCAAAAAAATCAGCTAGTCTTTTGCTGCTCTGTTCCGTACTTGTATTTCATGAAGGTTTTAGTAAAGTAGATCATGATGACACTAATCCTGCCAAATATCTCTGTATCACACTCTGCCTTTCAGAGAAGATCGCGATATTTTATCTTTTAGTTAGTGGGAAAAACCTTCTCTTCCTCACCATGAAACTCAGCAATGGCTGAGAGGATGACGATTAGTCACTAAAAAAAACGTTACATGCCTCAGGGACAGAGTTCTCACCTGGGAAATGTCGGGGAAGAAGAGGGAACTTTTACATCTTAACTCTAGATATCACAGTATGTCCCCAGCCCGTCCCGGCTCCCTGACCCTCCACACCAAGCCCACCATTAGTGCTTTGCATTACCATCTACGTGCAGGTACCAGGGGTCACTGGAGAGAGAATTGTTCTCCTGGTTGTTGTCATCCTTGAGCTGGTAGAGGCAGGAAAAGGCCCCTGCACTCTTCTTGGACACTGTGTAGGGTGAGTCGTAGACTACTGTGTTTCCTCCCTTGGGCTGGACAGAAATCTCCTTCCCATCTTTGCAGAAGACAATGCGGGTCACTGGGATGCCGCAAGGGACTAAACATGACAGCATGGCAGTGTCCCCTTGGTGTGCAGACAGCCTGTCCAGGAACAGCCGCGGGGCTGGAAGAGTGCCTGGGGAGCAAACACATCAGTGTTAAACATCTGGGGCCAGATCCCCCGCTGGTGTCAATCAGCAAAATTGCATTTGCTCCTTTGGAGTGGGGCTGATTGACACCAGCTGGGGATCTGGCTCCATTGACTCCAATGAAGCAATGCTGATTACACCAGCTGGGATCTGGCCCCTTGGTGGTGTCACTCCCTGAGGCTGCAGTGTCTGGAGGGAGGGACAGGATGCACTGGGAGTGCGCAGAGTTTTTAGCTTTGCTTGTTCCACTTTGGGGCCCGATGCCCCAGTGCATGCTTCCCTTCCACTCCAGTGCAGTGCTATGGATTACAAGGGTTCAGCCAGGAGACAGGCAGAGGGGCAGAGATTGCTATTTGCCCCCATTTGGGATTGGATGCCCCTGTGTGTACCAGCAGCTTTGTGCTGCTGTGTGAACCCACATCAATGGGCCATTGCCGGTGGGATGGCAGACGCTGGGGGTCACTGGAGTAGTGCACAATGGCCAGAACATCCCAGGGAGCCCGTTCCATTGGGGCTGTAAAGATGTAATGGGATGGGAGGTGTGAGTGTTACAGGAAGAGCATCTCTCAGCTGTGTGCAAGGAAAAGCAGCCACCTCCACCCTCCAAAGAGATGTCTCTCTACCCACACTGGTGTAAATCAGGAGTAACTCACCTCAAGTGGAGTCCCACCTGAGAGAGGGGAGTCAGGCCCCAAGACACTTACACTGATGCTGCACCGACCCCAATACTCTGGGTCCTCAGGGTCAAACCCAGCTCTGGGCTAAGCAGGACATGCACCCACTTACGCCAGTGGCTGAATTCAGTCCCCACTGAATACCAAATGGGTGCAATTTCCACTGCTCGGCAAGGTTTGATCTATCACCTCTTACTGGCCACCTCACGCCCCTCATGTGTCACAGTGCTGTCGACACGGCCACTGGATTTGGCCCTCAGTGGTTTAAATTAGGTGCTGAAACTTGATGGGACAAATTCTTGGTTGGTGTAAATGGATGCAGCTCCTGTGATTTCAGTGGAGCTGGACCTGTTTACACCAGCAGAGGATTTTTTCTGATCTTGTTCCCAAATTACAAGGAATTCTACCACAGGAAGCAGGTTTGGGCTTTGTGTGTCAGAGTTAGAAATGGAACCCAGGAGTTCTGACCCCGCAATGATCTGCTCTAACCCACTAAACCCCACTCCCCTTGCCGAGTCCTGACTCCCAGCCCACTGCACTCATTATTAGGCACTTTTTCGGCACTCACCTGGAGAGCTACAAATTTCCTGGCTTGCAGCAAGCGAACCTTTTAAATAAAATACACCACATTCCTGTTAGTAGGGCAGACAGATGTGCTGTAGAACACTTAATTCAGTTTAAAATCAATGGATATTCTCCCAGCAAGGGAACATACAGACACAGGATGGTGACAGCTGTGGAATCCCCTCCTTTAAATCTCTCCTGTGCAATAAACTGCATTTGTTAATCGCACTCTTCCAACAAATCCCTCTCCCTTGCGACGGCTTCTCACCCACCAAACTGCACTGCTGAGTAAAGGGATCCCTAGGCTCATGGATTCTCAGGCCAGAAGGGACCATTGTGATCATCTGGCTCTGACTTCCTGCAAAGGACTCTACAGAGAACCTGACAAGATGATTCCTTCATCTAGGCAAGCACCTGTGTTTGAGCTAGACAGCATCACTTAGAGACACATCCACTCCTCATTTAATAACTCCAAGTGACAGACAATCTAACTGCTTCCCTTATTAATCTGATCCAGTGGTAAACGAGACACCCTCCCTACGTGGGTCTTATTCCAGAGTAAATTAGTCTGACTTCACTTTCCAGCCGTTGGCTCTCATTCAGCCTTTGTCTGATCGATTCAAGAAATCTACCATTGCTGTCAGAAATCTCCCTGCAGAGGGGCTTCTATGCTGTAATCTAGTCACCTTTTAACTTTCTCTCCCACCAGCTAACCAGACTGAGCTCCGTCAGCCTCTCACTGTCAGGCAGCTGTTCCAGACCTCGCGTCATTCCTGCAGCTCTTCCCTGAACTCTCACCTTTCCCCCACCTGTTGGTCAGGTGAATGAGTGATTTAAAACGGCCCTGGCAATATTCAGTGCTGGGTCCGTGCTAGGGCCAGGGCCTGAGATCGCACAGACATTGCAGCTGTTAAAATATGTGGATTTTGCCTGAAGGGTTGAAAGTGTTTTAAATCCCCTGATATAGAAAACAGTAAGCAGGGAAAAGTAACAGTGTGTGGCAGTGCTAGGGATGTACTGGAGACCAGGGGCGTGTGAGGGGGGTGGGGGGCTGGCACAGGCCTCTCTGGGGTCTAGGGCAGTGATGGCAGTCTAACAGCCCACCTGGAACATGCCTCTCAGGACTATTTAAGCAAACAATTCTCTGCCTGTCTCATCTCAGCCTTCTCCTAAAACCCAACCAGGCCCGTTGTGTCCATACTCACAGAGAAGCCATAGGCCCAGCCGCAGGATCATGGGGAGAAGCCGTGATAACCCCACAGGCTGGCAATGCCATAGCGGCATCTGCCTTTCGGGGATCCAGGCGCCGTCTCTCAGGCTCTGCTCCTTAGTGTCTCAGTGAGAGAAATGCCGTGGCTCTCTGATCTGGCCTCTCCGCTGCTGATCTGCAGGGACCAGAGAAGCTGCAGGTGCTCTCTGATCTACCACGTGCTCCCCAAGGTTCAGAGAGAAGAAAAGCCACAGCCCCTGTGAGAGATGGGGCCGTGTCTGCTACCGGCCTCGCAATGGCCAGGGACCTCACTCCCTGGTGAGAGGGGGAGGTTGTTTGCACAGCTCCTCTCTCATGGGCTGGGCAGTTTCTCTGTTGTTCCCAAATGCTGAGGATTGAGGGGTTGATACCCGATCAGACCAGCCCCTCTGAGCCCAACTCTCTACCTTTGGGGTTTGATAATGGATCAGACCAGCCCATCTGAACCCAACTCTCCACCTTTGGGGTCTGATACTGGACTAGACCAGCCCCTCTGAGCCCAACTCCCAGGCGAGCCAAGAGAGAGAATTACAGAGCAATGGTGGCTTCCCATAGTTATTGCAGCAACAAAGTTTCTGTTTAAAGCAGAATATTAAACTTTGCCTAAAATCCACAGGACAAGTCAAATCCACCTGAAAAGTGGAAGCCTGGGTGAGTGGCTGAGGCAGAGTGTGTGAAGGAAATCTGAGGCCCTTTGAGAAAGAGGTTCTCCAGATAAAGCCCCTAAAAATGGAGCTGTTTCCACAATAACAACATTATTTTAGGGTTAGGTGTTGAAAAGGCCCCAAAGGAGTCAGGCACCCCTCACTCCTGGGCTTTCATGGCAGTCAGCACCTCAGACACTCAAGCCCCTTTGGAAATTCCTCCCTGCATATCCTGCGCTCACAAATGGCAGCCATCTTTACTAAGGGCAGCTTCCCTTTCACATCCCAAGGGTATAGCAACATGGCAGCTATCTGTCTAGAGGGAAGCCTGTGACTTTAATACCATTATAGAAAAAGCCTGAAGCTGCCCGGGGGAAGATGGTTGCCATGAGACTATAGCCTTGGAATGTGAAAGGGAGGTTGCCCCTAGTAAAGATGGCTCTGATTTCCCATTGTTCCCAATAAGACTGAAGTTACAGGCTGCCTTCAGGGAAAATGGCTACTATGCCATTAAATACCATGGATGTGAAAGGGAGGTTGCCCCTAGTAAAGATGGCTGCCATTTTCCATTGTTTCTGCTAGGATTGAAGATGTAGGCTGCCCTCTGGGTAATGGTTATCATTTCCATAAAGCCTTGGGAGGCTCCCCATGGCATAGATGTCCAATTTCCTCCTTGTTTTCAAATGGAAGTGAAGCCATAAGCTGCCCTCAGAGAAGATGGCCACCCATGTCCCTGATGTGGCAGAGAGGTTGCCCTTTTTGTGGCCTGCAGGATTGAAGACTGTGGCTTCATTTCCCTTAGAAACAATGGGAAATGGTGGCCATCTTTACTTGGGGCACCCTCCCTGTCATACCCGAAGGTATCACTGTCATGGCAGTGCTGCTTCCCATTGTTTCCAATGGAAGCGGTGGCCATCCTCATAACAATGGCCTCCATTTCCCCTCATGCATGAGTACCATCTGCTCCTGCCCTCCCCCCCGAGAATTCATCCCATTCCCCAGTTTGTTCCATTTCCCCAGGAGGGCTCTCCAGGGCTCTTCATAAAGAAGCAACCGCCCCCCTTCCCTCCCGCCACCAGACAATCCCCTTGTCCCTTTTCTAGCCATGTGGGGGTGTCACTGCGCCCTCTCCCCACACTGCCCCCGTGCCCTGGGAGAGGCCCCTGCTGAGCGTTGTGCCTCCATCTAATTGCCAGGATGCTGGATCCAGAGCACCCCATGTCCCATCCCTCTCTGTATGCTTAGCTGCCCATGGGCAGATCACAATGGGGGTGCTGGGACATCACTTGGGGGTGTGGCTGAGTCACATGACTGACCCCATAACATATGCTGTGTCTGTTTCTGGATGACATCCCCTGGTGGCTCCCGCAGGTCCCAGCCCAGGGTTATAAATAGGCTTCTCAGAATTCAATTTTTATTATAATTTTGACACATAATGTCGATATTGATTTTAAAGGTTTTTTTTAACATTTGTTATCAATTTAAATGTTCACTATTGGTTAAAATCATGGGGTTTCGGCAACGTCTTTATATTTATTGATTTATATTTCACAGTGGAGGAAATTACAATGAGGGGGTCAGACAATAATTATTTAATGACAGTAGACGTTGAGATTCAAAAAGTTAAAGCTTTATAACCATTAAAACACAAATTGTCATATATACACAGTATATATCCTTAAATCAGCCTCTAATAATGTCTCACTCAGCATTTCTCTTACTTCGCTTAATTGCATATTTCTATTATTATCGATGGAAATATTTTCTCGTGGGTTTGTGTGTGTCCTGGGAAATTGATGTTTGCTGACATTTACCAATAAGAAGCAAATCCGTGCAATCCTAGTTCTAAACAGAGACCCCCTGCCTGTGAGGTGAGCAGAGAGACGGGCCTGTGGTTACTGGCTGTGGTCCTGTTCCCAGTGCAGGAGTCTCTCCCCCGCCCCCTGCGACCCTGTCCCCACAGCCCGGTAGTATTTATAGACACAGTCTCAGAGCGATGCTGCTCTCAAGACACAATGATCCCCCATCACTTGTCTGCCATGCTCATTTCTGTCTCAGGGATGATTGCAGTGCTGCATTCGCAGCATGGCTGAGGGGCTGGAAGAATAACCCCCAGTCCAGCCCCTGGTAGAGCAGATGACAGTGTGTATTGTTCAAGGTCTGGCCTGACAGAGTAAAACACCAAACCGCAGCTTATTTTCTGCAACCACTTGGAACGATTTCATATTTAGGCAACAAATATTTCAGCCTCTTTACAGCATAAACTTGTAGCGCACGCCTGTAATGCAGAGCAGAGTGGGACTCGGGGCTGTATGGAACAGGGCTTGTACTTCAGTGTCTGCCCCTATGCTACAATAACCAAGGGTAGAAATCACAGCCTCTGGAGAACAGTGTGTGTGTGTGTGTGTGTGTGTGTGTGTGTGTGTGCGCGCGGTGGGGTGTTCAAAGAGTTCAGCCATTGTGAAAATTCCAGCTATCACTGGGAGCTCCCAGCCCTCCCGTCTGTGTGTGTCGTACCGGAGCAGGGCCCACAGCTCTGGCCTGCTGGATCCGGCTCCCTGGCCCCTAGCCTGGCCCAGCAGGAGTGAAAATTAAACCCTTATTAAGCAAATATGTCTCTGCTCAAACACAGGGGCTGGATCCTGGCCTGGTGACATGCACGTGACCCCAGAGTAAAGCTGCTGCAGGCCATGAGGTTTTCTGGATTTACACACACACACACTGGTGTGACTGAAGGGCAGGGCAGTGTGAGGAGATGGGCCATGCTCACCACTGCTGCCCCAGTATACAGGCACAGAGAGCAGGAGCTGGCCTAGCCACCGGCCAGGGAAGAGGGGGAAATGGGTGGGTCTGGAGTTAAGCTAACTTTCATATCCCATGTAAGGGGAACCTACGGGGGCTGCTTGGTGTCACACATTTATCAGGGACCTCCCCTCCCCCCCCAAGTCTGATCAATGAGTTACTCCCCCTGAGCCTCATGGACAGGTTTCTGCTCAAAGGCATAAACCACAGACCTCTCTGAAAACCCAGACGACCCTCCAACCTGCCCAGGACAGGGGAGACATCCAGAGCCCTCAGTCACCTCTCCTTCCTCTTCCTCCATGCCATTCCACCTAAAGCCCTCCGGATCGTACCGAATGATAGCTCTTTTCCTCTGGATGCAGGTGACGATCGGGGCAGAAGTCAGCAGGAGCAGGACCAGGGCAGAGCAGAGGATCCAGACCCAGAGCGGGATAGCAGGCCCTGGGACAGGAGATGGAACAGGGTGAGCGGTCTGAAGGTGGAGATGAACTTGCAACATGAGTCCTGCTCACAGACCTTCTGGAGGGGCCGCTGCTGAGTGCTGGCCCTTCTGCACAGGGGACATTGCACCTGGCCTTGATACGTTCCTAATGAGCCTCGGGGAGCCTGTGAATGCCCAAGCCCAGCTGTTTAGAGACCTCATGCCTGGCTCCTAACCCCGCAGGGATCTCGCTCTGCCCTGGTTCTTTGCCACCCTGTACCCAGCACCAAGGCAGGGGCAGCTGGGGTCGGCCCCTCACCTGTGCCATGGAGCCCTTTCCAAGGGCCAGCACTGACACCATGGTCTGGGGTTACCATGTTTCAGGTTCCCAAATACAGGACACTACTGGGGGAAGGGGAAGCTGAAGGGGGAGGGAAGGTACAAAGATTCTTTCTGCTTTGAATGGGGAGGGGGCAGAGCCCTGCAGTGGGCTTAGCATTGCCTTCAGAGCAGCGCAAAAATAAGGGAGGACCAAAAGAGAGGTCATGTCCAGGGAAACCCGGACATATGGGAACCCTACCAGGGTCTGCTGCTGACCGGTGCGGGGCAGGATCGCAGCCCGGCAGCCACTGACTCCCTGGCCAGATGTTTGTGCCTGATGGTGCCTCACAAAGCCAGAGCCCACACGGACCCTGCCTCCTCCCCAGGCCCCTGCCCCATGGACACACGTCCATCCAGGCCATCGCTAGGGGCTCTGTGATAGGAGAACTGGCTAGTTCGTTTATCTCCTGGCTCCGCTGCCTGCGGAATCCGAACCCCTGTCTCTGCCCCCGCCAGGCTCTGCACAGCCGTGGCCTCCATCGCCATGGGGTAAGAGCCCGGCTCCCTCCACACCGCCAGCCACAGCACGGGGACATGGCAGCCCCCAGCCTCCTGGGGAGCAGACGGTGGCATGTGGGGCTGCCTGGACATTTTACATTCCCCACACGGAGGTGAGCCCCTGAGGCCTCCTGACCCCCACCCCCCCACAGGCACCTGCGGTGGGGTAAAGTCCCCCCATTGAGATTGGCATGTGCTCCCCCCTCGTCCCAGCCTAGCCCTCCCGCTTTCCTACAGGGAAATCCCACAGCAGGGAGCAAAACCATTTACCTTGGAGCAATGTCCCCTCTCCAGAGCCGTCACCATCTGTGGGGCAAATACACAGCGATTACACATCACTTCAAACGCCAAAAGCCTCTTACCAATGAGGTGTAGAGTAGCAGCCTCAAGAAGGTTTTTTTTCCAACTTTTTGATTCACTGAAAATTTTGAAAAAAAAATTTTTTGAAAGAGCCAGTGAGCCAAAAAAATCAGTGAGTCATGCTGCTCTGTTCCGTACTTGTACTTCATGAAGGCTTTAGTAAAGTAGACCATGATGACAATAAAACTGCTGAATATCTGTGACAGTTTGTCCATTTTCACACTCTGCCCTTCAGAGAAGATCACGATCTTTTGTCTTTTAATTAGTGGGAAAAACTTGCTCTTCCCCTTGATTATCATGCACATTGTAAGGAGAGTGATCACTTTAGATAAGCTATTACCAGCAGGAGAGGGGGCTGGGGGGAGGTATTTTTTCATGCTTTTTGTGTATAAAAAGATCTTCTACACTTTCCACAGTATGCATCCAATGAAGTGAGCTGTAGCTCACGAAAGCTTATGCTCAAATAAATTGGTTAGTCTCTAAGGTGCCACAAGTACTCCTTTTTTTTTTTTTGCAAATACAGACTAACACGGCTGTTACTCTGAAACCTGTCATGATGAGAGGATGGTTCTTCATCACTAAAAACATGTAACCATTGCCCCAGGGACAGAGTTCTCACCTGGGAAATGTCAGGGAACGAGGGGGAAGTTTTACGTCTTAACTCTAGATATCACAGTGTGTCCCCAGCCCGTCCTGGCTCCCTGACCCTCCACACCAAGCCCACCATTAGTGCTTTGCATTACCATCCACGTGCAGGTACCGGGCGTCACTGGGGAGAGAATTGTTCTCCTGGTTGTTGTCATCCTTGAGCTGGTAGCGGCAGGAAAAGGTCCCTGCATTCTCCCTGGACACTGTATAGGGTGAGTCCCATCTTTGCAGAAGACAATGCGGGTCATGGGGGTGTCCAAAGGGACTAAACACGACAGCATGGCTGTGTCCCCTTGGCGAGCAGACAGCCTGTCCAGGAACAGCCGCGGGGCAGGGAGAGTGCCTGGGGAGCAAACACATCAGTGTTAAACACCTGGGGCCAGATCCCCCGGTGGCGTCAATCAGCAAAGCTCCATTCACTCCATTGGAGTGGGGCCGATTTACACCTGCTGGGGACCTGACTCACCCACTCCAGTGGAACATGTCTGAACCCGAACCCTCCTATCCCTGCTGTGCTCCCAGGACCAGTCACTCACCGGGAGAGCTGCAGATTTCCTGGCTTGTGACAAGGGAGCCTGTGAAATAAACACAAAGGGTCTCAGTGCAGGAGGGGAGGTGGAACAGGGAATTATAGGGACTGGAGCTGGAAATACAGTCGCATCCTCTAAAGGAAAGTGAGCATCTCTGGCTTTCGCAGGCCCAGGCAAATCTAGCTCCAACCAGTAGAGAGAAATTCAGTCCCAGAAAAATGATGGGCCATGTTCTGCCCCTTTGTTTATCCCCTCGCCAGAGACAGAATGAATTTGCTGTTAAGCTCCCTGGAGCCAATTTCCTCTCAGCACAGTGGGGGATTTTCACAAGCACAAAGTGCAGCTCGGTGTCCAGCTCCCAGTGTGGATCGGCCCCTGGGGGATCCCAGCTAGGGATCTGCCCCTTTTGGAGCAATGGAGCCAGGTGCATTTACACCAGCCGGGGATCTGACCCACAGTCCATAACTTGTTATTTGCCCGGGGAGAAGTCCGGGATTAGTTGGTGCGTTTCAGTCTCAGTGCGGATAACGAACGGTTCCCTGTACCAGCATGTAGAGCTCGCTGGACCCCAGACCCATGGCTGAAGGCTGGTATGAGCATGCCAGAGACTCGCTGGAGATGGGTTAGGCCAATAGCCGACCCTGACCCCATGTCATGTTATGGGCCAGATCCTGCACGATTGGGGTCACTGAGAGCTCTCCCATTCATTGCAGTGGGAGCAGGGTCAGGGCTGACATGTCCATGGCCCTGATCCTGCGGGCCGATGATCCATCCCTTCCACTCGCATAGGCATCCCTTGACTTGAATAGACTCTGGGCAGGCGTCAGGGCCTATTCCAGAAAAACAATCTGCATGATCAGGCCCATGAGCACATACATGCTGGGGAAATGCAGCTAGGCGAGTCAGTGGGAGGCTGAACACAGGTTTGTCTCCTGATCCTCAGATCTTTAGCTCGGCATATTTTGCATTCACCATAAATATCAGCAAAGAGCCAGGAGCAATTCACAGAACCCCCCATGCAGCAGGCAGAGCTGGTATCCCCTTTGTACGGAGCGGCTAAGTGACTGGCCCAGGGTCACCCAGGAAGTTTGTGGCAGAGCAGGGAATTCATCCCTCCCCTCTAAAGTCCCAACCATGGACCAGCCTTCTAATCCTGGTAATGATCACAGTGATTAATGATTAACTGCTATTTTCATAGAATAGTAGAATCAGAGAATATTTTAATTAATTTCAGCTGGGCTTTTCAGATCCCAGGGAAATCCTATCGTTACCCCATAAAATCTAATCACATTTGGCTGCGTATGCGGCATTTCTGCTGTTTGCGCCCGTGTGCGAGGTGAACATTTAGCATTTTCCCTTCCTGGACGTCATCTCCAGTTTAGGTTTCATCAAACAAAATGTCTGTCATCTTGAGCCAGTGATTTCATGCATGCCAAGATTTACACCTGAATCTGAGTGTGCAAAACAGCATCCCAGTGTGAAAATGGGCATCCCCTTCTGTGTCTAGCCCAGCCAGCTCGCATGAGCTAGTACCTTTTGTGTGTGCAGCGAGTGGGATGGTGCAAATCCGTTGTGCTCACAGACATCTGCACCCCCATGTGACATGCTGTGGGTGTGAAGGTGGCAAACACACCCACACGCTGGCAGCCTTGGGGTGTGAGTGCAGGGTGGTGTGTGCGGGCTCAGGGCCAGGGTGCAGCCCTTGGAAAACGACAGAGCATTTCGGGGTGACGCAACGACCTCGTTGCTGAGGTTCAGAGCTGGAATCTAACCAGCGATTTTGTTAAGGAAAAGTTAGCACATGTGACTCCATTTTGGTTTGGGGCCCATCATTGTTTAAATGCCAGCACATCATACACCAGGAGGAGTGATCCTTAGATACTGAATCCCTGTGAAAATCCTCCTCCTTGTCTCCAGCCTGCCTTGACTCCCAGTATCTGGTTTTTGTTAGTCTCTAACTCCCTGTTTCTTGGCCTTGATGTGAGGCCTCCCATCCTGATAATAAAAGTTACTGATGCATGGCTTTAGGACCATGCTGTGTAATTAACATACTGGTTTAGCACAAGGAATGCACCAAGCAGGGATAGGTGGTAAATAAGAAAAGGGTTTGTTTATTGGCTAAGGTTTCCGATGCACGAGGGCAACATGCTTTGCTAAAAAGTATATAACCTTTGTATAATCTGTATTCAGGGTCCCCTCCTGGCTAGCAGGGGGGCACCACGCTCAAGCGTAATAAACTTAGTGTCTTTTGGGAACTCTGCAGTTGTGGACTTTGTTTCTGTGCCTCAGCCTAGATTCGAACTGTGCGTGTCCTATCAGGTATAATTCGTACAACTGGTGTGCGTGTCCGATCAGGTATAATTCGCAGCACTGGTGTGCGTGTCCTATCAGGTATAATTCGCAGCACTGGTGTGCGTGTCCTACAAGGTATAATTCGCAGCAGTTGTGTGCGTGTCCTACAAGGTGTAATTCGTAACAGATTTCCATCGTCCTTAACCCTGAGTCAGGTGGTGCTAATTAAACATGCAATTGCTATTATTAAATCTCTTGGAAGCTTCGGTGCGTGGTGGCAAGCTCTGATCCCATCCCGGGCAGTGTTGGCACTTTCAGGTCCACACAGCACGTTACCAGAGGGCTCAGAACCTCACAGGATTGGAGCCTAATTAAGCAAACGATCCTCTGCCCCGTGATCTCACCCTTCCAGTTAAACCCGGCCAGTGCTGGCCATACTCACAGAGAAGCCAGAGACCCAGCGTCGGGATGCTTAGGGGACAAGGTGATAACAGCATGGTCTGGCGATGCAGCAGGGAAGGCCTGTCTCTCTGCTCCTCAGAGTCTCAGTGAGCCGTGTCTCTCTCATCTGACCACTCCTTGGAGTTCAGGTTTTGTTTTAAAAAAACAGGCCCTTTGACTGTGGATTTTTGGGTCCCAGTCATTGTGTTAAGGATTGAAAGACACACACAGGGGACACTGCACTTTACACACATTGATTGCCAGGGCAAAACCACACACCAGCAGTAACAGCTGCGCTGCCAAGTGTGTTTCATTCCAAGACTGAGGATCTCCAGTGGAGGAGGCCTGAGAATGTGAAGCCAGAATCCGAGGGGCACCGGAAGAGCTGGGTGGCTGGGTGGCTGGGAGCCCAGCTCTGGGACAGCAGGGCACTGACTGTTAGGGTTGAGAAGAGAAAATATAACATGAGAAGAAATTGCAGGAAGAAAGAGCAGAGCCACAAGCCACCTATAAATAAGCCCAGCCTGAGCTGTGGTCAGGAAGTGAGTTTGTGCAACTCAGGAGACACGTGCTGCTGGTGCAATGCACAAACACAGAGACCCGGCCGCAGGCCACCCCTGGACTGGTCACTGTATTACCAGAGGCATCTCCAGTGCAGAGTTGCTCCCCCCGCCCCTGCTGGGCCCGGCTTTGCTAGCAGCTCGTAGCCTTTTGTACCACGGCACTGAGGAGTATTTTTAACAACACAGACCCGGAGCGAGGCTGCTCCCTGTGACACAGAGACCCCTCCTCTGGGGTATCATAGAATCATAGAATATCAGGGTTGGAAGGGACCTCAGGACGTATCTAGTCCAACCCCCTGCTCAAAGCAGGAGCAATCCCCAACTAAATCATCCCAGCCAGGGTTTTGTCAAGCCTGACCTTAAAAACCTCAAAGGAAGGAGATTCCACCACCTCCCTAGGTAACGCTTTCCAGTGTTTCACCACCCTCCTAGTGAAAAAGTTTTTCCTAATATCCAACCTAAACCTCCCCCACTGCAACTTGAGACCATTACGCCTTGTTCTGTCATCTGCTACCACTGAGAACAGTCTAGATCCATCCTCCTTGGAACCCCCTTTCAGATAGTTGAAAGCAGCTATCAAATCCCCCCTCATTCTTCTCTTCCACAGACTAAACAATCCCAGTTCCCTCAGCCTCTCCTCATAAGTCCTGTGTTCCAGTCCCCTCATCATTTTTGTTGCCTTCCGCTGGACGTTTTCCAATTTTTCCATATCCTTCTTGTAGTGTGGGGCCCAAAACTGGACACAGTACTCCAGATGAGACCTCGCCAATGTCGAATAGAAGGGAATGATCACGTCCCTCGATCTGCTGGCAATGCTCCTACTTATACATCCCAAAATCATAGAATCATAGAATATCAGGGTTGGAAGGGACCTCAGGAGGTCATCTAGTCCAACCCCCTGCTCAAAGCAGGACCAATCCCCAATCAAATCATCCCAGCCAAGGCTTTGTCAAGCCTGACCTTAAAAACTTCCAAGGAAGAAGATTCTACCACCTCCCTAGGTAACGCATTCCAGTGTTTCACCACCCTCCTAGTGAAAAAGTTTTTCCTAATATCCAACCTAAACCTCCCCCACTGCAACTTGAGACCATTACGCCTTGTTCTGTCATCTGCCACCACTGAGAACAGACTAGATCCATCCTCTTTGCAACTCCCTTTCAGGTAGTTGAAAGCAGCTATCAAATCCCCCCTCATTCTTCTCTTCTGCAGACTAAACAATCCCAGTTCCCTCAGCCTCTCCTCATAAGTCATGTGTTCCAGACCCCTAATCATTTTTGTTGCCCTTCGCTGGACTCTCTCCAATTTATCCACATCCTTCTTGTAGTGTGGGGCCCAAAACTGGACACAGTACTCCAGATGAGGCCTCACCAATGTCAAATAGAGGGGAATGATCACGTCCCTCGATCTGCTCGCTATGCCCCTACTTATACATCCCAAAATGCCATTGGCCTTCTTGGCAACAAGGGCACACTGCTGACTCATATCCAGCTTCTCGTCCACTGTCACCCCTAGGTCCTTTTCTGCAGAGGGGTAGCCCTTGCACACGCAGTCATGGGCCTGCTCAGTGCCCAGCAGGTCGAGTGGGGCCCCCACAATCGACCCCACCCAGTGGAAACGTCTCATGTCAAGTGCTGGTGCAAAGAGCAGCTAGAGGAAGCCACCGGTAGCCCCCACAGCAAGTGTGGTTGGTCACTCAGCACCCAGGTACTGTGCCAGCACTCCGGAGAGCACTTGTCTATTAACTGGCTATTGACGTAGACACAAGGCTAGAGCACGGCTGTGACACTGGATATGGCCCAAACCAGCAGCCAGTGACGGCAACCTCTCCCCTCCCCCATATGCGGGCTCAGCTGTGCTGGTAGGTGCATTTGCAGTGGGAACTGAGACAAGTTAGTCAGTTCTTGTGGTGTCTGGGACAACACAGATTCCTAGATTCCAAGGCCAGAGGGGACCTTTGTGATCCTCTGATCTGACTCCATGTGTAACACAGGCCAGAGAACTGCCCCAAAGTAATTCCTAGAGCAGATCTCATACAAAAACATCCCATCTTGATTTAAAAATGGTCAGCAATGGAGAATCCATCACGACCCCTGGTAAATTGTTCCAGTGGTTAATTGCTCTCACTGTTAACAATTTAGTCTTTATTTGCAGTCTGAATTTGTCTAGCTTCAACTTCCAGCCATTGGATCATGTTCGACTTTCTTCTGCTAGACTGAAGAGCCCATTATCAATTATTTGTTCCCCCTGTAGGTACTTACAGACTGAGATCCAGTCACCCCTTAAAGTTCTCTTTGTTAAGCTAAATAGATTGAGCTCCTGGAGTTTATCTCTATAAGGCAGGTTTTCCAATCCTGTAGTCACTCTTGTGGCCACCAAACACATCATGAACCTCCATGATGTTCCCTCCTGAACCAGATCTGATGCCTTACAGGGTAGTATGCCTGTGCAGGAGAGGTGTCTGTTGACACCAGTGAGCCATTATGTTTTGTGTCTTCCCAGGGGTCTTTTCCATCCTGCTTTCATTGGCCTTTTCATTGACTTAAGACAAGGCCCAGTCCATTCCCTGCATCGGGATGGGTCAGGCCTGTTACTCTAGCGAGCCTGGTGGCTTGTGCTGGGGGTTCTTTCCTACTTCCTCCCCTGGGTGGGTGTACAGCCCAACTCAAATTCTAAACCAGAACTAATTAACCTCTTAGCTGCTGGAGGAAACGTTCCACAAAGCTCATCTCTAGTGACATCACTGAGGATATTGACGGGTGTGTGGGATCTGAGTTACTACAGAGAATTCTTTCCTGGGTATCTGGCTGGTGAATCTTGCCCACATGCTCAGCGTTCAGCTGATCACCATATTTGGGGTCGGGAAGGAATTTTCCTCCAAGGCAGATTGGAAGAGGCCCTCCGGGTTTTTCGCATTCCTCTGTAGCATGGGGCATGGGTCACTTGCTGGAGGATTCTCTGCACCTTGACATCTTTAAACCATGATTTGAGGACGGCAATAGCTCAGACATAGGTGAGAGGTTTATTGCAGGAGTGGGTGGGTGAGATTCTGTGGCCTGCATTGTGCAGGAGGTCAGACTAGATGATCATAATGGTCCCTTCTGACCTTAATATCTATGAGTCTATGAGACTCTCCACACCCAGCCCATACTAATGCTGAGCTATGATGGGGACAGGCTGGGAAGGCACAAACTGATTCTGGTGGGCAGGTAGGTACCCAGGACTGTGAGTCACCTTGTTACTGCCCACTCACCCCCACCTCCGCGTCCAGTGTGCAAAGTCTTGCTTGTGCCCGGCTCCCTGACACCACCAGCCTGTCAGCTGCTCAGGCCCTCTTGTCTGGGTGACACCTTGCAGGTTAACAGTAGGTGCAGCCCAGACCCTGAGTCCCTGTGATTCATTCCCTGGTGATACCTAGCCCCTGTTACTGGCTACTCACAGAAATTCCAGAGCCTCTGCCCCCCACAGGAGCAGGGTACCCCAATTTACTGGTTTTACCTTAACCACCCATGCCTGTAAACCACACAGCGCTCATGAGCACTTACAATAAAACCCAGGCAGGGTTATTTAAGAAAGGATAAAGATTTAACTAGAAACAAGAGAAAGTGATGGCAACAAATGGTTATGCCAGAGAACAAAATCATAAACGACAAACCCGAGTCTACACTGATTAAGTTACCTTTCCTAGCTAATAAAGTAGGCTCCCCGTATCTGAATGGGCCATTACCGAGACATATTCTCCCCTGGTGACTAGTTTCTACTCCAAGTCTGGAAATAAATTCATTATTCCTTAAAGATTACCCGTACAAACATCTCACAATGATTATGAGTCGTGACAAGTTACTCGCTCTCTGTAGCTATCTTACACATTACTCTTTATGGATAATATCCTCTAAGATGCATGTTCAGTGTTGTGAGTTTGTCTGAGTTGAGGGTTGTTTGCAAAGAACAAGGAACCCTTTGCCCAGAAGTCTCTGTGTCTCTGCTCTGTCTTTGCCCTTTGGGGCTCTGGGTGTATCCACAGGGCTAGACTGTGAGAAAAATCAGTGTGAGAGGCAGGGTGTTCCTTTAACCTGGCTCTGTCACACCTGGGGGACCCTGTCACATCCAGGAGGCCCTGCCCCTGTCACTCCTGGGGGACCCTGCATCTATCACATGGGGGAGACCCTGTGCCTGTGATATCTGCATGGAGGGGGGTGGTGGTGTCCTGCATCTGTCACATGGGGGAGACCCTGCACCTCTCATACCTGGGGGATCCTGTGTCTGTCCCATCCAGGGGGGTCCTTCCCCTGTCACACCGGGGGGACCATGTGCCTGTCATACAGGTGGCCCTGCCCCTGTCACATCTGAGGAGCCCTGCCCCATCACACAGGGGGGACCCTGCCCCTATCACACCTGGGGGATCCTGTGTCTGTCACATCCAGGGGGCCCTGCCCCGTCACACCTGGGGGACCCTATGCCTGTCATATGGGGGAGGGCTGTCTCTGGGGAACCTGCGTGTCTGACACTCCAAGACACAGCCCATCCTGAGCCTCACAAGAGAAGCATCTGAGAGTCGTTTCCACCTTGCCTCAGTGCGGGAGGGCCCCTCTGGCCACAGACACACGTCAGGGCTGCTCCCAGACACACTGCTAGACCCCACAGCCCATCCAGTTCCTCTGCTCCCCGCCCCGTGGTGAGAAGGAGGGGACTGGGGGCACAGAGCCGCGGTGGATTCTCTTTGGAGGCCCAGATGCTGCTGCAGGGTCCCTGGCTTGGTCCCTGGCTCCCACTCCCCATGATCCTGCTGTGGCTGCTCTGTGAGTTTGGGGAGAGCTCCCTTCCAATGGACTGGGAAAGGGGTCTCCGGGAGGTGGGGAGCAGGGGGAGAGGCAGGCTCATGGCTCTGCCTGGACCGGGGGAACATGGGAACCGGGCTGGGTGACCATCACAAGTGGGGAATAGCAGGAATGCGGGGATGGGAGCCACACAGTGCAGGAGGAGTGAGAAGCTGGGTATAAATTCCTGGCACAAGTTTTCTGAGGCAGGTCGGAGAGAATATTTAGCCCTCAGGAGATGTTTGTAACAATCCCCTGCTCTGCAGTACAGCTAATACCCCGGGGGTTATATAAATTGTTTGTCATTATGCTAATGTACAATAATCCCTATGGCTGAGATTTTCAAAGCCGCTCAAAGGATTTGGACACACAACTCCCACCATACCCCTAGACGGCTTTGGAAATAGGACCCTATGTGTACACGTAATATTGAGGACAAAGGAATTAGTGAGAGATGGTCTCAAAGTTGACAGTGTCTACACTGCAAAGAAAGACCCACGGCAGCAAGTCTCAGAGCTTAGGTCCACAGACTTGGGCTTGCAGGGCTCAAGCTACGGGGCTGAAAATAGCAGTGTAGATGTTCCCTCTTGGGCAGGAGCGTGGGCTGTGAAACCTGGCGAGGTGGAAAGGTGTCAGAGGTCGGGCAGGAACTCTGAACTGTTACTTTTGTCTCTCTCTCAAACCCCAAGGAAAAGGATGTTTGTGGAGCCTGACACAATCAGGAGTCCCCGAGCAGGGAGGAGTTTGGCCAGGCTCCACACAGCAAACTCCAGGCACAATCACTGAGCAGGGTCCCATTTTATATTTTGCACAGTGAGCACTGCACACACAGATAGTGAGGCATAGGTCCTGCCCCAAAGATCTCATCATCTAGGTAGACCAGGAAGACAAAGGATGGGAGGGGAAACCGAGGCAAAGAGCAATGGGGTGACTTGCCCGCAGTTACCATGAAGTACCAGGACTAGAACCTAGGTCTGCTGATTCCCATGCCTGTGTCCTAGTCACTAAATTTCACTGCTTCTTCCTTATGTCTATGGGCCGTCCGTGCCTCTGGGTGAAGGAAAGGGCAGGTCACTCTCTGGGGTCATTCCAATGTCCACATTCCTTCTGGGCTCAGAAACGGCCCATCCACTGAGTTCCATGGAGGGGATGATGTTATCCCCTAACAAAGGGCTGCCTCGGTCCATGTCGGAGAGCGACCAAACCAAAGAGGTCTCTACTTGGCTCATGTCTCATTCAGGGTTTCTCAAGACAAAGTTGTTGGGGACACTGGGGCATGGCCACTAGGTAACTCGAGGGGATGGAAGACCACGAGTGTTGATGAAGCCCCCTCGCACTAGGCCCAGGTGTCCTTGGCCCCCGCTCCCACCTGGAGGCACTCGCAGCAGCTCTTCATACTAGGCCCAAGTGTCCTTGGCCCCCAGCCTGGAGGCACACACAGCAGTTATGCTGAGAATCTGCAACAATATGCTGCAGAGTCAGACTGCCTGAAACTAAGCAAGGCCAAACAGGGGAGATATGGAAGAACAATGGTGAATGAAGCAGCTTTATGTATGGTTTAAGAAATGATACAGAGAACCAGGGAACTAGCTGGGAACTGGATTGGCTGGCTATATGGATACTTGGGGCAGCTTGCTATTGGATAAGTATGCTGGGAAAAAGGATGTATAAAAGCCTGTCTAACTTCCTGCTCTGTGTACAGGATTTGAGATTCAAATCTCCCTGTACCTATTTGAAGCTTCAAATAAACTTTTCTGCTTCTCCACCCCGTTGTGATTATTGGGTGTAGCACACCGGGTAACGAACCAACTCAAGCTGTTGTTCAGCCTCTCGGCACTGGGTGCCGGCAACAAAGTGAAATACATTTCCCAGAAATTCCCAATCATTCACTCTCCTCCATGAATGTTGGTCTCTACCAGTCATGCTGCTCCAGGCCTGGGCTGCTGGCTCAGCCAGGGGAGATGGGAAGAGCTGCTGGGAGAGCCCCCAAGAGACAGAGTGTTGCCGAATGTGGAGCTGGTGATTCAGTAGGGTCGTCCCTGGGAACCAGCCCTGAGCCCAGGTGTCTGTGCAGTGTTAGGGGGCGGCTGCTCTGTCTGAGGAAAAAGAAAAGAAGTACTTGTGGCATCTTAGAGACTAACAAATTTATTTGAGCATAAGCTTTTGTGAGCTACAGCGATGGCTGAGAATAGTGCAGTTGTCTCAGAGTTGGTTCTGGGTTCCGCTAAAGCCCAGGAAGGGAATGGTCCTAAGTTTGTGTCTGCAAGGGAGAATGGCCCAGTAACTTGGTCGCATCCAGTTAGTGTCTATGCAAAATCGCAGACCAGACAATTCTGGTGCTTGTATTTTGCCTGTTGCTAGTGTGTGGCTGGGAAAGGGTGGAGCAACTCTGTCTAATCAGGGTGAGATCCTAGCCAGGGCACAAGGAGAGCATAAAGGTGATTTGATTGTATTACCTACTGAGGGTGTGGAAACCTGTAGCAAGAAGGAAAAGATTCCTGAACTTGTGTGTGGCAAAGGGAAGGGGAATGCTTCCAGCCTTTTATCTAGGAAGTCTGTAAGTTTGCCTGAAAGGGGATTGTGTAGGAATCCGCCTGATGGGCCAGAGGTAATTCTGGATGTAATGAGACCCAGAAAGAGTCTGTTGTTGCTCAGAAAAGTGTTCCTCTAGAGCAAGCTCTAGGTGAAGAGGGTTAGGGCAGAATTTCTGTGAGGGGTGAATTGTTGCATAGAAAAGACCCTAGGGAAAGGAATCCTCATGGAGTCTTTGCAAGCAGTTTACTGCAACTGAAGGGTGTGAAAGTGATTTAATCAAGAAAGTTTCAGTTCCTAACAACCAGAAATTTTCTGTTGTGAATGAAGCCACTGACATTCCTGTTGAAAGATCCAGTGTGGAGAGCTTTGAGAAGGTCTCAGATGGAGTGAAAGCTGTTAAGAAAGTTAAACAGTCCTATAACCAAGTGGCTGTGTTTGGCCAGCTTGTTGGGGAGACAACTATGAATCCGATGAAGTGAGCTGTAGCTCACGAAAGCTTATGCTCAAATAAATTTGTTAGTCTCTAAGGTGCCACAAGTCCTCCTTTTCTTTTTGCGAATACAGACTGACATGGCTGCTACTCTGAAATCTGTCTGAGGAGGTGCTCATGCCTGGCCCTGGAGCCTTTGCCATTGGGGACACGGGGGATGGTCCAACACTCAGTGGTTGTAAATCAAGATTGTTGTTACCAGAAGACACTCTCCATCTCCACCACAGAGATTGGCTAGATGCAGGGATCACTGCATGGGATTCTCTGGCCTGGGTGATGCAGGGGGCCAGACAGATGAACACAATGGTCCCCTCTGGCTTTACCATCCCTGGATCTGTGTAGCCCAGGCTGTGGAAACCCCCAACCAGGGGGTTAAATTCCAAGGCACATTTTACAGAGAAAAAAATAGATGCAGGCACCTCTCCCTGCACTGACCCCATCCCCACAACCCAGATGCGCTAGCAGCTCAGAGCAGTGCACGCCACATGGCTCAGTGGGGTATATATAGATGCACAGACCCAGAGCGATGCTGCTCCCCTGATGCAGCGACCTTCTCATGGCCCATTTCCACGGACCTCTTGGTGCCAACCGGCAGGGGACATGGGGTACATGAGGGTTACAGGGATTCCTTGGGGGCAGTATCTACACATTAGTCTGCCAAAGAATGCCATGGAAGGGCTCTAATGGAAGCCTCTGTCACACTGGTCATCACAATCATTGTGAGACATATGTACAGATAATACAGGAGGAGTCATGTCTAAATATTAGAAAGTATGTTCTCCAGGTCTGTGAGATAAGGCAGGTCACAGAAATGTGATTCCCAAGCTCCTGGCAGGCAGAGGAGAAGAAATGCTTCTCTCCTTCTGCTTGGTCATGTGCTAATTGAGTATTGCCCAATTACAATCTGAGCAAAATACTAACCAATATACAGAGGAGTTTCTAGGAAGAAACAAAGCCAGCAGGGATTCTCCTGTTTAGAGGTAAGACAATGAACTTTTCAAACTATGTCTGGGGTGCAGACGAACCCCACCCCCATTTCCTTTCGTAAGTTGCCAGTGGGCTGGATTGTCTGAGAAGGGATCTCAGCCAACCTGGTTGAAAATGCTGGGAGAATGGCTTAGGGTAAGCTATCTGGCAGGGGACAGGGGAATGCCTTGTTAGCTAAGTTTCAGCTCTAGCAAATATGTTGTGCTTCTGTTTGATAGGTAACCGCTTGTTTCCAATATTCTTACTTACTGTGACTCTAATCTTTGATCTTTCATAACAAACCTGTCCTTGTTTTCACTATGAATCTATCTCAGTGCTGCGTGTGAAGCAGAGTGGTGACCCTGTGTGGAACTTGGTAAGCCGGGGTGTGCTGTTCCTTTGGGAATGGCGAATCTGAGAGCTCTGTGCATGTCCATTGGAACAGGGCCTGGCACCCCAGAAGGACAATCGGAGGACTCAGGGGATGGAGGGTGTCCATCACAAGCCTATACAGAGATAGCGAGGTCTGCAGAGGTCTCGAAGGCCGTGATTGTGCTGCTGGAAGCTGGAGGATTCAAGGAGCTGGCCCACCTCAGATACAGACAAGACTCCCTCTCGCTAGGGTGTGACCCTTAGGATCCCTCAATTCCACCTGGCAAAGGGGTCTCTGCTCCGTCATTGTAGCCTCTGATAGTCCTGAAAAGCTCACTACACACAATACGCTGCAGTCATAGTATTTACGTATAAGGAATGTCCAATGAAAACTTAAATGAAAGCCAGAATCATACTGATTCCCAGAACTGTTGGGTGACATACGTAGGGGTGATATTGAAAGCTGTGTCTATGCACTAAACAATGGTTTGACGTCTAACTCAAGGCAGGACTGACAATGAGGGGCTGAGTTAGACAAAGGAAGCTGATTCCCCCCATCACCCTCAACTTTGTAAATCAAGCTTTGTGAGCCAACACAATGGAAGCCAAACCTGCATAGGGAATAAACAGGGGGATGGAAAGACCCAGAAATAAAACCACAGGGGGTTGTCCTGACCTCAGGGACAAAGCAACCAACGTGGGGAGTACAAGAAGTCAAAAGGACTCAACTTTATCCATCGCTGATGAAGCAAAATGGACAGCTCTTTTTACACTCATGGAAGGTGGATCCGAGCTATGCTGGCGGGTGATGCTGGGAGATTGCTTTGGGTGGGGAAAAGACTGTAGAAAAGGATTTTAGCCTGCGGCAGTTAAGCTTAGGTTCTAAGAAGCATGTTATACTTTTCGTTTTATATGGAACCATTACTATGTCCATTCTCCTTACATCTTTATCTTTGAGAATAACCTCAATATTGTTTTCACTCAAACTCAGTCTCTGTGCTGTGATGTTTTAAAGGACTGTCCCTGAGTCGTACCAGTCAGGCTGTGTGTGCACTTTTCCCGTGGAGACAATAAAGCTGGTGATTTCTGTGAGTCTCCAGTGGCACGGGCTGGATACTACAGGGGGAGGCTTTCCGAGGGGCACAGGGGCTGCAGTGCACGTGTTGTTCTCCTGCAAGGCTAGGTAAGGGCTGGCAGAACCCAGAAGAGATTGTGTGGGTGGCTGCCAGACTGAATGTGTCAGAGGAGCTGACACCCAGCTAAGAAGCTCTAGCTGGAAACAGGAGGGGGTAACCAGGTGATTCATGGTCCTGGACAACCTGAGAAAGTGTCATGTAAGGCCAGGTGGTAGCAAGATACCTCACAACCTTGAGTACCCCTAGATAGCATCATACCGACACAATGCCCATCTGCTGCGCTCACTTCTATGCTGCAGATGGTCCCTGCACTGCATTCTCAGCAGGCCCAGGTGGCTGGGAGCATGGCACCTTCTCCCCAGCACCATTTCCCAGCCTATGCTGATCCCATGGGACCCTGGTACAGTCACTGAGCCAGATTTTCCCCTGTGCGGGAGTGTGGTTACATACAATGCACCTGCCGGTCCCAAAGTGACCCGAATGTAGGTGCATCTGGTCCCAGCAGGATGTCTCAAGCCTAGGGTCCTCTGGGGGCACAGTCCTATCATAGAGACACCTGCATTAGCTCCATCCCAGCTAGTGACATAGGGGGTGTGGACCCTGAATGGGGGCAGAGCCAGGAAATTCACAGATTCATGGATTCCAAGGCCAGATCATCGAGTCTAACCTCCTATATAGCTCAGGCCAGAGAACTTCCCAAAGCAATCCCTATAGCAGAGCTTTTAGAAAAAAACATCCCATCTCCATTTAAAAGTTGTCAGTGACAGAGAATCCACCACAACCCTTGGTAGATTGTGCCAATGGTTAATTTATGCTTTATTCCAGTCTGAATTTGTCTGGCTTCAACTTCCAGCCATTGGATCATGTTTGACCTTCTCCACTAGCTGAAGAGCCTATTATTAAATATTTATTCTCCATGTAGGCACTTACAGACTGTGATCAAGTCACCCCTTAACCTTCTCTTTGTTAAAATAAACAGATGGAGCTCTTTGAGTCTGTCACTAAAGGCATGTTTTCTAATCCTTTAAGCATTTTTATGGATCTTTTCTGACCCCTCTCCAATTTATCAACATCCTTCTTAAATTGTGGACAGCAGGACTGGACAGAGGATTCCAGCAATGGTCACGTCAGTGCCAAATACAGAGGTAAAATAACCTCTCTACTCCTCTGCGAGATTCCCATTTATGCATCCAACCATCGTATTTCCCTTTTGGGCCACAGTATCACACTGGGAGTTCATGTGCCACTGATTATCCACCATGGCACTCCTATCTTTTTCAGGGTCACTGCTTCCCTGGAAAGAGTCCCACATTGTGTAAGTATGGCCTACATTCCTTGTTCCTAGGTGTATGCATTTACATTTAGCCATATTAAATGTATATTGTTTGCTTGTACCCAGCTTACCTTTCATTAATGATCTGGAGGATGGCATGGACTGCACCCTCAGCAAGTTTGCAGATGACACTAAACTGGGAGGAGTGGTAGATATGCTGGAGGGTAGGGATAGGATACAGAGGGACCTGGACAAATTAGAGGATTGGGCCAAAAAGAAACTTGATGAGGTTCAAGAAGGACAAGTGCAGAGTCCTGCACTTAGGACAGAAGAATCCCATGCACCGCTACAGACTAGGGACCGAATGGCTAGGCAGCAGTTCTGCAGAAAAGGACCTTGCGGTTACAGTCGACGAGAAGCTGGGTATGAGTCAACAGTGTGTCGCTGTTGCCAAGAAGGCTAACGGCATTTTGGGCTGTATAAGTAGGGGCATTGCCAGCAGATCGAGGGACATGATCGTTCCCCTCTATTTGACATTGGTGAGGCCTCATGTGGAGTACTGTATCTAGTTTTGGGCCCCACACTACAAGAAGGATGTGAACAAATGGGAAAGCATCCAGTGGAAGGCAACAAAAATGATGAGGGGACTGGAACACAGGACTTATGAGGAGAGGCTGAGGGAACTGGGATTGTTTAGTCTGCAGAAGAGAAGAATGAGGGGGGATTTGATAGCTGCTTTCAACTACCTGAAAGGGGGTTGCAAAGAGGATGGATCGCGTCTGTTCTCAGTGGTGGCAGATGACAGAACAAGGCGTAATGGTCTCAAGTTGCAATGGAGGAGGTTCAGGTTGGATATTAGGAAAAACTTTTTCACTAGGAGGGTGGTGAAGCACTGGAATGCGTTACCTAGGGAGGTGGTGGAATCTCCTTCCTTTGAGGTTTTTAAGGTCAGGCTTGACAAAACCCTGGCTGGGATGATTTAGTTGGGGATTGGTCCTGCTTTGAGCAGGGGGTTGGAATAGATGACCTGCTGAGGTCCCTTGCAACCCGGAGATTCGGTGGTTCTATCCCTAGCCATTCAGAATGTGCTTTGTGTCCGTGACCTGTGCTCGTGATTATTTACACCTCACCCTATTTTTTCAGTGATGATTTTATGTTTTTTTCTGAGTGTCAATGAAAATGGTAACTAGTTTACAGCCAAGAAGTGATCCCTGTGGGACCCCACTGGAAACACTCCCACTTGATACAGGAGTTCTGAAGGAACTCAAATGTGAAATTGCAGAACTACTAACTGTGGTATGTAACCTGTTGCTTAAATCAGACTCTGTACCATATGATTGGAGCTTAGTTAATGTAACTCCGATTTTTTAAAAAGACTTCAAAGGTGACACTGGCAATTACAGGCTGGAAAACCTAGCTTCAGTACCAGAGAAGTAGGTTAAAACTACAGTAAAGAACAGACTTATCAGGAACGTAGATGAACATGAATTGCTTTGAAAGAGTCAACATGGGATTTGTAATGGGAAATCATGCCTCACCAATCTATTAGAATTCTCTGAGGCGGGTCAACAAACATGTGGACAAAGGTAATCCAGTAGATATAGTGTACTTGGAGTTTCAGAAAGCCTTTCACAAGGTCCCACACCAAAGTCTACGAAGCAAAGTAAGTGGTCATGGGATAAGAGGGAAGGGCCTCTCATGAATCTCACTGGTGAAAAGATAGGAAACAAACAGTAAGAATAAATGGTCAGTTTTCAGAATGGAGAGACATAAATAGAGGTGTTCCCCAGGGATTGGTATGGGGACAAGTACTGTTCAGCATATTCAGAAATGATCTGGAAAAGGGGGTAAACTCTGAGGTGACAAAGTTTGTGTATGATACAACATTTGTCAAGATATTCAAATCCAAAGCAGACTGCAAAGAGTTACAAAGGGATCTCACAGATATGGGTGAATGGGCAACAAAATGGTAAATGAAATTCAACGTGAATAAATGCAAAGTAATAGACATTAGAAAACATCATCTCAATGACATGTGCAAAATGATGGGATCAAAATTAGCTGTTACCACTCAAGAAAGAGATCTTGGAATCAATACAAGTTCTCTGAAAACATCTGCTCAGTGTGCAGTGGCAGTCAAAAAAGCTAACAAAATATTAGGAACAATTAGGAAAGGGATAGATAATAAGACAGAAATGATCACAAAGCCACTTTATAAATATAATAAATAATATGGAACACTCAAGGACATGGAAACTCAAAAATATCACTTTATTGATATAAGGTACGCCCACATCTTAAATACTGCATGGAGTTCTGGTTATTGTATGTCAAAAAGATGTATTAGCATTGGGAGAAGGATACAGAAGGACAACAAAAATGAGTAGGGGTATGGGATAGCTTCCAGATGAGCAGAAATTAAAGACTTGGACTGTTCAGTTTAGAAAAGAGATGACTATGGGGGATACGATACAGGGGTATACAATCATTAATGGTGTGGAGAAAGTGAATAGGGAAGTGTTATTTCCCCATTCACATAACACAAGAAGCCAATGAAATGTATTGTTGTCAGGTATAAAAGAAACAAAAGGAAATACTTCTTCACACAATGCACCATCAACCTGTGGAACTCATTGCCAGGGGATGTTGTGAAAGCCAAAAGTATAATGGGGTTCAGAAAACACTTAGATAAGTTCCTGGAGGACAGGTCTGTTAATGGCTATTAGCCAAGATAGCCTATGACACAACCCCATGTTCTGGGAGTCTTTAAATCCCTGACTGCCGGATGCTGGGACTGGAAGACTGAGGATGGATCACTTGATAATTTCCCTGTTTTGTTCATTCCCTCTGAAGGATCTGGCACCAGCCACTGTCAGATGACAGGATACTGGGCTAGATGGACCATCTGACCCAGTATGGCCGTTCTTACATTCTTATCTTACCCTCCTTTAATTCTAGCCACTCCATTATCTTGCCGGGAAGCCACCTCAGACTGACAGCGCTACAGTTATCTGGGTCATCCCGTTTACCCTTTTTATATATTGGCACATTAGCTTTCCAATGCTAAGGTCCTGTGCCCAGCCAATTCCCGGCCTTTGTATCACCCCCAACCAAAGGGAGTGCTGTCCACAGACCACGTCCTGGTGTTACCGGCATGGTCCCCGTTTTCCATGTGATGCCAGTGTCTCAGGTCCCCTTCACACGAACACCTGGGGCACGCTGGGTTTTCATTCCTTCCCTCTCCATGGCTGGTTGTTCTACAGGCACAGTGTCTGCCCGAGCCCTATGCCTGGGCCGGGCAGGCCTGGGTCAGTGTGACAGGGACACACGGCCCCTGGGGGCAGGGCTGAGGGGGCGCAGTGAAGAGGCCAGTGGAGTGAGAGCTCACACTGCCAGAGCAGGCTGGGAGCTCAGAACAGATGTTAATGACCCCTGTGCATCATTTTGTGATAAATTCACCCCCACACACAACGCCCGCCCTGGCAGTGGTGCGTGCGGCAGGCTGTGGAGGGTGGAGACGCCGAGACAGACACCAGCTCACACCAACAACATGCCCTGGTGTCTCCCGTCTCAGGGAACAGCTGGAGCTAGTGGTAAAATAGTGGAAATTGTCAAGAGGAATTTGCCCTTTTCCTGGGAATGGATTTAGAAATTCACTAGTTTTGGCTCAGCAGGACTGAGCCTGTCACAGGGAGGTTCCAATGGGAAACCAGGGGGTCCAACTCTCCCCGATGCAGAGACCAGATGTGTGTGTGGGGGGGATGGTGAATAATGTTTCCATTCTCATCTCATGAGGGAGGGCCCCTCTGGCCACAGACACATCAGGGCCTCCCTGAGACACGCTACAAGAGCCCAGAGCCGGAAGAAGGAAGGGAGAAGGAGGGACCTGGGGCAGAGAGCCCCAGTGGCTGCTCATCAGAGATGTAGACTCGATGCTGCTGTGGGATATTCAGGCTGAGTCGCCGGCTCTCGATCACCCCATGATCCTGCTGTGACTGCTCTGTGAGTTTGCAGTGAGCTCTCTGCCCAGCGGTTTAGGGGCAGGCAGGTTTATAGGTCTGCCTGTGCTGGGGGGACATGGGGAACAGCCTGGAGGGGAAGTTATGGTAAAAATGGTTTAAACGAACAGCTGCACGTTGATGTTATACTGAGCTCTAAGCAGTTATTTCATGTTGGGTTTAAAAACTGGTTTGAAATTCATGGCCAAAGTTTCTTACCAATTTCTGAGAGAATATTTAATGCTCAGAACATTGTTTTGATATCTAGCTATTTTATTTAATATCTAATGTCCCTGTGTGTGTGTATTGTACTCACATATATATTACAACCTATGGCTGAGATTTTCAAAGCTGCCAACGGGATTTGGACACTTTGTTCAAATTCATGGCAACTGAGCATCCAAATCACCTATACAGCTCTGAAAGTCTGAGCCGGTGAGCAGATCTTGAATAGTACATAGAATGGACCTGCATTAAAAGGATGATATTGAGGTTACAAACCTGGAAATGACAGGGTTAGGACTGGCTGTGCGGGGCTCATTTCAGGGACGAGGACAAAGAGTTGAAGCTGATTAGGAAAGTAAAGACAGTGATAAAATGTTTTGAAGATCATGAATATTCGTGTTCTTTGTTTTCAGCAGGTTACATGGTGAGGAGTGTTTTACTATTAGAACAAATTTCTTAGACGTTAATGGAAACTTTAATCCTGCCTTGCAAATATTCAAACTTTGTAAGATTCCCACTTGGGGCTTTCCATCGATAGCCATGGTGAGACCCAGGGCCCACAGATGGATCCAATTGTGGGATCGGGGTGTATGGCTCTTGCAACATGATCCTGAGTTGGGATTTTCTGGCTTGTCTTGGCTTAATTATTAATATTAATGTCACCCTAGTGTAGCTGGGGTGACATTAATATAGTTAGAGCTGCTGTGTCTGCCACTCACCCCCTCTCCTGTCTGGTGCAGGTGCTGGGGTCACAGGCCAGGAGCCCTGCAGCTCCCCAGGTGAGTGAGAGCACAAGAGACGTGGAAGAAGGGGAGACATAGAAAGGAGCGAAACCCCCAGACAATGGCAACGGGAGGGCGGCTGGGGAGGTGTAGGAGGCGGGTGGGTGGGCAATGCCTCTTGTACAATTCCTGCCTGAAATCCTGGTAATCGCACTGTAAATGGAACTTCCCACAGTGACAGACCATAAACTTTACTGGAAGTGAAACACATCTTGGCCAAATCCTCAGCAGGCATAAATCAGAATACCTCTGTTGACTCCAATGGAGCAGGGCTGATTTACATGAGCCAGGGATCTGGCCCAGTGTCACTGAGATACATGTTTAACTAACTTTCCATGTGTAAATCTTGGCAGAGTTGGTGCTAATAGAGGAGTGTATTGATGAGCCCAGGGCACTGCACTAGAATGAATTTGCAAAAAGAAAAGGAGTTCTTGTGGCACCTTAGAGACGAATACAGACTAACACGGCTGTTACTCTGAAACCTGTTAGAATGAATTTATCTTAAATCTCCTGAGTTGCACTGTATTTATTTTAATTCCAATGTGAAGAGAAACGGCTCTTTCAATCAGCCAAGCGTACTTCTCACTAATCCATCACTAATGCTTCGTTCCCTGTCTGGCTCTGCCTTCACTGCAGAGCTAACTCGAGTTATCCGCACACAGTGACTCCTCTCGAGTTAGCCGAGCTCGTGCGAGAACAGGCACCCTGCTGTGCCCACACTGATTCTGCTCTCCCTCGAGTGTGGGGCTACGTACAGCTTCTTGGAGCACGGCCCACGGCTCGGAGAGCTGCAGAAAACTGAGATGTGCTATGAATTCTTTGCCAGTCTGGCGTTTCTGGGCACACGACGGGAACTGTGGGAAGGCACTGGAGGACTAGTGGTACTCGTGGTACTCAAGTGGTGCTAGCCTGTGTCCACACTACAGCGAGAGTGTCTACACTTCAATTTTAGCCCCCTTGCGTGGCTCTATGAGTCTGAGTCAGTTGCCCTGTCCTCTGAGACTTGCTGTCACGTTGGGTTTTTGCCATGTAGATGTACCCTTAGTCTCTCTTTCTTGTTGCAGGTGACTTCCCTTCTCCTAAATTGTCTCTGAGCACCTCTTGAGCTCAGGTCAGGGACTCCATTTCGGCTCAGTGTCACCTTCGTCTCAAGACTTTAGCTGCTTTAGTTATTTTCTGTCAGGATGGTAAAGAAATATCAAGCCAAAAGGTCATGCCAGGCCGGTCACTGTATCGACATGACATCTCTGTGCGGAGCTCAGGCCAGTTTCGATGTATGTACCAGTACAGGAGCGACCAGAACCAGGTGAAAAATTCTCGTCTCAGTCTCCCCCAGACACTGAATGTACCAGGTGAGTTGTTGGACCCCAACACAATGTGAGGAGGGGGAAGGGAACAGCTGGATGGTGTCAGGCATTTTATAATTGTGTGGGCTCCTGCCATGGAACGTGTGGATGTTGTGAAGGCCAAAAGGATAACTGGGTTGAAAAAAGTATGAGATAAGTTCCTGGAGGTTAGGTCCATTAATGGCTATTAGCCATGATCTGGGTGTTTCTAAACCTCTGACTGCCAGTAGCTGGGAGAGGATGACAGGGGATGGATCACTCATTTATTGTCCTGTTCTGCTCATTCCCTCTGAAGCACCCGGCATTGGCCCCGGTCAGAAGACAGGATACTGGGCTAGATGGACCATTGGTCTGATCAAGTCTGGCTGTTTTTATGTTCTTATTAGATTTCTAACTCCATTTTCCAACCCCACCTCTTGGCCAGTTTCTCTTTCTCATCCACTCATGATCGTTGTGGGCAGGGATTGATATTTATCTTGTCTGTAAAGCTACCAGCTCAATGAGACCTGACCTGGATTTGACTGTCAGGTGCTAGTGCATTATGATTATTAATTATTATTACACCAGCTGGGAATCTGGCCCACTGATGTCAATGGAGCAGGGCTGATCTGCACCAGCTGGAGATCTGGCCCATTGACTCGAGTAGAGCGGGGCCAATTTACCCCAGCTGGGATTTGGCCCAGTGTGTCTGAGGCTCCTTTGGAGAGACATGGTCTAGGGATTTGTAGCAGCTGCATCTCTGGGATGATCTCTGCTTGGCTGGCCACTGAACCGCTGAACGTCCCTGATGTTGTCTGTGTTTTTTGCCCAGGCCAGAAGCTGATCCCGAGCACCGGCCCCAGCCCTGAGGATCCACCGTCTCAGGAAGGTGAGTGACTAGGGTTGCCAACTTTCTAGTTTCAGAAAATTGAACATCCTTGCCCCGCCGCTGCCCCAAAGCCCCTCCCCCTACCCCATCCCTTCCCCACGGCCCCACCCGCACTCACTCCGTCCCCCCTCCCCCGGTCTCTCACTCTTCCCCACCCTCGCTCACTTTCACCAGGGCTGGGTCAGGGGACTGGCGTTTGTGGGGGAGTGAGGGATCCGGCTGGAGGTGTGGGCTCTGGGATGGGGCTAGGGACGAGGGGCTCAGGGTGTAGGAGGGTGCTCCAGCCTGGGGCCAAGGGCTTCGGAGCGCAGGAGGGAGCTCTGGGCTGGGGCAGGAGGTTGCGGTGTGGGGGGAAAGATGAGGGCTCCAGCTGGGGTGCGGGGTCTGGGGTGGGGCTGCGTATGAAGGGCTTGTGGTGTATGAGGGGGCTCTAGGTTGGGGCCAAGGGGTTCGGCGTGTGGGAGAGGGGTGTGGAGTCCTGGAAGGAATTCGGGTGTGGGAGGGAATGTGGGGTGCAGGCTCCAGGAGGGAGTATGGGTGTGTGAGGGGGCTCTGAGTTGTTGCAGGGGGTTGGGGCCCGGGAGGGGGCTTGGAGTGCAGGCTCTGGGTGACTCTGGCTGGTGTGGTTTGTGGGGGTCTGGGAGGCATTGATGTCAGGTGGCCCCTTAAATAGCAGCCACACCAGCACTGCCCTGGCATTTCCCGGGTGTCAGAGGCTGCTCTAACAGCCATGAATCCTGGACACCTGGCTCGGTGAGGACAAAAGTTTTTCCTGTTCTCTGGAATGGGGGGGGGGGGGGGGAGAGAATTCCCCGCTAGTGACACACCCACCCCACTGCTGCCCCTGGCTCGCTGCTCCCCCAGCATAGTGCAAATCACAGCAGCTCTAGGGAGAGAGCTGATGCAGGCCCCCCCCCTCCTCCTGCCATTTGCAGTGACCCCCAACCCCTCTCCTTCATTCTCCCCCACAGCCCGGCTGCTGGCTGGGGCCTCCACACTCAGCTGCTGCCCGACTCTGTTCGGACCAGTTCCCAAGCAGAGCAGCCCAATTTTACCCCATGCTTCCACGCAGCCCATTCATCCCCGGGAGGAGAGTGACCTGCCCACAGCCCCTTACCTGCTGGCCGCATGGTCCCGAGTTGAACCCAGCACAGTAGCCCCACAGGGCGCAGGTTGTGGGAGCCAGGACAGGTGGCTGACCCCTCCTCTCTCAGCTCCCAACAGCTGGGGAGCAGTGGGCCGGGTAGGGAGGGGGCTGAAGGCACTTCCTAAAGGCCACAGTGCCCGCTCTGCAGGGAACCCCTGGCCACCGCAGAGGCTGCTGCCGGGGGTTAACCCCGCCGGCCCCAGCCTGCAGCCAAATGCCTTTCCCAGCCCCTCCGCTGGGATCCACCCCCTGCCAGCGGGGGCTCGCACCGCCCCCGAGCTCCACAGAGAGAGCTGCTGCAGGCCCCCTCCTCATCCCCCTGCCGCCAACCAGACTTTTAACGGCCCAGTTGGCAGTGCTGACCGGAGCCGGCAGGGTCTCTTTTCGAAAGAGAAAACCGGATGCCTGGCAACCCTAAGACTGACTGTGTTCAGGCCTAATTCCCCCAGTGCTCAGCATGCTGAGATCACGTTGGGTCTGAACTCTCAAGAATCTCACCCTGAGTCCCTGACCCACAGCCCATCGGCATCCCTGGGACCCTGGCACTGAGTCCAGTGGGCCGGGCTTCTCCTATGTTCAGAACTGGGAGGAGGTGTCCTGTTCTAGGCCAGTCCTTGAGCAGCCCCTCTCCAACCTCCCCCACAGCAGGGTGTGTGGGGAGGGGAACAGCACATATAGAAGCGTCCGCAGCTGAGGGAGACCCATCTGTCTCCCCACAGCCATTCCCCGCTCTCACCCTGCAGCTGGCAGCATCTCCTATTAAAGCAGCTTCTGCGTCGTTGCAGCGATGGGAGAGGAAGCAGAGATGGGACCATTTTACACCGCATGGCCAAAGCACCCGGCAGCTTGGGAAAGTGGAAAGAGCCTCCCCTGTGGGCTGGGAGCTGGGGGTGGGGAGAGTTCATGAATCCCCGTTCTGCACTGTTACGAGAAGGAGCAACCGGGATGGAACCAGAGGACCCCCGGAGGGCAGACTGGAATCCACCCAACAGCCTCAAGAATGGGAGAACCAAAGAACAAGATAACATCTAGCAGCACGGAGCCGTCAGGAATGTGCTATCTGCTGATTGATTCAGCAACAGCATGATGAAGCAATTCCCATAGACTGGCATAGGAAGAAATTCCAATAAAAATAGACTCTAAAAAGTGAGAACTTTGGGGTCTGATTCTGCAAACCAACTTCCAGGAGCATCAGATGAGCATCTGACAAGGCCCTGCTCCCTCCTCATGTCCAGGCCACCTGGCCAGTGGCTTGGTGTGATGAAGTGGGACTGTTCTTAATGTTTCCTCTGAATAGTGTGGGGTGCCTCAGTTTCCCCTAGGCAGTTCTTAAGTATCTAGGGGGTGGGATAAGGGTGTATGATCATTGCAGAGCCCTAGAGGGCAGGTGTGTGCAGGGGTCTGGACACAGAGGATGGCCGACAGCCTGTTTCCTGGCCGCTGATGGCCTGGGCCCTTCCCCCCTGCAAGGTGAGAGCTAAAGGATTGGAGAAGAAAGGAATCAGGTGACCTCCTGGCCAGGGAAAGGAACAAAGCCCAGAGGAGGGGGGGCTGGAGGGAGTTTCAGTTTGGGGCTGGCTGGAGACATGGAATGAAGGGCAGATGTGGTTGTCTGGCTCACTGCCCCCCAAAATGGACCCAGCTGAGGAGTCCGGTTCTCTGCACCTACAAGCTCTGTATTAGACCATGTTCCTGTCGTCTAACAAACCTCTGTTTTACTGGCTGGCTGAGAGTCACGTCTGACTGCGCAGTTGGGGTGCAGGACCCTCTGGCTTCCCCAGGAGCCACACCTGAGCGGACTCGCTGTGGGAAGCGCACGGAGGGGCAGAGGATGCTGAATGCTCTAAGGTCAGACCCAGGAAGGTGGAAGCTGTGTGAGCTTTGTGTCCTGAAGACAGGCCGCTCACAGAAAGGAGACTTCCCCAGAGTCCTGACTGGCTTCATGGGGAGCAGTTCCAGAGCATCGCCCAGGGACTCCGTGACACTTGGCATGAGCAACTCTAAGGCTGGTAACTATGATAACAACCTTGCAGAACCTGTGTGTGTGTGTTTGTATGAATGAATGTGTGACTAAATATGAGATTGAATGGAATGTTATAGCTATAACTAACTGCTTACTATGATTCTTTCTGTATTCACAATAAATGTGGTATTTTGCCTTTTTCCCTTTAATGAGATCCTGCTGGTTTTTATTTTATTGTGGAAGGTCCCTCCCATGACCCCGGTGGGGAAGGACAGGCTCTAAAGCCTTGGCGAGGCCAGAGCAAGTCTGGGCTGGGGCATCCCCGGGCTGGGGAGTCACACAGTGGCTGGTCTGTGACTCGCCTGCCTGCCCATTGTGACACGCCCCTGCTGGCTGGCACAGCCTCATCCCCTCACTGCCAGGCTTGGCTCTGGCAGAGCGAGAGCTGGCACGTGCCGCTGGGGAACGCTGAGCCAGCAGTTCCAGCTCCGCCACCGGCAGCAGAAAGTGGGTGGCCCATTTACGCGCAGGCTTCTGCCCACTCCTGACTCCAGGTAGGAGAATCTTCTAGTGCCCACCTCTGCTTTTCCATTGCATCGCCAACCACCCCGAGGCTTCCCCGAGATCCTGGCTGGGTGGCGCACGTCTGCCAAGTGCCCCGATGCCAGCCATCTAGCCTGGTGCCAGTCAGGAAGTGGGCAGCGGCATGCGCACAGGAGGGAGTCTGGGGCGGCTCGACAGAAGGGGTCGCACAAGTCGAGCCCGGAGGGGACGGAGACAAGCAGGAGGGTTTGGCAGGGCTGGTGGGAAGGCACGGGAAGGCGGCACAGGTGGTTAGATGAGGCATTGGGCTGGGACCCAGGAGAGCTGTGTTCAGTTCCCCGCTCCTCTGTAAGTCTTCTGCGTGAGATCAGGTGAGTCCCCGCCGCTCCGGGCCTCAGCTAACGAGGGAGAGCACGTCCCTGCTCTGCGGAGGGGGCGTTGAGAGCCTAAATACCACAACACCCGTGTCCTAAGCCACAGGCATGATGGGGCCAGGTAAGTGCCCAGACACTGAGGTTGCCGGGGGAACAGGCATTCTCCGGTTGCCTGGAGCCATTGTTCCTTTCACCAGGACAGTCCGATGCCAGGACAGTCCCCCTGAGCTCTGGAGAGGACTAGAGGTGCCTTAGGACGCCTGCCGTGCAGCAGCTGGGGAGTCAGCAGGAGACACTGGGTGAGGAATGGAGCCCCCCAGGGCACGGGCCATTCAGGAGACCCAGCATGGGGGGAATCAGGCCTGGGATTCTCTGCAGCGGCTGCTCCCACACAGACCTTGGAGAGAGGAGCTGTGAAACCCCCACAAAGCTCTGCCCCGGCACAGAGCTCCGTAGCACTGGGACCCCGTACGCGTGAGCCGCAATCCAGCAGGGCCTTGGGCCAGCCCCACCCTCTCCCATTGCCCTGCTCTGGGAGGCCAGGGCACAGTTCACAATTTAGCACGGACCAGCTGCAAGGATCCTGGCAGGCCCTGGTATGGTTGGAGCAGCATTTTCAATGTTCGGGAAAAGTGAGATCTGTGCAATAGGCAACGTAGCTCCATCTGGGCACCAGCCAGCTCCTGTGCCCCAGAGAGCTCCCACAGCTCCCACAGAACCAGGGACGAAGAGGGCAGGAGGTTGAACAAGCAGGTGCCATCCTGGAACCCAGGAGACCCATGTTCATTTCCCACCTCTGCCACAGATGCTCTGTTTGTCTTTGAGCAAGTCCCTTCTTCCCTCTGTGCTGTAGTTCCCTGTCTGTACAGTGGAGGTAGCTGCCAGACCCTGCCCTGAAGGGGGCAGTTAGAATAAATGCTAGTGAGGTTGGGTAGTGCTCGGATGCCAGGGGGATGAGGGCCAGGATGGTGCCTAAGACAGACCGAAAGCAAGGGGGAGCTACAGAGCCGGTGGTGAGAGGGGTTTGGCCTTTGACAATCTGCTCTGAGTGCCTGGGGTGACAGACCCCAGACAGCCACTGGCATTGCCAGACCTCCCTGATCTACGGTGCTGGTGCTCTCCCTGCTTCTAGGAGTCACTGCCTCCCCCTGGACCGAGACCCCCATGTCACGGAGTCCCCGGGCAATGCTCTGGAACTGCTCCCTACGAAGTCAGTCAGGACTCTGGGGAAGTCTCCTTTCTGTGAGCAGCCTGTCTGCAGGGCAAACAGCTCACACAGCTTCCACCTTCCTGGGTCTGACCTCGGAGCATTCAGCATCCTCTGCCCCTCCGTGAGCTTCCCACAGTGAGTCCGCACAGGCAGGCTCCTGGGGAAGCCAGAGGGTCCTGCACCCCAGCTCCGCAGTCAGACGGGACTCTCAGCCAGCCAATAAAACAGAAGGTTTATTAGATGACAGGAACATGGTCTAACACAGAGCATGTAGGTGCAGAGAACAGGACCCCTCAGCTGAGTCCATTTTGGGAGGTAGTGAGCCAGACAACCACATCTGTACTTCACTCCATGTCCCCAGCCAGCCTCAACTGAAACTCTCTCCAGCCCCTCCTCCTCTGGGCTTTGTCCCTTTCCCGGGCCAGGAGGTCACCGGATTCCTTTGTTCTCCAACCCTTTTAGCTCTCACCTTGCAGCGGGGAAGGGCCAGGCCATCAGCACCCAGGAAACAGGGTGTCGGCCATTATCTGTGTCCAGACTCCTGCACATAGCTGCCCTCTAGGGCTCTGCAATGATCATACACCCTTACCCCACCACCTAGAGACTTAAGAACTGCCTAGGGGAAACTGAGGCACCCCCACACTATTCAGAGGAAACATTAAGAACAGTCCCACTTCGTCACATGCCACAGCAATCATCTCCTGGGGCTGTCATGGCACTGAGCATTAGCAAGATCTGAGACTCAGTTGGGTGGGGGGGGGCGCTGCTATTAAAGCAGCTTCTGCGTCATTGCAGTGGTGGGAGAGGAAGCAGAGATGGGACCATTTTACACCCCATGGCCAAAGCACCCGGCAGCTTGGGAAAGTGTAAAGAGCCTCCCATGTTGTGCTGGGAGCTGGGGGTGGGGAGAGTTCATGAATCCCTGTTCGGCACTGTCACAAGAAGGAGGAACCGGGATGGAACTGATTTTCCAACTCGGGGATCCAGAGACCCCCTGGCTCCAATAGCATGCACGCAGGGAGGAGCTCTGGCCTGGGGTCTGCAGGAGCTGGGAGTAGAGGAGCCCAGCGGTCCCTTCCGGCCTAACGTCTGTGACTGTGGGTAGCGGAAGGTCCCTCCCATGACCCCGGTGGGGAAGGACAGGCTCTAAAGCCTTGGCGAGGCCAGAGCAAGTCTGTGCTGGGGCATCCCATGGCTGGGGAGTCACACAGTGGCTGGCCTGTGACTCATCTGCCTGCCCATTGTGACACGCCCCTGCTGGCTGGCACAGCCTCATCCCCTCACTGCCAGGCTTGGCTCTGGCAGAGCGAGAGCTGGCACGTGCCGCTGGGGAACGCTGAGCCAGCAGTTCCAGCTCCGCCACCGGCAGCAGAAAGTGGGTGGCCCATTTACACGCAGGCTTCTGCCCACTCCTGACTCCAGGTAGGAGAATCTTCTAGTGCCCACCTCTGCTTTTCCATTGCATCGCCAACCACACCGAGCCTTCCCCGAGCTCCTGGCTGGGCGGCGCACGTCTGCCAAGTGCCCCGGTGCCGGCGGTCTAGTCTGGTGCCAGTGAGGAAGTGGGCAGCAGCATGCGCACAGGAGGGAGCCCGGGGCGGCTCAACAGAAGGGGTCGCACCAGTCGAGCCCGGAGGGGACGAAAACAAGGAGGAGGGTTTGGCAGGGCTGGTGGGAAGGCACGGGAAGGCGGCACAGGTGGTTAGATGAGGCATTGGGCTGGGACCCAGGAGAGCTGTGTTCAGTTCCCCGCTCCTCTGTAAGTCTTCTGTGTGAGATCAGATGAGTCCCCGCTGCCCCGGGCCTCAGCTAACTAGGGAGAGCACGTCCCTGCTCTGCGCGGGGGTTGAGAGCATAAATACCACAACACGTGTGTGCTCAGCCCCTGGCATGGTGGGGCCAGGTAAGCGCCCAGACCGGGAGGTAGCTGGTGGCCCTGCCCCTCGTCCTACTCCAGCCCTGCTCTCGCTCCAGCCTCGCTCCACCTACGCCCTGGCCTCCTGAGTCCAGCTCCAACCTCGAGGCCTGACCACCTCCAGCACCTTTGCTGACACCATCACTTCCAGAGGGAATGGCACTGAGGTTGCCAGGGGAACAGGCATTCTCCGCTTGCCCGGAGCCATTGGTCCATTCACCAGGACAGTCCGATGCCAGGACAGTCCCCCTGAGCTCTGGAGAGGACTAGAGGTGCCTTAGGACACCTGCCGTGCAGCTGCTGGAGAGTCAGCAGGAGACACTGGGTGAGGAATGGAGCCCCCCAGGGCAGGGGCCATTCAGGAGACCCAGCGTGGGGGGAATCAGGCCTGGGATTCTCTGCAGCGGCTGCTCCCACACAGGCCTTGGAGAGAAGAGCTGTGAAACCCCCACAAAGCTCTGCCCCGGCACAGAGCTCTGTAGCACTGGGACCCCGTACGCGTGAGCCGCAATCCAGCAGGGCCTTGGGCCAGCCCCACCCTCTCCCATTGCCCCACTCTTTGAGGCCAGGGCACAGTTCACAATTTAGCACGGACCAGCTGCAAGGATCCTGGCAGGCCCTGGTATGGTTGGAGCAGCATTTTCAATGTTCGGGAAGAGCGAGATCTGTGCAATAGGCAACGTAGCTCCATCTGGGCACCAGCCAGCTCCTGTGCCCCAGAGAGCTCCCACAGCTCCCACTGAACCAGGGACGAAGGGGGCAGGAGGTTGAACGAGAAGGTGCCAGCCCGGGACCCAGGAGACCCATGTTCATTTCCCACCTCTGCCACAGATGCTCTGTTTGTCTTCGAGCAAGTCCCTTCTTCCCTCTGTGCTGTAGTTCCCTGTCTGTACAGTGGGGGTAGCAGCCAGGCCCTGCCCTGCAGGGGGCAGTTAGAATAAATGCTAGTGAGGTTGGGTAGTGCTCGGATGCCAGGGGGATGAGGGCCAGGATGGTGCCTAAGACAGACCGAAAGCAAGGGGGAGCTACAGAGCCGGTGGTGAGAGGGGTTTGGCTTTTGACAATCTGCTCTGAGTGCCTGGGGTGCCAGACCCCAGGCAGCCACTGGCATTGCCAGATCTCCCTGATCTACGGTGCTGCTGCTCTCCCTGCTTCTAGGAGTCACTGCCTCCCCCTGGGCCGAGACCCCCGTGTCACGGAGTCCCCGGGCGATGCTCTGGAACTGCTCCCTACGAAGTCAGTCAGGACTCTGGGGAAGTCTCCTTTCTGTGAGCAGCCTGTCTGCAGGGCAAACAGCTCACACAGCTTCCACCTTCCTGGGTCTGACCTCGGAGCATTCAGCATCCTCTGCCCCTCCGTGAGCTTCCCACAGCGAGTCCGCCCAGGCAGGCTCCTGGGGAAGCCAGAGAGTCCTGCACCCCAACTCCGCCGTCAGACGTGACTCTCAGCCAGCCAGTAAAACAGAAGGTTTATTAGATGACAGGAACATGGTCTAACACAGAGCACGTAGGTGCAGAGAACAGGACCCCTCAGCTGAGTCCATTTTGGGAGGTAGTGAGCCAGATAACCAAGTCTGTACTTCACTCCATGTCCCCAGGCAGCCTCAACTGAAACTCTCTCCAGCCCCTCCTCCTCTGGGCTTTGTCCCTTTCCCGGGCCAGGAGGTCACCTGATTCCTTTGTTCTCCAACCCTTTTAGCTCTCACCTTGCAGGGGGGAAGGGCCAGGCCATCAACACCCAGGAAACAGGGTGTTGGCCATTCTCTGTGTCCAGACCCCTGCACATACCTGCCCTCTAGGGCTCTGCAATGATCATACACCCTTACCCCACCACCTAGAGACTTAAGAACTGCCTAGGGGAAACTGAGGCACCCCCACACTATTCAGAGGAAACATAAAGAACAGTCCCACTTCCTCACACACCACAGCAATCATCTCCTGGGGCTGTCATGGCACTGAGCATTAGCAAGATCTGAGACTCAGTTGGGCGGGCGGGGGGGAGGGGGCTGCTATTAAAGCAGCTTCTGCGTCGTTGCAGTGGTGGGAGAGGAAGCAGAGATGGGACCATTTTACACCCCATGGCCAAAGCACCCGGCAGCTTGGGAAAGTGGAAAGAGCCTTCTGTGTGGGCTGGGAGCTGGGGGTGGGGAGAGTTCATGAATCCCTGTTCGGCACTGTCACGAGAAGGAGGAACCGGGATGGAACTGATTCTCCAACTCGGGGATCCAGAGACCCCCTGGCTCCAATAGCATGGACGCAGGGAGGGGCTCTGGCCTGGGGTCTGCAGGAGCTGGGAGTAGAGGAGCCCAGCGGTCCCTTCCGGCCTAACGTCTGTGACTGTGGGGAGCGGAAGGTCCCTCCCATGACCCCGGTGGGGAAGGACAGGCTCTAAAGCCTTGGCGAGGCCAGAGCAAGTCTGGGCTGGGGCATCCCAGGGCTGGGGAGTCACACATTGGCTGGTCTGTGACTCGCCTGCCCATTGTGACACGCCCCTGCTGGCTGGCACAGCCTCATCCCCTCACTGCCAGGCTTGGCTCTGGCAGAGCGAGAGCTGGCACGTGCCGCTGGGGAACGCTGAGCCAGCAGTTCCAGCTCCGCCACCGGCAGCAGAAAGTGGGTGGCCCATTTACGCGCAGGCTTCTGCCCACTCCTGACTCCAGGTAGGAGAATCTTCTAGTGCCCACCTCTGCTTTTCCATTGCATCGCCAACCACCCCGAGGCTTCCCCGAGATCCTGGCTGGGTGGCGCACGTCTGCCAAGTGCCCCGATGCCAGCCATCTAGCCTGGTGCCAGTCAGGAAGTGGGCAGCGGCATGCGCACAGGAGGGAGTCTGGGGCGGCTCGACAGAAGGGGTCGCACAAGTCGAGCCCGGAGGGGACGGAGACAAGCAGGAGGGTTTGGCAGGGCTGGTGGGAAGGCACGGGAAGGCGGCACAGGTGGTTAGATGAGGCATTGGGCTGGGACCCAGGAGAGCTGTGTTCAGTTCCCCGCTCCTCTGTAAGTCTTCTGCGTGAGATCAGGTGAGTCCCCGCCGCTCCGGGCCTCAGCTAACGAGGGAGAGCACGTCCCTGCTCTGCGGAGGGGGCGTTGAGAGCCTAAATACCACAACACCCGTGTCCTAAGCCACAGGCATGATGGGGCCAGGTAAGTGCCCAGACACTGAGGTTGCCGGGGGAACAGGCATTCTCCGGTTGCCTGGAGCCATTGTTCCTTTCACCAGGACAGTCCGATGCCAGGACAGTCCCCCTGAGCTCTGGAGAGGACTAGAGGTGCCTTAGGACGCCTGCCGTGCAGCAGCTGGGGAGTCAGCAGGAGACACTGGGTGAGGAATGGAGCCCCCCAGGGCACGGGCCATTCAGGAGACCCAGCATGGGGGGAATCAGGCCTGGGATTCTCTGCAGCGGCTGCTCCCACACAGACCTTGGAGAGAGGAGCTGTGAAACCCCCACAAAGCTCTGCCCCGGCACAGAGCTCCGTAGCACTGGGACCCCGTACGCGTGAGCCGCAATCCAGCAGGGCCTTGGGCCAGCCCCACCCTCTCCCATTGCCCTGCTCTGGGAGGCCAGGGCACAGTTCACAATTTAGCACGGACCAGCTGCAAGGATCCTGGCAGGCCCTGGTATGGTTGGAGCAGCATTTTCAATGTTCGGGAAAAGTGAGATCTGTGCAATAGGCAACGTAGCTCCATCTGGGCACCAGCCAGCTCCTGTGCCCCAGAGAGCTCCCACAGCTCCCACAGAACCAGGGACGAAGAGGGCAGGAGGTTGAACAAGCAGGTGCCATCCTGGAACCCAGGAGACCCATGTTCATTTCCCACCTCTGCCACAGATGCTCTGTTTGTCTTTGAGCAAGTCCCTTCTTCCCTCTGTGCTGTAGTTCCCTGTCTGTACAGTGGAGGTAGCTGCCAGACCCTGCCCTGAAGGGGGCAGTTAGAATAAATGCTAGTGAGGTTGGGTAGTGCTCGGATGCCAGGGGGATGAGGGCCAGGATGGTGCCTAAGACAGACCGAAAGCAAGGGGGAGCTACAGAGCCGGTGGTGAGAGGGGTTTGGCCTTTGACAATCTGCTCTGAGTGCCTGGGGTGACAGACCCCAGACAGCCACTGGCATTGCCAGACCTCCCTGATCTACGGTGCTGGTGCTCTCCCTGCTTCTAGGAGTCACTGCCTCCCCCTGGACCGAGACCCCCATGTCACGGAGTCCCCGGGCAATGCTCTGGAACTGCTCCCTACGAAGTCAGTCAGGACTCTGGGGAAGTCTCCTTTCTGTGAGCAGCCTGTCTGCAGGGCAAACAGCTCACACAGCTTCCACCTTCCTGGGTCTGACCTCGGAGCATTCAGCATCCTCTGCCCCTCCGTGAGCTTCCCACAGTGAGTCCGCACAGGCAGGCTCCTGGGGAAGCCAGAGGGTCCTGCACCCCAGCTCCGCAGTCAGACGGGACTCTCAGCCAGCCAATAAAACAGAAGGTTTATTAGATGACAGGAACATGGTCTAACACAGAGCATGTAGGTGCAGAGAACAGGACCCCTCAGCTGAGTCCATTTTGGGAGGTAGTGAGCCAGACAACCACATCTGTACTTCACTCCATGTCCCCAGCCAGCCTCAACTGAAACTCTCTCCAGCCCCTCCTCCTCTGGGCTTTGTCCCTTTCCCGGGCCAGGAGGTCACCGGATTCCTTTGTTCTCCAACCCTTTTAGCTCTCACCTTGCAGCGGGGAAGGGCCAGGCCATCAGCACCCAGGAAACAGGGTGTCGGCCATTATCTGTGTCCAGACTCCTGCACATAGCTGCCCTCTAGGGCTCTGCAATGATCATACACCCTTACCCCACCACCTAGAGACTTAAGAACTGCCTAGGGGAAACTGAGGCACCCCCACACTATTCAGAGGAAACATTAAGAACAGTCCCACTTCGTCACATGCCACAGCAATCATCTCCTGGGGCTGTCATGGCACTGAGCATTAGCAAGATCTGAGACTCAGTTGGGTGGGGGGGGGCGCTGCTATTAAAGCAGCTTCTGCGTCATTGCAGTGGTGGGAGAGGAAGCAGAGATGGGACCATTTTACACCCCATGGCCAAAGCACCCGGCAGCTTGGGAAAGTGTAAAGAGCCTCCCATGTTGTGCTGGGAGCTGGGGGTGGGGAGAGTTCATGAATCCCTGTTCGGCACTGTCACAAGAAGGAGGAACCGGGATGGAACTGATTTTCCAACTCGGGGATCCAGAGACCCCCTGGCTCCAATAGCATGCACGCAGGGAGGAGCTCTGGCCTGGGGTCTGCAGGAGCTGGGAGTAGAGGAGCCCAGCGGTCCCTTCCGGCCTAACGTCTGTGACTGTGGGTAGCGGAAGGTCCCTCCCATGACCCCGGTGGGGAAGGACAGGCTCTAAAGCCTTGGCGAGGCCAGAGCAAGTCTGTGCTGGGGCATCCCATGGCTGGGGAGTCACACAGTGGCTGGCCTGTGACTCATCTGCCTGCCCATTGTGACACGCCCCTGCTGGCTGGCACAGCCTCATCCCCTCACTGCCAGGCTTGGCTCTGGCAGAGCGAGAGCTGGCACGTGCCGCTGGGGAACGCTGAGCCAGCAGTTCCAGCTCCGCCACCGGCAGCAGAAAGTGGGTGGCCCATTTACACGCAGGCTTCTGCCCACTCCTGACTCCAGGTAGGAGAATCTTCTAGTGCCCACCTCTGCTTTTCCATTGCATCGCCAACCACACCGAGCCTTCCCCGAGCTCCTGGCTGGGCGGCGCACGTCTGCCAAGTGCCCCGGTGCCGGCGGTCTAGTCTGGTGCCAGTGAGGAAGTGGGCAGCAGCATGCGCACAGGAGGGAGCCCGGGGCGGCTCAACAGAAGGGGTCGCACCAGTCGAGCCCGGAGGGGACGAAAACAAGGAGGAGGGTTTGGCAGGGCTGGTGGGAAGGCACGGGAAGGCGGCACAGGTGGTTAGATGAGGCATTGGGCTGGGACCCAGGAGAGCTGTGTTCAGTTCCCCGCTCCTCTGTAAGTCTTCTGTGTGAGATCAGATGAGTCCCCGCTGCCCCGGGCCTCAGCTAACTAGGGAGAGCACGTCCCTGCTCTGCGCGGGGGTTGAGAGCATAAATACCACAACACGTGTGTGCTCAGCCCCTGGCATGGTGGGGCCAGGTAAGCGCCCAGACCGGGAGGTAGCTGGTGGCCCTGCCCCTCGTCCTACTCCAGCCCTGCTCTCGCTCCAGCCTCGCTCCACCTACGCCCTGGCCTCCTGAGTCCAGCTCCAACCTCGAGGCCTGACCACCTCCAGCACCTTTGCTGACACCATCACTTCCAGAGGGAATGGCACTGAGGTTGCCAGGGGAACAGGCATTCTCCGCTTGCCCGGAGCCATTGGTCCATTCACCAGGACAGTCCGATGCCAGGACAGTCCCCCTGAGCTCTGGAGAGGACTAGAGGTGCCTTAGGACACCTGCCGTGCAGCTGCTGGAGAGTCAGCAGGAGACACTGGGTGAGGAATGGAGCCCCCCAGGGCAGGGGCCATTCAGGAGACCCAGCGTGGGGGGAATCAGGCCTGGGATTCTCTGCAGCGGCTGCTCCCACACAGGCCTTGGAGAGAAGAGCTGTGAAACCCCCACAAAGCTCTGCCCCGGCACAGAGCTCTGTAGCACTGGGACCCCGTACGCGTGAGCCGCAATCCAGCAGGGCCTTGGGCCAGCCCCACCCTCTCCCATTGCCCCACTCTTTGAGGCCAGGGCACAGTTCACAATTTAGCACGGACCAGCTGCAAGGATCCTGGCAGGCCCTGGTATGGTTGGAGCAGCATTTTCAATGTTCGGGAAGAGCGAGATCTGTGCAATAGGCAACGTAGCTCCATCTGGGCACCAGCCAGCTCCTGTGCCCCAGAGAGCTCCCACAGCTCCCACTGAACCAGGGACGAAGGGGGCAGGAGGTTGAACGAGAAGGTGCCAGCCCGGGACCCAGGAGACCCATGTTCATTTCCCACCTCTGCCACAGATGCTCTGTTTGTCTTCGAGCAAGTCCCTTCTTCCCTCTGTGCTGTAGTTCCCTGTCTGTACAGTGGGGGTAGCAGCCAGGCCCTGCCCTGCAGGGGGCAGTTAGAATAAATGCTAGTGAGGTTGGGTAGTGCTCGGATGCCAGGGGGATGAGGGCCAGGATGGTGCCTAAGACAGACCGAAAGCAAGGGGGAGCTACAGAGCCGGTGGTGAGAGGGGTTTGGCTTTTGACAATCTGCTCTGAGTGCCTGGGGTGCCAGACCCCAGGCAGCCACTGGCATTGCCAGATCTCCCTGATCTACGGTGCTGCTGCTCTCCCTGCTTCTAGGAGTCACTGCCTCCCCCTGGGCCGAGACCCCCGTGTCACGGAGTCCCCGGGCGATGCTCTGGAACTGCTCCCTACGAAGTCAGTCAGGACTCTGGGGAAGTCTCCTTTCTGTGAGCAGCCTGTCTGCAGGGCAAACAGCTCACACAGCTTCCACCTTCCTGGGTCTGACCTCGGAGCATTCAGCATCCTCTGCCCCTCCGTGAGCTTCCCACAGCGAGTCCGCCCAGGCAGGCTCCTGGGGAAGCCAGAGAGTCCTGCACCCCAACTCCGCCGTCAGACGTGACTCTCAGCCAGCCAGTAAAACAGAAGGTTTATTAGATGACAGGAACATGGTCTAACACAGAGCACGTAGGTGCAGAGAACAGGACCCCTCAGCTGAGTCCATTTTGGGAGGTAGTGAGCCAGATAACCAAGTCTGTACTTCACTCCATGTCCCCAGGCAGCCTCAACTGAAACTCTCTCCAGCCCCTCCTCCTCTGGGCTTTGTCCCTTTCCCGGGCCAGGAGGTCACCTGATTCCTTTGTTCTCCAACCCTTTTAGCTCTCACCTTGCAGGGGGGAAGGGCCAGGCCATCAACACCCAGGAAACAGGGTGTTGGCCATTCTCTGTGTCCAGACCCCTGCACATACCTGCCCTCTAGGGCTCTGCAATGATCATACACCCTTACCCCACCACCTAGAGACTTAAGAACTGCCTAGGGGAAACTGAGGCACCCCCACACTATTCAGAGGAAACATAAAGAACAGTCCCACTTCCTCACACACCACAGCAATCATCTCCTGGGGCTGTCATGGCACTGAGCATTAGCAAGATCTGAGACTCAGTTGGGCGGGCGGGGGGGAGGGGGCTGCTATTAAAGCAGCTTCTGCGTCGTTGCAGTGGTGGGAGAGGAAGCAGAGATGGGACCATTTTACACCCCATGGCCAAAGCACCCGGCAGCTTGGGAAAGTGGAAAGAGCCTTCTGTGTGGGCTGGGAGCTGGGGGTGGGGAGAGTTCATGAATCCCTGTTCGGCACTGTCACGAGAAGGAGGAACCGGGATGGAACTGATTCTCCAACTCGGGGATCCAGAGACCCCCTGGCTCCAATAGCATGGACGCAGGGAGGGGCTCTGGCCTGGGGTCTGCAGGAGCTGGGAGTAGAGGAGCCCAGCGGTCCCTTCCGGCCTAACGTCTGTGACTGTGGGGAGCGGAAGGTCCCTCCCATGACCCCGGTGGGGAAGGACAGGCTCTAAAGCCTTGGCGAGGCCAGAGCAAGTCTGGGCTGGGGCATCCCAGGGCTGGGGAGTCACACATTGGCTGGTCTGTGACTCGCCTGCCCATTGTGACACGCCCCTGCTGGCTGGCACAGCCTCATCCCCTCACTGCCAGGCTTGGCTCTGGCAGAGCGAGAGCTGGCACGTGCCGCTGGGGAACGCTGAGCCAGCAGTTCCAGCTCCGCCACTGGCAGCAGAAAGTGGGTGGCCCATTTACACGCAGGCTTCTGCCCACTCCTGACTCCAGGTAGGAGAATCTTCTAGTGCCCACCTCTGCTTTTCCATTGCATCGCCAACCACCCCGAGGCTTCCCCGAGCTCCTGGCTGGGCGGCGCACATCTGCCAAGTGCCCCGGTGCCGGCCGTCTAGCCTGGTGCCAGTGAGGAAGTGGGCAGTGGCATGCGCACAGGAGGGAGTCTGGGGCGGCTAGACAGAAGGGGTAGCACCAGTCGAGCCCGGAGGGGACGGAAAAAAGGAGGAGGGTTTGGCAGGGCTGGTGGGAAGGCACGGGAAGGTGGCACAGGTTATTAGATGAGGCATTGGGCTGGGACCCAGGAGAGCTGTCTTCAGTTCCCCGCTCCTCTGTAAGTCTTCTGCGTGAGATCAGATGAGGGAGAGCAGGTCCTTGCTCTGCGGGGGGGTTGAGAGCCTAAACACCACAACACATGTGTGCTCAGCCACTGGCATGGTGGGGCCAGGTAAGTGCCCAGACCGGGAGGTAGCTGGTGGCCCTGCCCCTCGTCCTACTCCAGCCCTGCTCTCGCTCCAGCCTCGCTCCACCCACGCCCTGGCCTCCTGAGTCCAGCTCCAACCACGGGGCCTTACCACCTCCAGCACCTTTGCTGACACCATCACTTCCAGAGGGAATGGCACTGAGGTTGCCGGGGGAACAGGCATTCTCCGACTGCCCGGAGCCATTGTTCCATTCACCAGGACAGTCCAATGCCAGGACAGTCCCCCTGAGCTCTGGAGAGGACTAGAGGTGCCTTAGGACACCTGCCGTGCGGCTGCTGGAGAGTCAGCAGGAGACACTGGGTGAGGAATGGAGCCCCCCAGGGTAGGGGCCATTCAGGAGACCCAGTGTGGGGGGAATCAGGCCTGGGATTCTCTGCAGCAGCTGCTGCCACACAGGCCTTGGAGAGACGAGCTGCGAATTCGCCACAAAGCTCTGCCCCGGCACAGCCTGCCTGCCTGCCGCTCTCCCGCCTTCTGCTCCTTCCCCTTCACGGTGGTGTCAGAGCAACTCCTGCTGCTCACCAGCCCGTCCCCGCTCCCCCACCCCACTTGCCTCCCCCACCTGGGACCTGCCACGGACCCAAGATTCCTGGGGGAAGGGATCAGGGTAATTTCCCTGGGCAGGAAGAATCCTAAGTGGTTGGATGCAGCCTGTCTGCTGGGCAGTTTGTGAACCAGCAGAAGGAGAGGCGGGAGTGAGCCGGGGGAGGCCGTTTGGCCTGTGGGATGGGCCTGGGAGTCGGAAGACCTGGGTTCTAATCCTGCCTGTACTGCTGACTGCCTGGGTGACTTTGAGGCCATCCACTGGCTTGTTTCCCTGCTGGCTGCCTTGGCTAGTTAGAGTCTGAGCCCTACAGCCCAGGGATTGTCTGCAGCACCTGGGGCAACAGGGCCCTGATCTCAGCTGGCAGCTGTAGGCTCTGGTGGAACGGCAATACGTGGACTGGCCCTGATGCTGAACGGGGCAGTCGCCTCTCACCCCTCACAAGCAATGCCTTGTCCTGGCTTCTTGCAGGATGGCTGAGGAAGTCCGCAAGGTCCCCTTGAAGCCCATCCGTGCCTGGGAGGAGACGAGACCTCCTCCAGGGAAGAGTCCACAGAAGAGCCCACAGCAGCAGCAGGAGCTGTGTGTGCCTCAGCCCTTCCATGCTGGTGAGTGGGTGCCTCCTGGGTGGGCGGAGAGGGCTGCAAAAATGGCAGGGGCCATGGCCCTGCATTGCGGTTGGGGTTGCAAGACCAGGGTGTCAGTGGCGGGAGAAGACTCCATCACCTTTGTACAATTCTGGACTGCCATGAGATGGAGAGACAGGAAAACCCAGGCAGGGGGGAATGGCCCCTCCTGCTGGCAGCAGCTGCAGCCCCTACATCTGATCGGGGCATTAGGGGCGGCAGCAGAAGCATCAGGTGGAGACTGACTGAATTGCTCACCCCCATCCATCACACTGCAGGGTCGGAAGATATTTTCCAATGGTTGAAGGGGATGCTCTGTGCACGGTGGGTTGTTCAGCCTAGGATTGCAGGGCGCCGGCCAAAGCATGAGATGCCCCCTGATGTTGCAGCCCCATCTGCTGGCTCCTTTGCAGGGGGGTGACGCATGGCACAGCACAGGGCATTTGAGTGGCGGGGTTGTTGATGGGAGCCCAGGGCTTGCCCAGGTTACACCCCGTGGCTGTGGATGGCAGGAGAGGCAGTCAGAGGAAGCAGAACGGGGAGGCCCTGGGTCCCCGTATCCTGTGCAGACTGGGTAGCTCCTCCCTCTCCCGCAGCTGGGAGCAGACCGATTCACTGCCAGTCCCTCTGCCCCCTTCAGCAATGGCCCGGAGAGTGGGGACACCACTCATAGCCTGACATCATGCCTCCTTCCAGGTGTGGCGCTCCCCAAGTCCCCAGGCTCAGCCTGCATGCTGGGTGCGGCGGGGAAGTGGGGTTGCAGCTGGGAACCAGGGCTCTGACTGGATCTTTGCTGGGCTGAGCAGCAAAGAGTTGGGAAAACCAGGGATGGCTGTGCCAGACCCTGTTGTGCATCGGGGCTGCTACCCTGCTGGGGTGGGAGCGGGGGGCAAGGGTTTCTGCTAAGATCTCTCTCACCCAGCCTGCAGCTTGGCAGCCTCAGGTATTACCACTTCTCTATCTTAGATCAGATTCACCATCACGGGGGAATGCCTCCTGCTTTATGGGGCCAGACTCGCAGGAGAAAGAGACCCTAGAGTACATCAACGCCTTTCTCAACGGCAATGAACAGGTACCAAGAGCCCTCCTCTGATCTCTCAGCTACTGCCCTGTCGACATGCACCATCCGTCCTTCTCCGGATGAGGCATGGATTCTAAGGCCAGACGGGACCACTGTGACCTCCTGTATAAGACAGGCCAGAGACCTGCCCCCAAATAATTCCTGTTTAAACTACAGCATCTTAAAAACATCCTCTCTTGAGTTACAAAAGGCACCCACCATGCCCCTTGCCCACTTGTGCCCACTGGATTTGGCAAGTCCCCAGCGTGATGGGTTGCCCCCCTTTGAGGTGCCACCTGATGTACTGGCTTATCACTGAGCCCGCCTGTTCTGCCAGCCTGGGCCTCCGTTACCTTGTCTTGTTGGGCTCGGCTCACAAGCCTCTTCCAGCCATACACACAGGCAGGGCCACACCCAGCTGCAGAAAGACACAGACACTGAGATCAGCTCTGGGAAGACTCAGCTGAAGGGCCTTGTTCCAGTACTCTGGTGCCCACCTCCTTTGGAGTACAGACCCAAAGGTTTTATGACATTCGCCCCCTCCCTCGATGTGGAGAGAGGTATGAACAACTCTTTGCCCCTCCTCCCACTTACTAATTTATACTACAAACTGGGTTGTGGTGTAAACAAGAAACAAGATGATGAACTACAAGAGGTAGATTTTAAGCGGTTATAAGAGATAGCAAACAGAACAAAGCAGATTACCGTAGTAAATAAAGAAAACACACAAACGAAGCTTTACACACCAGATAGATAGGATATACATTAGCAAATTCTCCCTGAGTGATAAACAGGTTGGCAGATTCTTAAGGCAGAAGCTGCCTTGGTTTTGCAGCTTGGATTTCCCAGGTTTTCTTGCACAGGCTAGGAATCTCTCTCTCTAGCCTGGGACCATCACTTCTCATGGTTCAATCTTTGTCTCTCAGGTGTTTCCAGGTATCTTATTGCAGGGAGTCTGAGGTCCTGTCCCGTCCCCCCCGCGATGTCATTGTTCCCCTTTTATCTTTTCTTCCCACCTGCTGGAAAACTCTTTTCCTATGACCTGGGTCCAACAGGTCCCATTGTGTCGCGTTATCTCGGGGAGGTTTCTATTGCACGCAGTTCCTGGGGTAGCCCTAATGCTTGTGCATTTCCTCCAGGAGCCAGTGTTTGGCTTTTTTGCTGTTCTACCTGAAAGGCTGTTTTGAACCTCACAGTGTTTTTCAGGAACACATACACAGCTGAACTTCAGAACGTCACATCCAACGATAGCACATGCAATCCAATGAGACATTAATGTCTAGCAGAGAAAGACTTTTAGACTGATACCTTACAAGACATACTTGGTACCAAACATATCCTAATTAGATGACAGTGGCGAATATTGGGGTGTCAGGGTGTCACACCCAGATGTTCCTCCCACTCTATCAAGCCCCCCAGTAAGACTGTCTGGCTGCTTCGCCCCCATGTTGCAGTTCCTCTTTGGACCCCTACCCCGTGAGATCTGCTCCCTCTCTGGTCTGGTTTCACACAGAGCTGCCCTGCCCTCCCCACATAGTCACTCCTGTTGGGAGATGAATGGCCTTCTGGCCTTCGGCATATCAAAGCCTGAGCAGCGCTGGGGGGAAGCTTTCTGACATCTCTCCCACTGGCAGCTCCTTTCCACGCTAACCTTCCTGTTTTTGTCTAATCTCTGCGGGGCATAGGAAGAGGCCAAGAAACTTGAATTCTTGGATCGTGTCATCACCATCAGCAGGGCCGTCCTCACGAGGCACCCAGAGAGAAACCTGGCAGCTTTTCTCGGCAAAGCCCTCCTAGTGGAGAAGATAAAGGTGAGTAAAACGCACACTCGGGCTATGTTACTTGGCGGGTTTAATGATTGGCCTGGAGAGCTCTGCAGATTTGTCTACTTCAACTGCCAATCGCTGGATCGTGTTGGACGTTTGTCTGTTAGAGCCCATTTGTCTGAAGAGCCCATTTTCAAGCATTTGCTCCCTGTGTAGGTACTTACAGACTGTCATCAAGGCACCCTGTAACCTTCTCTTTGTGAAGCTGAGCTGATTGATTTCTGGAGTCTCTCACTATAAGGCATGTTTCCCAGTCCTTCAGTCACTCTTGTGGCTCTTCTCTGACCCCTCTCCAATTTATCAACATTCTCCTTGAATTGTGGGCACCAGACCTGGACAGAGGATCCCAGCAGAGGTCACACCAGTGCCAAATACCGAGGGAAAATAACCTCTCTAACAACTGGAGATTGCCCTGTTTGTACAGCCCAGGATGGCATAATCCTTTTTGGCCCCAGCCTCGCACTGGGCGCTCCTGTGCAGCTGATTACCATGCCTGCCAAGTCTTTTCCAGAGTCACCGCTTCCCAGGTTAGAGCCCCCCATGCTGGGAGTGTGGCCTGCGTTCTTTGGTCTTGAACATGTCACTGTATTGAAACGTAGATTGTTCCCTTGCGCCCAGCTTCCCAAGTCACCGGGTCGCTCTGTATACACCAGTCTCCCTGCACAGAGCCCCAGCACTGCGCAGTCAGTGCCCACTAGGGAACTAGCAACAAATCTGCTCCGTAGATTTGGAAAGTCTTTGCTCTGCGGCGCTGCGGAAAGCTTTCCGGAGCTTACCTCCCTTCCCTGAACGTGGGACAGCGTGTGCTGGTGGGTGGTCCAGTGGGCTGGGGCTCAGTTCCTCAGTGAGACCTTTGGGCAAATCACTTCCCCCTCTGTGCCTCAGTTTCCCTCCCATGCCTTGTCTCGTCCAGTTAGCTCGTGAGTTCTCTGGGGCAGGGACTGGCTCTCACTGTGTGTGTGCAGCACCTGGCACAAGGAGCCTGATCTCAGGTGGAGTCCCTGGGTGCTAATGCTGATGGAGCCTTTGCAGTGCACTGGCGCGTGACGCTGGGGCACTGACCACAGGCCCTGCACTGTGCTCCCCAGCTGGAGCCCTGCACACCGTCAAGCCCACAGTAGGACGACCTGTCTGCCAAGGCCACGTGTTGCAGGCCCTGCGCTTTGCTCCCCAGTCGCAGCCTTACCGGAGCTCGGAGCCCGGCTGGCACTTCCCCACATTGTCTCCCCAGGAGCTGATTGATCTTGAGTCCGTCGACTCCCTGACCAGCGGGATGCGTCAGCAAGCGATGCTCGCCATCATGGAGCTGAGGTACCCGGCCTGCCCGCGCAGCCCCAGCTAGTGCTGTGTGCAGCCAGACACGCCAGCCTCTTGGCATGGCCAGTTCTCCAGGGCATTGCCCCCTCTGCTCCTCCCCCGTCTTCTGATTCCCCCGGGCACGTGGCACCAGGCCATGGTGCTGGTGCATGTGCGCTGGCACCCGTGGGTTGGTGGTGGAGGATCCTTCGGTGCCTGGCGACCTCTCCAAGTGGCCGTGTGAAGATGTGGGGGAGGGAGCGAGGGGGTTGGACCGGTCCCCTCTGGGACCCGCAGGCGATGGCTCCGGGGGGAGAGGGGCAGTTGGGCACTGCTGGAGGGAGCCACCGGAGTCGCCGCCAGCTGTGCCAGCTGCATCACACCGGCAGCTCAGCGACTCCCTGCGGCTCAGAGGCTGGGCAGGCTGAGCCCTGGCACGTGGCACTGCCTGCGCCATGGGGGGCTCTCTCTCAGTGCCGCTGGCGCCCTGCTCTGAGCTTCCCAGAAGCCTGCCCAGCATATCCTGGGAGCCTGAGGCCAACATCAGTGCATCAGTCTCGCCTCAGCCCTCCAATCCGCGCATGTCTCTTCTCTTAGCAAAGTGAAGCCACTGCTGCGGGGAATGGAGCTATCCAGCCTGCTCAACGTCTGCTTTTCCAGCACCTTCTCCCTGCCTCCAGCAGACACCAACCAAGGCGTGGAGGCTGCTCTATACAACAACGTAAGCCCCAAACTAGCCATGAGGAGCTGCCCCAAACCGAGGGGGAATCCTGCAAGTCACTTGTGTCCCTGCCCCCTGGGTTACCTGGCGCTGGCATAAGAGTGTAATGATCACAGCTCCTTGGCAGCGCTTCAGCTCAGGACCCGCAGTACCAAAGCACAAGCCCCACCGCCGCAGATAAAGGAGTAACTCCCTCATAGGGTAGCAGTAGTAGGCATTTATCCTTCACAGGCACCGGCAATTAGTGGGGAACAGACACTCCCTTCCCAGGCACATTCATCCCCAGTGCATGGCTGGGGGCACAGGCCTGAGATCGGCTGCTTGAGATGCACACAGGCCAGGGGAAGTGAAGCTTGGCTGGAAATCTCCCCTCCCCCTCAAATGCGGAGTCCTTCCTGACTCTTCTAATGCGTTAGACTGTGTGCAGTGTCCTCCCTGGGGACAGCAAAAGCGGGTGGGGTCCTGTTGCCAGGAGGAGTTTGCAGTAGGTCCCCTGCAGGTACAAGTGAGTGGGTGAGCTGGAATAGCAGGGGCTGCCGTGGCCTGGGGAGTGTCACACGCCAGGGCATTGGTTCGTGGCCTGGCTGGATAACGCCACTTGCTGTGGTTTCTCCTCTGCTCTGCACACAGACTCTGAACACCATGGATGAGCTGCTGAAGGCCTTGGTGTGTGAGGATGAGAAGCCCAACCTTGTGGTGCTGCAAAACATCGTGGAGGTGTGGAGGCATGGGGGCAGGAAGGGGACGAGTCCTGTAGCTGGGGTGGGGCTCTGGGACCAAGGCTCCATTTAATCCCAAGCATGGGACTACTGCTCCTCAGAGTATGTTCTATAAAAAGGTTCTTGGGCTGGAGGACCAAGTGCCCCCGCTATATCTGAAAAACGTCTGCATGGGGCGGAAGTGGAGGAGTGCGGGATCTGCCGTGTTCTCCACTGAGCCTCATCTGAGCCCGGGATTCATTTGTGTTCACCATGGGCCCCACCAATACTGGCCACAGCCCAGAGCTAGATTCCCCCAATGTTCTAGTTCTGGGGCCACAGGAAGTCAATTCTGTGGGTGGTTTGTGCTCCAAAAAGAGGGAAATGTCCTCGGCAGATATTCAGTCTACTGAATATTCAGATACTGAATATTCTGAATATTCAGTATATTCAGATACTCAGTATCAGTATATTCAGATATTCAGATACTCAGATGTCCCTTGCCAGTTAGAACTCATTTTTGCCTTAGCCTTTCTGATTTTCACTCTGTGTGCTTGTGCTATTTTTTGGTACTTCTCCTTCGCAATTTGTCCCAATCTGTTTCTCTCAGGTCCTGCTCCCCTGGACCGCATCCAAGGAGGTGCATGTGCGGCTGAGGGCAGTGGGAAGAATCACCTGGCTGACCAAATTCATCTCTGGTCAACATCAATTCAAGGTGAGCAGCCTGTGACTCTGGCCGTCTCCTAACTGCACTGAGCAGCCTCGCGGTGCAGCGCTCCCTGGCAGGGAAAACCCGGGCCTGGAATAGTGACTCAGCAAGATCCTCGGTAGGAGTCCAATCTAATGAGCCCTGATGTGGACGGTCTGTCCTCTGACTCCAGTGGGCCTTGGGTGGAGCCCCATAATTCTATCTCCAAGGACTCTCCCCGCTGTTCCCCTAGGACCAAAGTCTGCTCCGCAGGGTCAGCGGATTTACACAGGATCGCCCTGAGAGCACCCTCTGAACCCAGGTGTCTGTTCAGCCCCTTTGTCAGTTGCCCCCGGGATGCTTTGGCATCAGCTCCTGCCAGGCTGCCAGATGAACACCCCCTGCTCTGGGTGCTCAGGGCCATTGAGCTGCTCCAGCTGCTCCATCCCCCCTGTGGCAGGGCCTCCCCTCCAGCAGCTGGAGGGGGGCGCTTGGATGATATGCCCCCAGAGGCTGGGGCAGCAGAAGAGAAGGAGGGAGGTGGAAGGGGACACAGTGAAAGGGATGGGAGGGGCCAAAGGAGCCAGAGCAATGGGGAGTGGGTCAGGGGAGGCCGTGCAGACCCCAGGAGAGGAGGGCAAGGGGCTTGGTGCGACGACGTGGGGAAGAGCAGGGAGTGAGCGCAGGGGCTGCAGGAGGGGCAAGGGAAGGTCTGGCAGGAGGGGGAGGCTAGAGGGGGAGGCTGCAGGAGAGAACCGGCAGGAGAGAGCCGGCAGGCTGGGTGCGGCGCAGAAAGTGGGGGTTGTGGGGAGCTCCAGGATGGAGTGAGAGAGGCGGAATGCAGAGAAGAGGAGTCCAAGGTGACCTCACGCTCCTGGACCTGAGGTCAGTGGAGGGAGGGGGATGGGAGAAGGGGCTGGGATTAGGAGCTTGCCCTTGAGATGGAGACTGGACGTTAGTTCATTCCTTACCCAGGTCCCCACCTGAGGGCAACGTTTGCTGACTTTGCTACCCAGACTTCCCGTCCCTGCTTAGCTTCCCTCAGTCCCTGGTGATGGGCCCCATGGCTCCTCCTGCTCTCATTGTCCCCAGTCTCTCTGCGCTGGGCTCTGCCTCGCCCGGTTCTAGCCCCTTGCTAGTGCAATGCCAGGGGGACATGCTGCGCTGGGCCTGCAGGGGCGAGTGACTCCCCTTGCTCCCTCTCTCCGTCAGGGACTGGAGGAGTTCAGAGTCCTGGGCTAGCTGGTGGGCTGTCTCACTCTGCTCTGTGCTGAGCAGGAGCAGGAGATCTGCCGATCGGCTATGGAGGGACTTCACCACCTCTACGCCTTCCTGCTGTGGCAAAAACGTAAGAGCACTGGAGACCCTTGTCCTTCCTAAATACATTGACATGGGGTTTCCAAACATGGGAAACATATTTATTGAACACTTCTGCCTTTTCTACATCCTTTTAAACAGTCTCCATCTAGTAATGAGCCTACACCATTGCTAGGATTTCTTTTGTTCCTAATACACTTTTTGAAAAAACCTCCTTAGTATCCATAGTCCTTCAAGCCATGGAGTTTCCCCTGATGTCTTTAGCTTCCCCTGTCCATATTCTACTCTTCATAACTCACATAAGAATGGACATACTGACTCAGCTCAGTTCATCTAGCCCAGTATTGGGTCTTCTGATAACGGCCAGTGCCTCATGCTTCAGAGAGAATGAACTGAAAAGGGAAATTTGGAGTGATCTATCCCCTCTCATCCAGTCCCAGCTTCTGGTAGTCAGAGGTTTAGGGACATGCAGAGTCTGGGGTTGCATGGCCTAATTATCTTGAACCCAATTATCCTTTTAGGCTTCACAACATCCCACGGCAACAATTTCCACAGGTTGCCTGTGCATTGTGTGCAGAGATACCTTCTTTTCTTTGCTTTTAACTTGCTGCCTATTAATTTCAGAAAGTGACCCCTAGTTCCCGTGTTATGTGCAGGGGTAAATAACACTTCCCTATTCACTTTCTCCACACCAGTCATGATTTTATAGACCTCTGTCATCTCCCCCCTTAGTCAGCTCTGTTCTAAACTAAATGGTCCCAGGTCTATACTGCAGACCTATATTGTTATCACTCCATTGCTCAGGGCTGTGAAAAATCCACACCCCTGTTGGCAGAAGCACCCCTCCCACTGACATAGCTAGCGCCTCTCCGGGGCGTGGATTCAGAGCTTGTTGGCAGAGGACCATCTTCTCTTCAACGCTACAGCGCCGGTGCAGCTATGGCGATAGAGTGGTTTAAGTGTAGACTTGCCCCAGTCTTTTTAATCTTTCCTCAAATGGAAGCTCTTCCATACCCCTAATCATTTTTGTCGCCCTTCTCTGCACCTTTTACAATTCTGGTATATCTGTTTTGAGATGGGGCGACCAGAACTACACGCGGTATTCAAGGTGTGGGCGCGCACATTGGATTTGTATCGAGGCATTCTGACATTTTTCGGGTTTATTATCTATCCCTTTCCTAATGGTTCCCAACATTCTCTTGGCTTTTTTAACTGCCACTGCACGGTGAGCGGATGTTTTCCGAGAACTCTTTACGATGACTCCAAAATCTCTTTCTTGAGTGGTAATTTAAACCCCATAATTGTGCATGTATAGTTGGGATTGTGGTGTCCAGTTTGCATTTATCAATATTGAATGTCATCTGCCATTTTGTTGCCCAGTCCCCCAGTTTTGTGAGATCCCTTTGTAGCTCTTCGCAGTCTGCTTTGGATTTAACTATCTTGAGTCATTTTGTATCATCTGCAAATTTTGCTACCTCACTGGTTACCCCTTTTTCTGGATCATTGATGACTATGTTGAACTACACTGGTGTCAACACAGATCCTTGGGGTGCCCCGCTCTTTACCTCTCTCCACTGTGAAAACTGACCATTTATCCCTCTTGTTTGCTTCCTATCTTTTAACCACTGACCCATGAGAGAACCTTCCCTCTTATCCCATGACAGCTTACTTTGGTTGGATTGGTGAGGCATGACTTCCCTTTACAAAAGCCATGTTGACTCTGCCCCAACAAATTGTGTTCACCTATGTGTCTGATAATTCTCTTCTTTCCTATCATTTCAACAATTTGCCTGGTGCTGAAGTCAGGCTTGCCAGGGATCACATCTGGAGACTTTTATAAAATTCACTGTCACATTCGCTATCTCGTACAGAGGCCGATTTAAACATTAGCTTACATACCACAGCACTGCACATAAGTTTGTTTGGATGTCTCGTGAGAGCTGCAACCTTTGCACCAGGCAGGCAATTTACCATGCGGTTCTCCCACTCATCACAAACCCAACTGCTTATATGTTTATTGATTGAATCCCCCATTACTATTACCTGGCTTTTCTTTGTAACTGGGCTTCCCGCCTCAGGAGGGGCAGCCTCAGTGTGAGAGGATATCCTGACTTCATCTGGCAGGTGGGTCCCAACTATGGGATCGTCTCCCTCTGCTCCAGCTCGATGTTCTCCTTCCCAGAAACTTTCACCCTCCTCAGCAGCACAGAGGCTGTCAGACTGGGGGTGGGACCACTCTACTGCATCCCTAAAAGTCTCCTCTATGTACCTCGCTGTCTCCCTTGGCTCCACCAGTTCAGATCCTCTGGCCTCCTGGTCTCCGAGGGCAGTAGCTCCTTGGGCCAAATGCCCAGATGTGCTACCTGCCCACAGGGCTGGTAATCCTACATGCTGCATTCAGTGCAATCCACTGGAGAGCCTCACACTGCTGCTGCACTTCTGCCTGGTTTATTTTGACTCTTCCAGGGGGGTTAGTTTGTTTAGTTTTGTTCGGGGGTGGGGGGAGTTTATTGGCCTGAATTTACAGTATGTTTCTTAGACGTACTTGTCTGTAAACTTCCTTGCAAAACTCCCGTTTCCAAAGCTAACCTCTGATTTCTATTGCCTGCTGTCTCTTTCCCCTCCCTGCTTCAGGCACCACGCTGGCAAAGCAGAGTGCAGAGTATCTGCAGGTCTTCAGGGAGTGGCGAGCGGAGAACACCTTCTGGGTCACCTGGTTCACCAACACCAGCAATATCGCCATGGTAACTACTTTCAATGCTTCCGGGGTTTGTTGTGCCCAGAGTCCTCAGGAGAGAGAAATTAACACCCTGGGAGTCAGGGGGAAGGGACAGACCCAGGCGTGTGACTGACCCCATCCAGCTGGGCCGGAGCCCTGCCTATGGCCCACTCCACCTCATAGAATCATAGACCTCAGGAGGTATCTAATCCAACCCCCTTCTCATAGCAGGACCAACCCCAACTAAATCATCCCAGCCAGGGCTTTGTCAAGCCTGACCTTAAAAATCTCGAAGGATGGAGATTCCCCACCTCCTTAGGTAACCCTTTCCAGTGCTTCACCACCCTCCTAGTGAAATAGTGTTTCCTCATATCCAACCTGGACCTCCCCCACTGCAACTTGAGACCATTGATGCTTGTTCTGTCACCTGCCACCACTGAGAACAGCCGAGCTCCAGCCTCTTTGGAACCCGCCCCCCTGCCCCCCGACCCCAGCAGGTAGTTGAAGGCTGCTATCAAATCCCCCCTCACTCTTCTCTTCTGCAGACTAAATAAGCCCACTTCCCTCAGTCTCTCCTCATAATTCATGTGCTTCAGCCCCCTAATCATTTTCGTTACCCTCTGCTGGACTCTCTCCGATTTCTCCACATCCTTGGGGGGCCAGATGTGACCTCACCAGTGCCGAATAGAGGGGAATAATCACTTCTCTCGATCTGCTGGCAAGCCTTCTACTATGGAGGGCCAATATGCCTCCTTCTGTGCCACATCCCAAGATGCACTGGGTCTCATCCAAACCTGATCCCAGCTCCTTGTCAGGTGTGGTGGGAGCTTCCCCAGAGATTAATGCTCTCCAAGGCATCATTGCGTCCACGCACCAGTGCCAGCCCCTGCTGAGCACTAGAGAGTGTATCCGTGCTGTGCAGTATTGTGCCCCCGTGCACTGCCACACCGGCCTCTGCCATGTACGACAGCTCCTGATTGCTGGCTGGGTACTGTGCATCCCAGGTGCAGTAACCCAGCCCTGTCCCGGCAGAGCGGGCTTTGCCTGCACTCCTGGCTGGGCCACTCCTGGCTGCTCGGTCCGACTGGAACCGCACTGGACAGCAAAAGGGGTTTCACTGGCAGGTTTCTTTCAGATGTTTGGGAAGTACTTCAACCCCTCCGAGCGCATGGACTTCCTCCTCACGGCTATCGAGGGCATGAAAGACACCAGCGTCCATGACTCGGTGGCGGCCAGGCACATGCTGCATGTGATCCTGTGGGTCCCCAGCCCAAGCTTGGAGAGGGTAAGAGTTGCAGTGAGAACAGCCTGCTGGGGGAGCCCATCCGTGGGAGACTCTGTCTCTGGGCGCTCGGCATTACTGGGGGGCAGGTCCTGTGCAATGCGGGGGGTTCAGTCTAGGTGATCTCCATGGCCGCTTGTGGTCTTGCAGTCTATGAATCGATAGGCCGGGAATTGGCCCTGTGTTCTAGGCCTGGAGCTGGAGAAGAGGATGTGGGAGGGCAGATGACTCTCAGGTACGGCAGCTCCCTGGCACCCCAGATCAATAGCAGCGCGAGGAAGCCAAAGCCCCCATCTCCCCATTTCTCTTCCAGGTGTCGGAGGCTGTGACGAGCATATACCACAACCTGGACTCCATCAGCGAGCCGCTGGCCCAGCAGCAGCTGCTCAAGGCCCTTGTCGTGCTGGGCCACCAGTACAGCAAGGAGGTGGTCACAACCCTGCTGGGCTGCTCGCTGTCATGTGACAGGTACGGGGCTGGGGCTGCTGCCGCTTGCGCTCCGGCTCCCCCGGACTGGTCCCGCTGCCAGGGTCAGGGGCGTGCAGAACCTTCCAGAGACCTCCTGCTCCCTGCAGAGCTTCTGCTTCTTCTGGAGGGTTTTGCAGGCTGACATGCCGTGGAGACAGGCCAGCCTGCAAAACCCCAGATGGCAGCCCTCGGCCTCCCCCGGGGCTGACACTCAGACCCGGCCCCCATGCAGCCTGCCCCAGGCAGTGGGGGCTCTTGCTGCAGCAGGAGGGCAACAAAGGGCCGGCCGGTGGCGGGAGACCCAGCAGGGTGCGGGTGGCGGTGGGTGCAGGAGGCTGGCGGGGCTCTGGCCAGGTGAAATCGGCTCTCTCCCTTTGCAGCGTTGCTGTGGAGATGTGGAGGGTGCTGACATCCCACCCCAAGACCGCAGGAAAGGTCCTACGGGAGCTGCTCAACACGCTGCAGGAGCGACCGCTGCACCCTCATCACGATGTCTCTCAGCAAGAGGTTGGCGTCGCCCCCTTGGCCGTAAGTTCCAGCCCCTGCAGCAAGGGAAGGAGCGCCGTGTTTCCCCTCCACGGCCTCAGGGTGTCTCTCAGTCTCCCACTGGGTATCGCCATTGGGCCGAAGAGAGAGAGCGTGACTCTAGCCAGCGCTATGGTCGAGGCAGAACACGCCGAAACCCTCTCCTGGTGCTCTGGGACAGCTCTCATAGAACCGCAGGGTGAGAAGGGATCGCAAGGTCAGCTTGTCCAGCCCCCTGCCAAGATGCAGGATTTGTTGTGTCTATCCCAGCCGAGACAGATGGCTCCAGCCTCCTTCTATAAACCTCCAGCAAAGGGGCTTCCACAAGCTCCCTAGTCGTCTGTCCCATTGTCCTACTCTTCTTACAGTTAGGAAGGTTTTCCTGAGATTTAATCTAAATCTGCAGTGCTGTCTTTTGAACCCATCACCTCTTGTCCTGCCCTCTGTGGCAAGAGAGAACAACTTTTCGCCATCTTTTTTTTGGCAGCCTTCGAAGAATCTGAAGACCATTAGCACGTCCCCCCTTAATCTCCTCTTTTCCAAACTAAACATAGCCAGTTCCTTCAATCTTTGCTCGTATGGCTTGTGTTCCATCCCTCTGATCATCTTTGTCACTCGCCTCTGGATCCATTACAGTTTCTCCACATCTTTTGTAGACATTGGTGACCAAAACTGGACACCGTACTCCAGCTGAGGCCTAACCAGCACTGAGTAGAGTGGTACTATCACCTCCCATGACTTGCAGGCTATACCTCTGTTAATGCAACCTAAGATTGCATTTGCTTTTTTTTCTTTTTTTTTTTTTTGCAACAGCATCGCTTTGCTGACTCATGCTGAGGCTGTGATCCACCGCAGTTCCAAGATCCTTCTCAGCAGTACAACCGGTTATCCCCCATTCTGTTTCTGTGCATTTGCTTTTTCTTCTCTAAATGTAGCACCTCACTTTTGTCTTGGGTGAGTTTCATTTTGTTGTCTATAGCCCAGTCCTCCAATTTACCATGATCCCTCTGAATTTGAGCTCTTTCCTTCAAAGTCTTGGCAACTCCTTCATCAGGGAGCTGATGCAGGGCTGGGGTCATTGAAAGCTTCCCAGGGGACCTGGCCATGGCCTGGAGTCAGGAGCCCTGGTTTCTAGTCCTGGCTCTGCCACTGACCTGCTGGGTGACCTTGGGCAAGTCCCTGCCTGGCTTTTGTCTGTTGTTCTGCAGGGCAGGGCCTGGCTCCTGCAGGGTGCGTCTCTGGGTGTGTGATCCAAAGAACCCTAGCACTAGAGTAGCAGCAGAGCTGTGGACTCTAGAGCTCCAGGGATTGCTGGTGACACCAGTGATCCGGGACCCCCGGAAAGAGCCATTTTGCTTCAATTGGAACCATTTTTTCCTACGAATCCCCTTTTTGAGCCTCGTAGGTTTTAACTGTTGACGTCACAGCTCTGTCCCGCAGCACTCGCTCCTCTGAAGAGCTCGAGAAGGGCCTTTTGCTGCTCAGACCTCATACCAAGTGTGATAGACACAGTATAGTGAAGGCAGAGAAAACCCTTGGGACTTAAATACACAGATCTGGCAGCCTGGTCAAAGAGGAGACAATCTGAAGGCAACTCTCCCTAATGATAATTTACTTCCCCTGAGAATAGCAGGTCAGTCCGGTTTATTAAAGCCGGACGATGAATCGATCAGACATGGAGAGGGCATGACTGTAATTCTCTTTGTTATCCACCATTCCCATTGTTCCATGTCCTCAGCCTGGTTTTCACTTGCTTGTGTTTTATTTTTCCTTCCGGAATCGGTAAGCCTGTATTGGACACTTTTCCCCCTGATCCCGGTTGAGGTTTTGTGGGGCTGTCTTTGAACAGTTCAAAAGCTAAATACAGAAATGATTGAATCTGGCTTTTAGTAACAGACCAAGCCTAGAACTCGTGTACAAAATCGGCTCCCTCGCCGAGGCTGGGCTGTAAGGCCCGGGACTCAGGAGAACCCAAGTTCAGTTTCGGACTCTGCCAGACTCCCTGGGTGACCATGGGTGAGTCACGTCGCCTCTCTGTGCCTGAGTTCCATGTCTGTACAATGGGGATAGAAATCCTTCCTTTGTGTGTCTAGCCTGTAAGCTCTAGGCCAGGGAATGTCTCTTTCTGTGCCTGGAAAGGCCCCAGCACACGCCCTGATTGCAGATAGGCGCTGGAGGTGCTATTCTAACCCTTATAAGAAGAATACACTTGATTTGTTTGGGGTCAAGGTGTTGTGCAGAGAAGTTTCCACAGATGATACCTCCTAATAAATACCACCCCCTGGGATCGGGGGTACAAGGAAGCAGCTGCTTATGTTGCAGGTAGCCGGCCCCGCTGCCTGCGATCCTAGCTGGGGCTGTGCAAGGGCTTTGAGGCTCTAACATGTCATCTGGAGGCGGGGCGCTAGAAGACTTTTGATAGTGTAGGTGCTGAGCACCCCCTTACACCTGTCCACACACCCCACCACCCCTAGAGCTGGGGTCAGGAGCAGGGCCATGGCTCCAGGGGGGCGGGAGATGGATGGGGCAAGGGGGCCGAGGCTGGGGCCACAGCTGGGAGTTGGCGCAGGGCCGGCAGCTGGGACCTTGTGTGTGGGGCCAGGAGCAGAGCCCCGTGTAAAACCTTGGAGTGCTGCAGCACGCCCTGCACTCCTAGTTCCCGTGGCTCTGTCTGCAGGGGAGGCAGACGTTGTTTTGGAAATGGCTTGTTGGGTCACCGGAGGGTGTTTCGTAAAGCAGCTCCTCCTTTCACACAGATAGGGAAACTCCAGCGCCAACTCCCAGTCATCGTGGAGCGGCTACACAAGGCAGACAGGGACATCATCTCCAATGCCATCACGGTGCTGAGAGACATCCTCGCTGGCATGGACAGGCAGAGCGCCAGCCCCGTGGCTGTGCAAGTGGCTGAGAAACTCCTGCCTTTCTTTCATGATGTAAGGCCTGGCGGCCCGCGGGAGACCCTTCAAGCCACAGACGTATGAATGGGGGCTGGCGGGTGGGCTAGCGGGACCTATGCTATGGCCCTAGCCAGAAAAAGGATTGTCGTAAATGACATGAACCCATTCCCGCCTTCTTCTGCTAGCCCATTCTCCATCAGAGCATATGGCAGTAAGGGTGGGAACCCTGGTGTCCTGCAGGCCTGCTGACAAGGATCAGGGCAGCCTGGGGACGAGGCTCCCCTTGAGGGAAGGACATGCATTCCTGAGACTGAATGCAGCGAGGGGGCCTCTGCAGCACAGGGTGCCGCAATGCTCCTGCTGGCTTCCAGGGTAACAAGTGATGGTACCCTGGTGAAAATCCTGCCCCTCCCCTCCCTGGCCAGGAATCCCACAGCTGGCCTGTCAGCTCCATAAGGAAACGGCTCCATCTGTAGGTTCTGCAGCTACCACCCTTTCCTCTCCCCTTCATTCTCATGGCAGGGCAGCATCAAAGGAGGGGCTAGTTCTCCCCAGGCCTTTTGGAACCACAAACGAGCCCCCGCCAGCGTGTTCACCAGACTGATGTTCAGTCCCCCACTGCACGGCGAGAGCCAGCAAAGTGGGCGGGAGAAAGGGACCCATCCATTACTGCCTTCCAGGGGTAACATCCCAGTGGGGGCTCCTGGGACCACCCACCTCCCCAGCTCTCACAAGGCTAAATCGTACCCTCAGCCCTCCCGAACTCTGCTGGGACCCGGCCGCTCTTTATTTAGTAGTGGCACAGGCCCAGCTAAAGCTGTTCCCAGGGTCTCCTGGATCCCCAGCTGACCGAAGGGACAGGGCAGCCCAGACTGAAGATGCAGGATCTCGCCCTGGGGTGAGCCTTTAAACGAAAACCCTGTGGGGCCCGGGGGGAACAGAACAGGTTTTCTGGCCAAGAAGATACCAGGCCAGCCCCTGAGCTGGTGGAAACCTGCATCTCTATTGCCTTCAGTGGCGCTATGCCCATGAGACTCTGGCCCCCAGCTGTGCCTGTGACTGGGGGTGAGTTAGCAATACCCCCTGCAGGGCAGACATCTCTGTCACAGTGAGCGCTCACCCTGCTGGGTGAGCTTGACCGTCACAGCGTCTCCTCCCCACATCCTCTCTTGCAGGAGTCCAGCAAACTCCGGGTGCTCTCCATCGCCCTCTTTAAACACCTGCTGGAGCTTGTAAGGGGGCCCAGCAGGAGGAAGATGAAGGAGCTCGTCCTCCGGAGCCTGGTCCCGCTGCTCCTCCTGCTGCATGATGAGCGTCCCAATGTGTCCCAGGTGAGGCCACGAGCTGGAGCCTGCAGCTGAGATCGTTACAGAGTGACCAGTAATTTGTTGGGGGGGGCAACATGTGACACCCCCCTTTCAAGGGTCTGGCCGGCAGAGGGCAGGTGCTCAGTGCTGTGACAATCAGGTGCTCAAAATCACTTGAACGTTGAGTCCAGTAGCTCCATGACCATGGCGCCTCACTCAACTGCTGAGTCTTCCCTGCCTCCTCTGAGCCCAACACTCCCCCGCTGCAGCCAGGCTGAGAGAATGGGTGGGCGGAGGGGTCAGCTCACCTCTCCTACAGCCACTGGCCTCTGCACATTCCCCTGGCTGTGCTGGTGGGAAGAGCACAACCCTGGCCATGGTCTCTACCCGGAGCAGAGCTACCCAGCCTCCGGATGGTGCCCAAGACCCAATGTGCCCTTGGCCAAGCAGCCCGGTCAGGTCTTACTAGTCATGACATGCCCAAGCCCCCCGTCCGCCCTGCCCCAGGTGCCTGTGCCCACGCTCGCTCTCATGGTCCCCATCACTTGGGAGCCAAATGCTCCCAGCAGTAATGAATTCACCCTCCTACCCCCCAGGAGGTGGGGAACTAAGGCACAGTGTGAGGCCTAGTGCCTCAAAAGTATTGAATGCCCATGGGCATTAGGCACCTAAATCCCTTTGTAGCCCTGGGCCGAAGCAACTTGCCTGAGTTCCTGCAGGAAGAGCTGGGAATTGAGTCAGGTCTCCAGCCATTGCCTTAGCCACACCTCCGCCCTTCCGCGAGCAGCCGCGGGCCGGGAACCGTTCAGCACACACGGCCTCCGGTAACTAGGCTAGTGGCTTTCAGCCAGGCCGTCCCTAGCCATTTGGGTGCCCTATCCAGCCCCCCCGCAATGGGGCTGTGTGGGGTCCCAGGCCTCCCCCTCCCCCCCACCAGTGTCTGGGAGGCAGGAGCTGTGTGGGGCCACTTTTGGGGGGCCCACAGGCCCAGAGTGGCCTGGGGGATTAGCGGAGAGCTGGGAGTAGCCCGCTCTGCTTCCCTCGACCCAGCTCCAGCCGTGTCGCTCGACGGAGGGGCTTTGGGGAAAGGGATCCCTCCCACACACACACTCACTGACAGCAGCGGGAAGCGGAGCAGCCTGGCCCCAGTCCGCTCTACTCTGCCAGCTCCCAGCTGCGGCACTCCGCTTCCCACCGCCGGTGAGTGCGGGGGGCAATCCTTTGGAGTAGAGCGGGCTGGGACCGGGTTGCTCCACTTCCTGCCACTGCCAGTGAATGTGGGGTCACTGGGGGAAGAGGCTTGCAGAGAAGAGGTGGAATGGGGGCGGGCTGGGGACGGAGCAGGGGGGAAGGGGAAGAGGCAGGGCGGAGGGAGTTGTCCAGGCCCCCCCAGGGACGGCCCTGCCCTTTGTAGTGGGCGCAGCCCGCGGCGGGGCTGGCCGAGGTATAGGGCGGGTCACTGGGGCTGGGGCTGCTGCATGTGCAGCATGCAGCCGCCTAGGGGCACCATGAAATTTAGGGCAATTTGGTGCCCCAAATTTCATAATCCCCTATGCAGCCGCGTATGCCGAGGGACGGCCCTGGCTTCCAGCTCCCGTAACCGTGGCCGGCTTGCCCTGACCCCTCTTGTTTTACAGGTGTGTTGGGACACCCTCAGGAGTGCTCTGGAATTCCTCAGGTGGAGCCAGCTCGGTGCTCTCGTCCAGAAGAAGGAGCTTTGGCGAGGCTGTGACTGCCTGGTGAGGGAGCCCTCCATTGCCCGGCTCCGTGCCCACACCGAGCCCCAGCCCCGGGACCACACCTGGCCCTGGCTGTAGTCCCTCTGCGTGATCCCCCCGGCACAGGAAAGAGGGCTGAAAGCAGGACACTCCACAGATCTGGAACCTGGCCTGCAGGATGGAAAGGCCTTTAATAACCTTGTGCTCCCTTGTTCTGGCTCCTAGGTGGCGTGCTACAAGGGGAGGGCAGAAACCTTCCTCTGCCAGGCCATGGCCTTTGTGGAAAACCCGCAGGCTCCCATTCGAGAAGCGGCCATCAGGTTTCTAGGTAACCACAGAGCAGAGGGGTCCCTTAAGCAGAGGGGCTGGATCCAGTCCCAGGCTCTCCTCAGTCCCTGCCGGCAGCGAGAAGTAACCCCTGGGCTCCTGATTGCCGAATGAAGGCTCAGGGGTGTCAGAAACCCGCAGGAGCAAGCTCACCCCAAACTGCCCTGATCGGCTGATGGGCCCCCTCGAACTCCACTGCTCCCCATGCAGTCCCCATCCCCCCCTCCCCCCACCCCACCATGGGCTCTTGGTAGTGGAACCTCAAGGCGCTATGCTCTCCTTTGGCAACCAGCCCCACAGCCATTCCTGGGGACTCGCCCTTTCCCCTGGGGACTCAGGAGTGCGTCCTGGACAACAAGGGGCAGGGGAAAGCCCCACTGCTTGGAGGGTGACAGAGGCTTTGACACCCTCTCTGGGGACGCAGGGATGTAATGAGCTGTTTGTGTGTGTAGGGCTCACTGCCCGGCAGCTGGACCAGCAGAGCCAGGAGAAGTTGGAGGCCATCTGCAATGGTGAGTGGTATCTGCCTTGAGCACTGAGCGCTAGAGGGACGAATGGCCCAGGGCCACGGGCTGGGTTCAATCTCCGACGCCAGCAATGTGATCTTGGGCGAGAGCCACAAAGGGTTGCAAAATGTAGATCCCCAAACCCCCGATCAGCTTCCCCCTCACCCTGTGGTGTCTGGTGGTTGGCATGTGCCCAGGCACTTAGCCCTGACCTCAGAGCTGTGGCCTGGCAAATCCCCAAACTGGGCCTGAGCTGGCTGGCCTTCGCAGACGATTGCCCCCCCCCCCGCCCCCGCAACACAGCAAGGGTGGGGTCCTGCCTCCCCCCCTTGCACTCACTAGCCCAGGGTTTGTTGCAGTCACCTCCAGGTGGGGTGCCTGGTGTCAAGCCACTGCTCCAAAGGAGACTGAGGTGACGTCCGGTCATCTACCTCCCTGCTGCATGCTCGGACCCCTGGGCCAGCGCAGGGCAGAGCAGCGTCTCCTCCACATTTCCCCACATTTGGGGAAAAGGGGGACGGGAGGGGGGGTGACATAGCTCAGGCTCCTCACTCCCAGAGCAGTTTCACAGCTGGGCCCTAACCAGAGCTAGAGAATGGCTGAGCTCCCTCCTCGGCATTTCCTGGAGGGCAGCAGGGCACCGGAAGTTAGGCGTAGCCTAACAATGCCCAAGCCCCCTTTGTGAATCTCCCCCTCTCTGGGCTTGAGTGCCCATCTGTGCACTGGGGGGAAGGGGGAGTGTAAATACAGGCAGGGATGAGGCCATGAGATCCTGCAGGGACGGGGAAGTCCTGGAAATAGTGAGTGAATGGGGTTCATTGTGACTTCTTGCCTGTGTCTTTTTTGCTCCCCCAGCTATGGAGGGCAATGGGGATGTTAAGTGAGGGTTGGTGGTTGTTCCTGCTAGTCCCCTGCCTCCCGCCTCCCAGCCTGCTGCCTTCTTGTCACGGGCTGAGAGGTACAGCCCTGGCTTGGTGTGCCAGGGCTTTCCAGAGCACCATGGCTCTGACCTCCATTTCCTTCCTTTCAATCTTAGTCCTCAAAGGCTTGCAGCAGGACAGCAAGTCCTCTGTCAGGTGCCTGGCTTTGCAGACAATGCTCATCCTCAATGCCTGCAAGAAACATCGTCCAGCCCGCACCAGCCTACGGACACTCTTGCACAGGATGAGACTGATGCATACAAGGGAGAACCCAGTCATTGAAGCTGCCCAGCTCCCTGAGTAAAAGCCAGCCTCCCTACTCTGGGGGTTTGGTGCACCAGAGCCCGCCTGGAGCAGGGTGGAACACATCGTGCCGGACCATGGCCTTCTCCCCATTGGCCGCCTGCCCTGCCCAGCCACGTGAGTAGTTAACCGCTCAATAGCTTTTATCACCATGTACTTTTTGACAGGTTTCCATGCCCCGTGTAGAGTTTACATCCCGCCCTCCGTCCCCGTTTCCGGTCGTGTACATTTTTGGCACCATCGGCCCTTCTGAACATTTATTTTGTATTATTTTTCTGTGTTTGGCCGGGGGAAGGTTGCGTGCTTGTGCTACAGTCAGGCAGGCAGAGCAGCAGAAGGTCCATTTGCCTGGCCCTTGATCAGGGCGGGGCAGCGATCAAGTAGGCTGCCACTCCTGACGGTGCGGTGGCGGGGATAGGGGAACCCAGGTCCTCCCGCTCCACTGCGTCCCCGCCCAGGGCCCTAACAGCGTGCTGTGTTTTGACATATTTAGAGAAAAAGTATGAACAAGTAGAAAGAGAGGCTGTAGGGGGTTCGCGGCTCCCTCCCCATCTGTCTGGGTGGGAGACCATGCCCCTCGCTACGATACTTCCGGGGTACCTTGGTTCAGGGGAAATAGCTCAGTGTTCATGGCTCTGGCCTGCAGTCCGGCCGACCAACGGTAGAGAGTCTGTTTGCCCGGGGCCCTCATTCAGGACAGGGCTGCTGTCGAGTAGGGGCTGTGGCCTACAGTCAGGCAGGCAGAGCAGCAGAAGGTCCATTTGCCTGGCCCTTCATCAGGGCGGGGCAGCAATCAAGTAGGGGGGCTCTGGCCTACAGTCCGGCGGAGCCGTCGCAGCCTGGGGGAGGTTAGCTCTCTGGTGGGAGAGTCAGCACAACCGTCTGGCGTCCTGATTCAGGCGGGTGCCAGACCAATCAGGCCTCCTGACAACCAAGTGGGGAGGCTGCTACTCCTGACGGTGGGGTGGCGGTGGTAGGGGAACTCAGGCCCCCTCACTCCACTGCGTCCCAACCCAGGGCCCTAACAGCCGTGGAGCGGTCCGCCACTGCGTCAGTGGGGAAAATCCGACAGCAACACACTGGCCGGCTTGTAGTCAATAACACAGCTGAACCGATTCAGCTGCCCTAGGCTCCTTGCTACACACCCATTCTGTGTGTACATGGGTTCAGGGGTGGCAGGTTTGTAGAAATTTTGGTGGTGCCCAGAACCCGCCCCTACTTGGCCCCCCACCTCCCCAAGGCTCCAGGTGGGAGTTTGGGTGAGGAAGGACGTCTGGGGTGCAGGCCCTAGGCTTAGGCAGAGTATTGGGGTGCAGGCTGCAGGCTCTGGGAGGGAGTTTGGAGATGGGAGGGGGTGCAGAGGGAGGGGGTGCAGGGCTGAGGGGTTTGGGAGGTGCTCAGGGCAAGAGTCGGGGTGTAGGGGGTAAGGGTTCTGTTTGGGGCTGGGAGGTTTGGGGGGTTAGAGAGGCTCAGGGCTGGGGCAGAGGGTTGGAATGTAGGGAGATGAGGGCTCTGTTTAGGGCTGGAGATGAGGGGTTTGTGGTGTTGGAAGGGGCTCAGGGCTGGGGCAGAGGGTTGGGGTGTGGGGGGATGAGGGCTCTGTCTAGGGCTGGAGATGAGGGGTTTGTGGTGTTGGAGGGGGCTCAGGGCTGGGGCAGAGGGTTGGGGTATGGGGGGATGAGAGCTCTGTCTAGGGCTGGAGATGAGGGGTTTGTGGTGTTGGAGGGGGCTCAGGGCTGGGGCAGAGGGTTGGAATGTAGGGAGTGGCAGCCGGTGTCAAGTGGAGTGCCCCAGGGGTCGGTCCTGGGACCGGTTTTGTTCAATATCTTCATAAATGATCTGGAGGATGGTGTGGATTGCACCCTCAGCAAATTTGTGGATGATACTAAACTAGGAGGAGTGGTAGATATGCTGGACGACAGGGATAGGATACAGAGGGACCTAGACAAATTGGAGGATTGGGCCAAAAGAAATCTGATGAGGTTCAATAAGGATAAGTGCAGGGTCCTGCACTTAGGAAGGAAGAACACAATGCACCGCTACAGACTAGGGACTGAATGGCTAGGCAGCAGTTCTGCAGAAAAGGACCTAGGGGTGACAGTGGACAAGAAGCTGGAAATGAGTCAGCAGTGTGCCCTTGTTGCCAAGAAGGCCAATGGCATTTTGGGATTTATAAGTAGGGGCATAGCGAGCAGATCGAGGGACGTGATCGTTCCCCTCTATTCGACATTGGTGAGGCCTCATCTGGAGTACTGTGTCCAGTTTTGGGCCCCACACTACAAGAAGGATGTGGATAAATTGGAGAGAGTCCAGCAAAGGGCAACAAAAATGATAAGGGGTCTGGAACACATGACTTATGAGGAGAGGCTGAGGGAACTGGGATTGTTTAGTCTGCAGAAGAGAAGAATGAGGGGGGATTTGATAGCTGCTTTCAACTACCTGAGAGGTGGTTCCAGAGAGGATGGTTCTAGACTATTCTCAGTGGTAGAAGAGGACAGGACAAGGAGTAATGGTCTCAAGTTGCAGTGGGGGAGGTTTAGGTTGGATATTAGGAAAAACTTTTTCACCAAGAGGGTGGTGAAACACTGGAATGTGTTACCTAGGGAGGTGGTAGAATCTCCTTCCTTAGAAGTTTTTAAGGTCAGGCTTGACAAAGCCCTGGCTGGGATGATTTAATTGGGGATTGGTCCTGCTTTGAGCAGGGGGTTGGACTAGATGACCTCCTGAGGTCCCTTCCAACCCTGATATTCTATGATTCTATGAGATGAGGGCTCTGTCTAGGGCTGGAGATGAGGGGTTTGTGGTGTTGGAAGAGGCTCAGGGCTGGGGCATAGGGTTGGGGTATGGGGGGATAAGGGCTCTGTCTAGGGCTGGAGATGAGGGGTTTGTGGTGTTGGAGGGGGCTCAGGGCTGGGGCAGAGGGTTGGGGTATGGGGGGATGAGGGCTCTGTCTAGGGCTGGAGATGAGGGGTTTGTGGTGTTGGAGGGGGCTCAGGGCTGGGGCAGAGGGTTGGAGTATGGAGGGATGAGGGCTCTGGCTAGGACTGGGGATAAGGTGTTTGGGGTGTTGGAGGGGCTCAGGGTGAGGGTTGAGGGTGTGGTGGAGAGGTGAAAGCTCTGGCTGGGGGTGTGGGCTCTGGAGTGGGGCAGGGCTGGGGATGAGTTGGGGTGCAGGCAGGCTGCTCCGGGATAGGGGCCAGAGAGGAGGACTCCCCCCAGCCCTTTCCCCGCTGGCAACAACGAGCTTTGGGGGAGGACAGTGAGTGGCAACCCCAACAGCTTCTCAGTGTCCCTGGTATCTGGCAACCCCTCTGGGTCTCTGTCAGGATAGCACTCTCCGTTAGGTCTGTGCTTCCACAGCGGGGAAGAGACGTGCTGCTCATCTGGCAGCTCTCTCCCATCTGAGCTGGAGGCCCGGCCTTTTATAAGGGACTCATTCCTCTAGGTCACACTGCAGTCACTCACAGAGACGGTGCAGCGAGGTAAATCTAGCCATGTATCAATCAGAGGCCAGACTAACCTCCTTGTTCCAATAAGAACAATAACTTAGGTGCACCATTTCTTATTGGAACCCTCCGTGAAGTCCTGCCTGAAATACTCCTTGATGTAAAGCCACCCCCTTTGCCGATTTTAGCTCCCTGAAGCCAACCCTGTAAGCCGTGTCGTCAGTAGCCCCTCCCTCCGTCACAGCAATGGCAGACAATCGTTCCGCGCCTTTTTTCTGTGCGGACGCCATACCAAGGGAAGCATGGAGGCCGCTCAGCTCACTTTGGCAATTAGGAGCACATTAAACACCACACGCATTATCCAGCACTATATGCAGCACCAGAACCTGGCAGAGCGATACCGGGCGAGGAGGCGACGTCAGCACGGTCGTGTGAGTGATCAGGACATGGACACAGATTTCTCTGAAAGCATGGGCCGTGCCAATGCATGCATCATGGTGCTAATGGGGCAGGTTCATGCTGTGGAACGCCGATTCTGTGCTCAGGAAACAAGCACAGACTGGTGGGACCGCATAGTGTTGCAGGTCTGGGACGATTCCCAGTGGCTGCGAAACTTTCGCATGCGTAAGGGCACTTTCATGAAACTTTGTGACTTGCTTTCCCCTGCCCTGAAGCGCATGAATACCAAGATGAGAGCAGCCCTCACAGTTGAGAAGCGAGTGGCGACAGCCCTGTGGAAGCTTGCAACGCCAGACAGCTACCGGTCAGTTGGGAATCAATTTGGAGTGGGCAAATCTACTGTGGGGGCTGCTGTGATGCAAGTAGCCCACGCAATCAAAGATCTGCTAATATCAAGGGTAGTGACCCTGGGAAAAGTGCAGGTCATAGTGGATGGCTTTGCTGCAATGGGATTCCCAAACTGTGGTGGGGCCATAGCCTGAACCCATATCCCTATCTTGGCACCGGAGCACCAAGCCGGCGAGTACATAAACCGCAAGGGGTACTTTTCAATAGCGCTGCAAGCTCTGGTGGATCACAAGGGACGTTTCACCAACATCAACATGGGATGGCCGGGAAAGGTACATGACGCTCACATCTTCAGGAACTCTGGTCTGTTTCAAAAGCTGCAGGAAGGGACTTTATTCCCAGACCAGAAAATAACTGTTGGGGACGTTGAAATGCCTATATGTATCCTTGGGGACCCAGCCTACCCCTTTATGCATTGGCTCATGAAGCCGTACACAGGCAGCCTGGACAGTAGTCAGGAGCTGTTCAGCTACAGGCTGAGCAAGTGCAGAATGGTGGTAGAATGTGCATTTGGACGTTTAAAGGCGCGCTGGCGCAGTTTACTGACTCACTTAGACCTCAGCGAAACCAATATTCCCACTGTTATTACTGCTTGCTGTGTGCTCCACAATATCTGTGAGAGTAAGGGGGAGACGTTTATGGCGGGGTGGGAGGTTGAGGCAAATTGCCTGGCTGCTGGTTACGGGCAGCCAGACACCAGGGCAGTTAGAAGAGCACAGGAGGGCGCGGTACGCATCAGAGAAGCTTTGAAAACCAGTTTCATGACTGGCCAGGCTACGGTGTGAAAGTTCTCTTTGTTTCTCCTTGATGAAACCCCCCACCCCTTGGTTCACTCTACTTCCCTGTAAGCTAACCACCCTCCCCTCCTCCCTTCGATCACCACTTGCAGAGGCAATAAAGTCATTGTTGCTTCACATTCATGCATTCTTTATTCATTCATCACACAAATAGGGGGATGACTACCAAGGTAGCCCAGGAGGGGTGGTGGAGGAGGGAAGGAAAATGCCACACAGCACTTTAGGCACACACTTTAAAAGTTTACAACTTTAAAATTTATTGAATGCCAGCCTTCTTTTTTTGGGGCAATCCTCTGTGGTGGAGTGGCTGGTTGGCCGGTGGCCCCCCCACCGTGTTCTTGAGCGTCTGGGTGTGGAGGCTAAGGAACTGGGGGAGGAGGGCGGTTGGTTGCACAGGGGCTGTAGTGGCAGTCTGTGCTCCAGCTGCCTTTGCTGCAGCTCAACCATACACTGGAGCATACTGGTTTGATCCTCCAGCAGCCTCAGCATTGAATCCTGCCTCCTCTCATCACGCTGCTGCCACATTTGAGCTTCAGCCCTGTCTTCAGCCCGCCACTTACTCTCTTCAGCCTGCCACTTACTCTCTTCAGCCCGCCACCTCTCCTCCCGGTCATTTTGTGCTTTCCTGCACTCTGACATTATTTGCCTCCACGCATTCGTCTGTGCTCTGTCAGTGTGGGAGGACCGCATGAGCTCAGAGAACATTTCATCATGAGTGCGATTTTTTTTTCTTTCTAATCTTCACTAGCCTCTGGGAAGGAGAAGATCCTGTGATCATAGAAACACAAGCAGCTGGTGGAGAAAAAAAAAGGGACAGCGGTATTCAAAAAGACACATTTTAGAAAACAGTGGCTACAGTCTTTCAGGGTAAACCTTGCTGTTAACATTACATACATAGCACATGTGCTTTCGTTACAAGGTCGCATTTTGCCTCCCCCCACCACGTGGCTACCCCCTCAACCCTCCCCCCTCCCCGTGGCTAACAGCAGGGAACATATCTGTTCAGCCACAGGCAAACAGCCCAGCAGGAACGGGCTCCTCTGAGTGTCCCCTGAAGAAAAGCACCCTATTTCAACCACGTGACCATGAATGATATCTCACTCTCCTGAGGATAACACAGAGAGATAAAGAACGGATGTTGTTTGAACGCCAGCAAACATACACTGCAATGCTTTGTTGTACAATGATTCCTGAGTACGTGTTACTGGCCTGGAGTGGTAAAGTGTCCTACCATGAAGGACGCAATAAGGCTGCCCTCCCCAGAAACCTTTTGCAAAGGCTTTGGGAGTACATCCAGGAGAGCCGCGAATGCCAGGGCAAATTAATCCTTTCACATGCTTGCTTTTAAACCATGTATAGTATTTTAAAAGGTACACTCACCGGAGGTCCCTTCTCCGCCTGCTGGGTCCAGGAGGCAGCCTTGGGTGGGTTCGGGGGGTACTGGCTCCAGGTCCAGGGTGAGAAACATTTCCTGGCTGTCGGGAAAACCGGTTTCTCCGCTTGCTTGCTGTGGGCTATCTACAACCTCATCATCATCATCATCTTCTTCGTCCCCAAAACCTGTTTCCGTATTGCCTCCATCTCCATTGAAGGAGTCAAAGAACACGGCTGGGGTAGTGGTGGCTGAACCCCCTAAAATGGCATGCAGCTCATCATAGAAGCGGCATGTTTGGGGCTCTGACCCGGAGCGGCCGTTGACCTCTCTGGTTTTCTGGTAGGCTTGCCTCAGCTCCTTCAGTTTCACGCGGCACTGCTTCGGGTCCCTGTTATGGCCTCTGTCCTTCATGCCCTGGGAGATTTTGACAAAGGTTTTGGCATTTCGAAAACTGGAACGGAGTTCTGATAGCACGGATTCCTCTCCCCATACAGCGATCAGATCCCGTACCTCCCGTTCAGTCCATGCTGGAGCTCTTTTGCGATTCTGGGACTCCATCATGGTCACCTCTGCTGATGAGCTCTGCATGGTCACCTGCAGCTTCCCACGCTGGCCAAACAGGAAATGAGATTCAAAAGTTCGCAGTTCTTTTCCTGTCTACCTGGCCAGTGCATCTGAGTTGAGAGTGCTGTCCAGAGCGGTCACAATGGAGCACTCTGGGATAGCTCCCGGAGGCCAATACCGTCGAATTGTGTCCACAGTACCCCAAATTCGACCCGGCAAGGCCAATTTAAGCGCTAATCCACTTGTCAGGGGTGGAGTACGGAAATCAATTTTAAGAGCCCTTTAAGTCAAAATAAAGGGCTTCATCGTGTGGACGGGTGCAGGTTTACATCTATTTAACGCTGCTAAATTCGACCTAAAGTCCTAGTGTAGACCAGGGCTCAGAGAAGGAGAGTACAGAAAACAGGAAGAGATCCTTTTTGGTTAGTGAGACAAGGAAAGTATAAAGAAAAGGAGTTCTTGTTGCACCTTAGAGACTAACAAATTTATCTGAGCATAAGCTTTCATGAGCATCCGATGAAGTGAGCTGTAGCCCATGAAAGCTTTTGCTCAAATAAATATATTGGTCTCTAAGGTGCCACAAGTCCTCCTTTTCTTTTTGCGAATACAGACTAACACAGCTGCTACTCTGAAACCTGTCATTATGCAAGGAAAGTATAGCGAGCTGCAGGAGGGGCGGAGGGGAGGCGGAAGAGAACGTACCCTTCATAGAATCATAGAATCATAGAATATCAGGGTTGGAAGGGACCTGAGGAGGTCATCTAGTCCAATCCCCTGCTCAAAGGAGGACCGATCCCCAATTAAATCATCCCAGCCAGGGCTTTGTCAAGCCTGACCTTAAAAACTTCTAAGGAAGGAGATTCCACCACCTCCCTAGGTAACACATTCCAGTGTTTCACCACCCTCCTAGTGAAAAAGTTTTTCCTAATATCCAACCTAAATCTCCCCCACTGCAACTTGAGACCATTACTCCTTGTTCTGTCATCTGCTATCACTGAGAACAGTCTAGAGCCATCCTCTTTGGAACCCCCTTTCAGGTAGTTGAAAGCAGCTATCAAATCCCCCCTCATTCTTCTCTTCCGTAGACTAAACATCCCCAGTTCCCTCAGCCTCTCCTCAAAAGTCATGTGTTCCAGTCCCCTAATCATTTTTGTTGCCCTCCGCTGGACTCTTTCCAATTTTTCCACATCCTTCTTGTAGTGTGGAGCCCAAAACTGGACACAGTACTCCAGATGAGGCCTCACCAATGTCGAATAGAGGGGAACGATCACGTCCCTCGATCTGCTGGCAATGCCCCTACTTATACATCCCAAAATGCCATTGGCCTTCTTGGCAACAAGGGCACACTGTTGACTCATATCCAGCTTCTTGTCCACTGTCACCCCTAGGTCCTTTTCTGCAGAACTGCTGCCTAGCCATTCGGTCCCTAGTCTGTAGCGGTGCATTGGGTTCTTCCGTCCTAAGTGCAGGACTCTGCACTTCTCCTTGCTGAACCTCATCAGATTTCTTTTGGCCCAATCCTCCAATTTGTCTAGGGCCCTCTGTATCCTATCCCTACCCTCCAGCGTATCTACCTCTCCTCCCAGTTTAGTCTCATCTGCAGACTTGCTGAGGGTGCAATCCACACCATCCTCCAGATCATTTATGAAGATATTGAACAAAACCGGCCCCAGGACCCACCCTTGGGGCACTCCACTTGATACCGGCTGCCAACTAGACATGGAGCCATTGAGCACTACCCATTGAGCCCGACAATCTAGCCAGCTTTCTATCCACATTATAGTCCATTCATCCAGCCCATACTTCTTTAACTTGCTGGCACGAATATTGTGAGAGACAGTGTCAAAAGCTTTGCTAAAGTCAAGGAACAACACGTCCACCGCTTTCCCCTCATCCACAGAGCCAGTTATCGCCTCATAGAAGGCAATTAGATTAGTCAGGCATGACTTGCCCTTGGTGAATCCATGCTGACTGTTCCTGATCACTTTCCTTTCCTCTCCTCTAAGTGCTTCAGAATTGATTCCTTGAGGACGTGCTCCACGATTTTTCCAGGGACTGAGGTGAGGCTGACTGGCCTGTAGTTCCCAGGATCCTCCTTCTTCCCTTTTTTAAAGATGGACACTACATTAGCCTTTTTCCTGTCGTCCGGGACTTCCCCTGATCGCCATGAGTTTTCAAAGATAATAGCCAATGGCTCTGCAATCACATCCGCCAACACCTTTAGGACTCTTGGGTGCAACGCATCCAGCCCCATGGACGTGTGCTCGTCCAGCTTTGCTAAATAGTCCCGAACCACTTCTTTCTCCACAGAGGGCTGGTCACCTCCTCCCCATGCTGTGCTGCCCAGTGCAGTAGTCTAGGAGCTGACCTTGTTCGTGAAGACAGAGGCAAAAAAAGCATTGAGTACATTAGCTTTTTCCACATCCTTTGTCACTAGGTTGCCTCCCTCATTCAATAAGGGGCCCACACTTTCCTTGACTTTCTTCTTGTTGCTAACATACCTGAAGAAACCCTTCTTGTTACTCTTAACATCTCTTGCTAGCTGCAACTCCAGGTGTGATTTGGCCTTCCTGATTTCACTCCTGCATGCCCAAGCAATATTTTTGTACTCCTCCCTGGTCATTTGTCCAATCTTCCACTTCTTGTAAGCTTCTTTTTTGTATTTAAGATTAGCAAGGATTTCACTGTTAAGCCAAGCTGGTCGCCTGCCATATTTACTATTCTTTCTACACATCGGGACGGTTTGTCCCTGTAGCCTCAATAAGGATTCTTTAAAATACAGCCAGCTCTCCTGGACTCCTTTCCCCCTCATGTTATTCTTCCAGGGGATCTTGCCCATCAGTTCCCTGAGGGAGTCAAAGTCTGCTTTTCTGAAGTCCAGGGTCCATATTCTGCTGCTTTCCTTTCTTCCTTGTGTCAGGATCCTGAACTCGACCATCTCATGGTCACTGCCTCCCAGGTTCCCATCCACTTTTGCTTCCCCTACTAATTCTTCCCTTGCGACTGCCCCCGGGAAAAGAGGGAGCTCCCAAGGCTCACAGCCCCCAGCATGGTTATCTCTGCCTCTCGGGCGGACCAATCAGAAACTGTTCTACAGCTGCATCATAGAATGCATTTTCCTGAACCAATCCTATCAACCCAAGATTTTTAAACAAGAGCCCTCTCCCTCCCCTCCCCGCCCCTCCCCTCACTACCCACCCCCTTTAACTGCCTTATTCTTATCTAAAAAAACAGGCCCCAAGCACCTTTCCCACTAGATAGATAGATAGATAGATAGATAGATAGATAGATAACCCCATTGGCTTTAAGGCCTTTTAAATTTTAAGGGACTTTTCCCACTGAGGCTGACAAACAACAAAAATAATTTTAGGGGTTTTTAGAGAGTGTTCCCTATTTTAAAATTTCACAGTTTAATTAGGGCTTGTCTACACTGCCACTTACAGCGCTGAAACTTGCACCGCTCAGGGGTGTGAAAAAACACCCTCCTGAGCTGGAGCCGCGAGGACACTGCCACCTTAAAGTGTTGTCGTGGCAGCAATTTAACGTGGGCAGTGTCGACACCTTCTTAAGAGTTTAAACCAGTTCGTGTTACAAAGGGGCCTCTTTATTTCACTACAGAACAAGGGAGTTCATTTCAAGGGTTACAAATGTGTTAAATAGATTGTGAATGGTAATATTGCTTTCTCTTTACCATTAACGTTCCTGTAAACAGGTGTTGATCTTACTAGTGTTCAGTAAAACTTGGCAGCCCTTTAGGTTTACATTTAGTTTTGATCCTCTGCCTTTGCTGCAAAAGAAATTTAAAAACAGAAGGGCCTGCTTCAAATAGGTCAAATTTGGCCTTTGGTTTACACTTAAAAAATCACTAGAAAAGAAAAATATGTTGGGGGGGGCGGGAAGGGGGGCGACAAATACCTTATCTCTGGTTTAAAAAAAAAACCTAACTGGTTCACATAAGCTGCTTTTTCTTGTGTTTTGTAGAAATCCATACTTTCAAAACGTGAGGTTTTTAACTGTACCCTGATTTTTAAAGCTTTCTTTACAATTTCAAGGTAACCAAAAAAAAAAACCCAACTTTCTCTTTTTGCATTCTTTGATATATTAAGTCCATTTAAACAGTTAAAAAAGAGCTTGTACCTGGGTCTCAGCACACGGACTGCAAACATTTAGAAGCAAAGACAGTCTGATAATGCAACAAACAATCATACTAAAATCCCTAAGTCAATAAAAACTTAATTTAACTTTAACAAATTACTTTTGTAAACTGCTTGTGGTTTTAACCCCGAGATGCTTCTTTATTTTACACTCTTAATAAGTTCAAAGGGTGTCTTTTGAAAAGCAATCTGCTGTGGGTTCTTGTTTGTTTTAAATTCATACATGTTCTGGCCATCTTTACAGTGAAACAACTTTGGTCACAGGACATGCGAGCTAAACAGGGGAAGGCAGCTATTTTTAAATCCTGCTTCATGCAGATTTTATATAACAGGCCTAAAGCAAACTTGTTTGTCCTGGTTTACATTTCAAAAAAACATGAGAAAAGAAGAAGAACGTATGTGTGTGTATGTTGGGAACAGAACAAGCCCCTTATCTCTGTCAGAACTTTTTCACATCAGCTGCTTTTTCTTCTTTTTTGTCTAAATCCAAACCTTAACAACATGAGGGTTTTAACAGTACCCTGATTTTTAAAGCTTTCTTTACAATTTAAAGGTAAAACTGTTTTGGTTTGGGTCTCTTTTTGTATTCTTTTATATAGTAAGTTTATTTAAAGAGTTAATAAAAAGATTTTGTAAATGGTGATCTGGCCATTCCCATTTCTGTAACCAGGAGGCTTTGAAATCTACATGCCTCTTTCCTTTAATTAACGTTACGGCCCTGGCTTTTGCTTAATGGTAGCTAGACATCTTTTGAAAACAAACTGGCTAATTCAAAAATGCCCCTGTCAAACTTATTACTAAAATGCTTTTTGTCTTCTTAGAAACACAAAGTACAAATGAAAAAGCCTTTTTGTTTTTATAAAGCATTACTTTTAATACAGCTTCTAGACCCAAACCAAACACAGAAACATGTATTTATGTCTCAGCCCGTGGGCTGCAAACATTTAAGAACAAAAGCATTCTGATAATGCAACAAAAATCTAAAATGTTTAATAAGCTTAATATAACTTTCATCGTGTGTTAAAACTGTTACAGCATTTTTAAAACGTACATTTTTATTCCACTCCAAAACACATCCTTGTTTTTTTCCGGTAAACAGGAGGTTTAAAGTCATGGCACTGTTTCCTTAGGTCCTGTCTACGCTGGCAAGTTGCAGTGCGGTAAAGCAGCTTTCTGCGCTGCAACTGGTGAGGTGTACGCACGGCCACGCCACTCAGGGCGCGGAAACAGGGCAGTTGCAGAGCTTTAAAAAAAGCACTGCCCAGTTTAAAAAACTTTCTGCACCGGGGCTACAGGGCTGCGGTGCCAGTGTAGACACCGAGGTCGATTACGGCGCTGCGATTGGCCTCCGGGAGGTGTCCCACAATGCCTGCTCTCGCCTCTCTGGTCATCGGTTTGAACTCTACTGCCCGGCCCTCAGGTGACCATCCATCATCCCCACTCGGTAAACTCCTTTGCCATTTTGAAAGTCCCCTTCCTGTTTGCTCGGTGATGCGTGCAGCGCATCTTTCCAGGTGGCCAGGCCTGCTCCACGCACCAGGCGATCCACCTGCTTGGAGCTATGCCGAGCTGCTGGACCTCATCAGCATTTGGGGAGAGGAGGCTGTACAGTCCCAGCTTCACTCCGGATGTAGCAATTATGATACCAACTGTGACGTTATTGACTTGAACTGGGACCATATAGATCATTGTTGCAACCAAGGTCCTGTAGTGGCACCAAATCTTGTATAAAGGGGGGTCAAATAAGGTGTCTAAGGCAAGGTTATGGTTTGCTCGTTATGATTATGCTCTCTATATGCTTGTGTCATTTTTGTATTTTAAGTTATAAGTATTGACTCTATACTGTCTGTGGTTCAAACTTGTACTATGCTTCTGGGTGCCACCCCAGACAAGTTCAAAAGGAGGACTTGTGGCCCTTAGAGACTAACAAATTTATTTGAGGATAAGCTTTCGTGAGCTACAGCTCACTTCATCGGATGCAATGCGTAGCCTGCTTGATGGCCGATTAAGGACCATCAGCTACACAGTTGACCCATTGAGAGAAGGCAGAGAAGCCTTGGGACTCAGCACAGTGTGCAGGAACCTGCCTATGGACAGAACGCTGAGGTTTTTCCAGGCCACGTGATGGACAGCTTGTCTTGGGACAAAGAAAGAAAGACCACATGGCAAGAGAATATAAAAAGCTGCTGCAGCTCCTCCATCTTGTCTTCAGTCCTGCTTCATCCCTCTGGAGGGACTTTGCTGCACTGAAGCTTTGAAAGAAGAACTGAAAGATGCATCCCAGCTGAGTATGTTCTCCAGAGACTTGATTTGAACCTGCAGTTTATTCTGTCACTGCCGCAAGCCTGAACCAAGAACTTGGCCATGACTGTATGTCATTGATTCCATTTCACCAATTCTACCTCTCATCTATAGCTTCTTCCTTTTATGAACAAACCTTTAGATTTTAGAGTCTAAAGGATTGGCAACAGCGTGATTTGGGACAAGATCTGATTTGTATATTGACCTGGGTCTTGGGCTTGGTCCTTTGGGATCAAGAGAGCCTTTTTTCTTTTCCTGGGGTATTGGTTTTCATAACCATTTGTCCCCATAACAATTGGTGATACTGGGAAACTGGAGCGTCTAAGGGAATTGCTTGTGTGACTTGTGGTGAGCCAGTGGGGTGAGACCAAAGTCTGCTCTGTTTGGCTGGTTTGGTTTGCCTTAGAGGTGGAAAACCCCCAGCCTTCGGCTGTAACTGCCCTGCTTGAAGCAGTTTGTCCTGAACTGGCACTCTCAGTTGGGTCCCACCAGAACCAGCATCATTACACCTACGGACAGATTTCACGATGCGTGACAGAAAGGGGCGATGACCGGGACACACGGCAGTTCAGGATCAAAGTGAAGGAGCTGGGGAACGCCGACCACAGGGTGCAGGAGGCAAACCGCCACTCCGGTGCTGCGCCTATGAGCTGCCGGTTCTCCAAAGAGCTGGACATGATACTCCGCGGCGACCCCACCTCCACTGCTAACACCACTGTGGATACTTGGGTGGCTCGCGTGTCAGTTGAGAGTGGACCAAGCCAGGAGGAGGAAATCTTGGACAAGGATGTGGAGGGGGACCCAGAGGCAGAAGATGACTCGGAGGTCAGAGATGCATGCGGCCAGGAGCTCTTTTCTACCCCGGATGTTGGCGAAGCGCAAAGAGGAGAGGAGGCCCCTGGTAAGTGGATTTGATTTTGGGACTCGCTGAAGTGGGTTGTTGGGGGCAGGAGGGTTGCAGAAAGCAGGCTTGTCTCCCACCGCATGCCACCCTGCCGGAAGCAGAGGGGCGGGACAGGAAGCGGAACTATAAAAGGCCGCCCCTTCAGCTGAGTTGGGGGAGAGCTGCTGGAGGAGCAGGACGTCTCTTCCCTGCTCCCCTGATGGAGAGCGCTATCCTGACAGAGAGCCAGAGGGGCTGCCGGTGCTGCCAGACGCCGGGGACTCCAAGGAGCTGGTGGGGCTGCCACTAGCCGTCTACCCCAGCGAAGCGAACAACAACCCTGGAACCCCTGTACCCACGGAATGGGTGTGTAGGAAGGAGCCCAGGGCAGCCGAATTGGGTTCAGCTGTGTTACTGACTACAAGCCGGCCAGCGTGTTGCGATCGGATTTTCTCCTCTGACCCAGTGGCAGACCACTCCGCTGCTGTTTAGGGCCCTGGGTGGGGACGCAGTGGAGCGGGAAGGCCTGGGTTCCCCTACCACCGCCACCCCACCGTCAGGAGTGGCAGGCTCCCCACCTGGTTGTCAGGAGGCCTGATTGGTCTGGCACCCGCCTGAATCAGGACGCCAGATGGTTGTGCTTACTCTCCCACCAGAGAGCTAACCTCCCCTAGACGGCGACGGCTCTGCCGGACTGTAGGCCAGAGCCCCCCTACTTGATTGCTGCCCCGCCCTGATCAAGGGCCAGGCAAATGGACCATCTGCTGCTCTGCCTGCCTGACTGTAGGCCAGAGCCCCTACTCGACTGCAGCCCTGCCCTGAATGAGGGCCCTAGCAAACAGACTCTCTACCATTGCTCGGCCTGACTGCAGGCCTGAACCATTAACACTGGGCTAATTTTCCCCTGAACCAAGGTACCCCAGAAGTATCGTAGCAAGGGGCGTGGTCTCCCACCCTGTTGGACAGGGAGGGAGCCGCGAACCCCTTACAGCCTTTCTTTCTACTTGTTCATACTTTTTCTCTAAATATGTCAAAACACAAGAACGCAACCTTCCCCCGGCCAAACACAGAAAACAATACAAAAGAAATGTTCAAAAGGGCCGACGGCGCCAAAAACGTACACGACCGGAAATGGGGATGGAGGGCGGGACGTAAACCCTACACAGGGCGCGGAAACCTGTCAGAAAGTACACGGTGATGAAAGCTCTCGAGCAGTTAACTAGTCACGTGCAATCCCCCCTGTACATAGCAATCCCCCCTGTACATAGCAATCCTCTGTTTCATTTTGATGCTTTTTGATGTATTGTTCTGCTTTTATTTGATATATTAAATAACTGTATTTACAGTGATACATTGAGGTATAAACGATCTATACGCCTTGTCCTGTACAGAGCACACAGACGGCTCCCCTGGATCCCACAACCCACACAGGGAGAAAGCTGTCGCTAGCGTCGGCATCTCCAAAATCATATCAGGGCAAGAAAAGGCACCTGCTATTTCCCACCCTTGTACAGTGTAGACACGGGGTGAGAGCGAGACTCAGTGATCCTGGTTAGTCCTGCTCCATCTCTGCCGTCTGGGTTTCCATCGACAGCTGTTCACACTCGAAACGCAGGGCGGGGTGAGGTTCGCCCATCAGCCAAAGAAGCTTAATGTAAAGCAGCGCGCTCCTGCCAGTGCCCGTGGCAGATCCCCCATTCGAAGGGTGTGATCATTTCCGCCCTGAGACGGACGAGACCTCGTGTCCTGGTGTGAGGGGGTGCTGTGCTCTGTACCCCACATATCCCCCCTCTCCCTGCCCCCCAGCCTGGTGTTAGGGGATGCTGTGCTCCGGATCCTACATATTCCCCCAGCTTCCAGGCCCACTGACCGGGGTTAGGGGGCGCTGTGCTCTGTACCCTACACCCCCCATCTCTCAGCCCCCCTGCCAGGTGTTAGAGGGCGTTGTGCTCTGTATCATATGCATTTCCCAGCCCTCCCGCCCGGCCTTAGGGGGTGCTGTGCTCTGTACCCTACACCCCCCATCTCTCAGCCCCCCTGCCAGGTGTTAGAGGGCGTTGTGCTCTGTATCATATGCATTTCCCAGCCCTCCCGCCCGGCCTTAGGGGGTGCTGTGCTCTGTACCCTACACATCCCCAGCCCCCAGCCTGGTGTTAGGCAGTTTCTAGTGTCTGTGAACTTACTGCATGTACCGGAGTCTATCAGCGCATGCTGGTTGCCACACACTGTGGGTATGGACAGGGCCCGACACTGGAACCTGACCTGAAGGTGGGATTGGCCACTGTCCTGGTGGTTAGGACACAGGCAGGTAGTAGAGGGGCTCTGTGCGGGGACCCGATTCTGCCTTTCTGTCTGGCCGATCCCTTCTAATGAGGCTGAACCTGCCCATCTCCCCAGACTCAGCATAGCACAGGACTTGGGGGGCACCTCAGTCCCCACCGTACAGGCAGGGGTCATTCAGCTGGTGATAGCCCTTCTCTCAAGCCCCCAAGCACCTGTGTGTCATGGCTGCCTGCAGGAGATCAGGGCCAACAACTGCCTGGGGGGAGGGAACAGGGCCTGGCTAGGCAGGGGCTCAAACCGGGGAGCGTCAGTTTGGATCCCCAGCTAGCCGTAGGGGTGCAACACGCGGCGTGGGGGGAGAGGCGGGAGATCAACTCCAGCCGGTTCATCATAAACCCTGTCCCTGAGGCCTCAGTAGAAATGGGGAGGTTCCCCTGGCAGTATGCAGGTGCGAAGGACTTGAGAGGGAGGTGGCAGACGTGCCCTTTTGATGGTGGTCCCTGAGCACACGGGGAGAGCAGGGGGCAAACGTCTGTTGGCAAATGTTCGTTGGCAAACGTCTGCGACTCACGGGCCCTGGGTGTACACACCCCTACAGGGGAACGTGTACAGGCCCAGCCCAGCCTGAAGAACACCAGATCTTGTGTAGGCGAAGTCACTGTTCTTTTCACAAGAGCGGGAAACTGACGTTGGATAAGCCAGGAACTCCTGATGGGCACTTTCGTCCCTCCGGGAGACCAACCATCTAGCACAGAGAATGGGGGGACATAAAGGCTGAGCTGAAGCTAGATTCATGCTCTCCAGGATGCTGGGGTGCCCTCATGCTTGAGCTGAAGACGGCCTGGGGGTTCCCAGCATTGCCCTCCTGCCATTTCTCGCTGGGAGCCCTCGCCCTGCACCCTGGCCTGTGTGTTCTCAGGAGGCTGCGTGCTGCCAGGTGCACATCCCCAGTGCGGAGTCCCGGGATTAATGCCAGGGGACGGGGACTGGGAAGGAAATGTACTGCCATGCCAAGACTGGGAACGGGCTGGTGATAATGTCCTGGGCTGCCTGGCATATCAGTAAGTAGGGAGAGCAGGTCCCTGCTAACTAGAGAGAGCAGGTCCCTGCTCTGCAGGGGAGGTTGAGAGCCTAAATACGACAACACCCATGTGCTCAGCCACTGGCATGATGGGGCCAGGTAAGTGCCCAGACCAGGAGGTAGCTGGTGGCCAACATGGGCCATGTGGGGGTGCTGAAAGGCAAATGGGAACAAGCATGAGAGGTGAGGGAGTTGAAGAGTCTGTGGGAAACCCCCCTCTCTTGTGAAATCAAACACCCCCAGACAGTGCGGGTCCCTCGCAGGCCTGGGGGTGCTGATCCAGGCTTTGCGTGCTACCCGGAGCTCTGCTCCTGGCTCATCCCAGGAAGCTGGGAGTGTGAGTGGTGGAGCTGCCGGCTCTTGGAACCTCCCTTCCCAGCATGGGATTGTCTCTGGGGGAAGCCCACCCCAGGAGCTGGCATTTGTTGGCCTCTTCCACAGAGCGCTGGAGTCTCAGCCACTCCAGATCGGGGGGAGGGGCCAGCTGTGAATTGGGAGCCAGATCTGGGTTTACATGTGAATCCGCCTGCGCTGCAGAGCGTTCGGATGTGGGGAGCCAGCTCCCGCCTGCAACAGATCACAAAGTGCCACTTCAGCCAGGCCCTCCACAGCTGGGTGCTGCTCCTCCTCCCTGCTGGCCAGCTGGCCGCAGCTCCTCAGCACCTGCCCGCTCAGCCCCACCTCAGTGCTCCTGCCTCCCCAATGTCCTCCCCGGTGCTGCGCCTGGCCCCCTGCACCTGGCCTGTCACTGCCCAGCGAGGCCGGGAGCCAACTGCCCCCTGGAGCCATGTGTCAGGCCTGAGTCCCTCCTGTGCCGGGCTCCCGCCAATCCACAAGCCAGGAACAGGCCCGTGACTCCCGGAGCAAGTATTTCAGTCTCACAGCAGCAGCTCAGTCTGCTCAACAGGACTCCAGGGCCAGGATCTCGCTCCTGCCTGACATTGGCAACAGTCTTAGGCTGCTCCAGCCCTGCTCCTGGACCTGCTCCAGCCCTGCTCTCGCTCCAGCCTCGCTCCACCCACGCCCCGGCCTCCTGAGTCCAGCTCCAACCACGAGGCCTGACCACCTCCAGCACCTTCGTTGACACCATCACTTTCAGAGGGAATGGCACTGAGGTTGCCGGGGGAACAGGCATTCTCCGGCTGCCCGGAGCCATTGTTCCATTTAGCCAGGACAGTCCGATGCCAGGCCAGTCCCCCTGAGCTCTGGAGAGGACTAGTGGTGTCTTCGGACACCTGCCGTGCAGCTGCTGGAGAGTCAGCAGGAGACACTGGGTGAGGAATGGAGCCCCCCAGGGCACGGGCCATTCAGGAGACCCAGCGTGGGGGGAATCAGGCCTGGGATTCTCTGCAGCGACTGCTCCCACACAGCCTTGGAGAGAGGAGCTGCGAAACCCCCACAAAGCGCCGTCCTGGCACAGAGCTCTGTAGCACTGGTACTCCGTATGCATGAGCCGTAATCCAGCAGGGCCTTGGGCCAGCCCCACCCTCTCCCATTGCCCTGCTTGGGGAGGCCAGGGCACAGTTCACAATTTAGCACAGACCAGCTGCAAGGATCCTGGTGGGCCCTGGTATGGTTGAAGCAGCATCTTCAATGTTCGGGAAAAGCGAGATCTGTGCAATAGGCAACGTAGCTCCATCTGGGCACCAGCCAGCTCCTGTGCCCCAGAGAGCTCCCACAGCTCCCACTGAACCAGGGACGAAGGGGGCAGGAGGTTGGAAGAGAAGGTGCCATCCTGGGACCCAGGAGACCCATGTTCATTTCCCACCTCTGCCACAGATGCTCTGTTTGGCTTCGAGCAAGTCCCTTATTCTCTCTCTGCAGCGGTTCCCTGTCTGTACAGTGGGGGTAGCAGCCAGGCCCTGCCCTGCAGGGGGCAGTTAGAATAAATGCAATCGAGGTTGGGCAGTGCTCGAATGCCAGGGGGATGAGGGCCAGGATGGTGCCTAAGACAGACCGAAAGCAAGGGGGAGCTACAGAGCCGGTGGTGAGAGGGTTTGGCCTTTGACAATCTGCTCTGAGTGCCAGGGCTGCCAGACCCCAGACAGCCACTTGCATTGCCAGACCTCCCTGATCTACAGTGCTGCTGCTCTCCCTGCTTCTAGGAGTCACTGCCTCCCCCTGGGCCGAGACCCCCGCAGCAATCATCTCCTGGGGCTGCCGTGGCACTGAGCGTTAGCAAGGCCTGGGACTCAGTTGGGCGTGGTGGGGGGGGGGGTCGTGGGGAGGCTGCTATTAAAGCAGCTTCTGCACCGTTGCAGCGGTGGGGGAGGAAGTAGAGACGGGACCGTTTTACACCCCATGGCCAAAGCACCGGCAGCTTGGGACCCTTGGGTTCCATCACCAGCCCTGGAAGGGGAGTAGGTGTGTTGAAGCAGGACTGTTCTTAATGTTTCCTCTGAATATTGTGGGGGTGCCTCAGTTTCCCCTAGGCAGTTCTTAAGTATCTAGATGGTGGGATAAGGGTGTATGATGATTGCAGAGCACTAGAGGGCAGGAGTGTGCAGGGGTCTGGACACAGAGAATGGCTGAAACCCTGTTTCCTGGCAACTGATGGCCTGGGCCCTTCCCCCCTGCAAGGTGAGAGCGAAAGGGTTGGAGAACAAAGGAATCCGGTGACCTCCTGGCCTGGGAAAGGGAGAAAGCCCAGAGGAGGGCGGGGGCTGGAGACATTGAGTGAAGTGCAGATGTGGTTCTCTGGTTCACTGCCGCCCAAAATGGATCCAGCTGAGGGGTTCTGTTCTCTGCACCTACAAGCTCTGTGTTAGATCATGTTCCTGTCGTCTAATAAACCTCTGTTTTACTGGCTGGCTGAGAGTCACATCTGACTGCGAAGTTGTGGGGCAGGACCCTCTGACTTCCCCAGGAAGTGCACAGAGGGGCAGAGGATGCTGAATGCTCCGAGGTCAGACCCAGGAAGGTGGAAGTTGTGTGAGCTGTGTGTCTTGAAGACCGGCTGCTCACAGAAAGGAGACTTCCCCAGAGTCCTGACTGGCTTGGTCTGGAGCAGTTCCAGAGCATCGCCAGGGGGCCCCATGACAGTGGGGTCTAGTGGTTAGAATGGGGGGCTGGGAGCCAGGACTCCTGGGTTCTATCCCAGCCCTGGAAAAGGGATAGGAAATCCCTACCTGGATATCTCACCATATCACAAAACCCACCACCCCTGGCTCAGATTGACCGCCCCAGCGTGGATGCTGCCTTGGATTTGCATCACCAGGGTGCCATCTCACCATTATTTTGCACCACTTGCATTTCATAGAATCACAGAATATCAGGGTTGGAAGAGACCTCAGGAGGTCATCTAGTCCAACCCCCTGCTCAAAGCAGGACTAACCCGAACTAAATCATCCCAGCCAGGGCGTTGTCAAGCCAGGCCTTAAAAACTTCTAAGGATGGAGATTCCACCACCTCCCTAGTTAACCCATTCCAGTGCTTCACCAACCTCCTAGTGAAAGAGTGTTTCCTAATATCCAACCTAGATTTCCCGCACTGCAACTTGAGACCATTGCTCCTTGTTCTGTCATCTGCCACCACTGAGAACAGCCGAGCTCCATCCTCTTTGGAGCCCCACTTCAGGTAGTTGAAGGCTGCTATCAAATCCCCCCTCATTTTTCTCTTCTGCAGACTAAATAACCCCAGTTCCCTCAGCCTCTCCTCGTGCGTCATGTGCCCTGTTTTCATTTTCAATCATTTTCATTGCCCTCTGCTGGACTGTCTCCAATTTGTCCACATCCCTTCTGTAGTGGGGGGATCAAAACTGGACGCAATACTCCAGATGTGGCCTCACCAGTGCCGAATAGAGGGGAATAATCCCTTCCCTCGATCTGCTGGCAACACTCCTACTAATGCAGCCCAATATGCCTTTGGCCTTCTTGGCAACAAGGGCGCTCTGCTACTCATATCCAGCTTCTCGTCCACTGTAATCCCCAGGTCCTTTTCTGCAGAACTGCCGCTTAGCCAATCGGTCCCCAGCCTGTAGCAGTGCCTGGGATTCTTCTGTCCTAAGTGCAGGACTCTGCACTTGTCCTTGTTGAACCTCATCAGATTTCTTTTGGCCCAATCCTCCAATTTGTCTAGGTCACTCTGGACCCTATCCCTACCCTCCAGTGTATCTACCTCTTCCCCCAGCTTAGTGTCATCTGTGAGTTTGCTGAAGGTGCAATTAATCCCATTATCCAGATCATTGATAAAGATGTTGAACAAAACCGGCCCCAGGACCGACCCCTGGGGCACTCCGCTTGATACCGGCTTCCAGCTAGACATCAAGCTGTTGATCACTACCCATTGAGCCTGACAATCTAGCCAGCTTTCTATCCACCTTATAGTCCATTCATCCAATCCATACTTTTTTAACTTGCTGGCAGTAATACTTTGGGAGACCGTATCAAAGGCTTTGCTAAAGTCAAGATGTATCACAACCACCACTTTCCCCATATCCACAGAGCTAGTTATCTCATCATAGAAGGCATGACTTGCCCTTGGTGAATCCACGTTGACTGGTCCTTATCACCTTCCTCTTCTCCAAGTGGTTCAAAATGGATCCCTTGTGGACCTGCTCCAAGATTTTGCCAGGGACTGAAGTGAGGCTGACCAGTCTGTAATTCCCCGGGTTCTCTTTTTTCCCTTTTTTAAAGATGGGCACTATATTTGTCTTTTTCCAATCGTCCGGGACCTCCCCCGATCACCATGCGTTTTCAAAGATAATGGCCAATGTCTCTGCAATCACATCAGCCAAGTCCCTCAGCACCCTTGGATGCATTAGATCTGGACCCATGGGCTTGTGCACGTCCCGCTTTTCTAAATAGTCCTTAACCTGTTCTTTCACCACTGAGCACTGCTCACCTCCTCCCCATACTGTGTTGCCCAGTGCAGCAGTCTGGGAGCTGACCTTGTCTGTGAAGACTGAGGCAAATAAAGCATTGAGTACTTCACCTTCTTGCACATCATGTGTCACTAGGCTGCCTCCCACTTTCAGGAAGGGGCCCACACATTCCCTGACCTTCTTCTTGTTGCTAACATACCCGTAGAAACCCTTCTTCTTACCCTTCACATCCCTTGCTAGCTGCAACTCCAGTTGTGCCTTGGACTTCCTGATTACACCCCTGCATACCCAAGCAATATTTTTATACTCCTCCCTAGTCATCTGTCCAAATTTCCACTGCTTGTAAGCTTCCTTTTGGAGTTTAAGCACCAGCGCGTCGGGGCAGCCCAAGCAGAAATCCCCTCCCCCCCCAACACACATGAGAGAGGTGCTGGGGGCCGTGCTGGGGGTGATGACAATGGGGTCAGGCATCAGGGCACGTGGCTGTTGGGTGCGTTGCTGGATTCTGGAGAGACCTCCCCTTCTGCCACCAACCTGCCCCACTGGAGGCCAGCACAGCGCCCTCTGCTACCCATGGCTGCCACCATCTCTCCGCTCCACGAAGCTTCCACGACCTGCCTGGGGCAGCGACAGACCCTCTTGCTCCCCAGTTATAACACCTGGCCCTGAGCTAGCCCCTTTCTCCAGCAGATCTCAACGCCCTTCACAAAGGAAGTTGGCATCATTATCCCCACTTTATAGATGGGGAAACTGAGGCACACAAGGGGGACGTGACTCAACCAAGGTCACTCCACAGGCCGCCCATGTCTGTATGCAAAAGCCTGAGGACTTTAACTGGACCGGTCTACTTAAAACATTACAACACCCCCCCACCCCATCCATGGGGATGCCATTATACCAGTACAAAGGTTTGTTGACTGGTAGAGGCCAAATTACTATCAGACCTCAGGCCAACTGGTGACCCAGACTCCCAAGATGCTTTGGGAATGCTGCTAAACTCTCACAGGCTGTGAAAAATGCCAGTTTGCTAAAATTTGTAGCCTAGCGCCCTGTTATTTGCGTTGCCACGCAACTGTGCGAGAAATGTACTAACCACAAACAAATGGAAATGTATAAATAACATAGTGATGGTAAAAGTTTATGCTTAAGCAGCAGATGTGTGATTGTGTGCTGGGAAGTCTATGATATTTACCAGACACAAATTTTGCAGGCGACAGACTGATCCCCGTGATGTCTTTTGCCACGGCTTGCATACAGCTTGGACTACTTATAGGTAACTTAGTTCCAGCTTATCTCTTCCTCTTTCCCAATGCAAGGCTGTATGCAAGCCGTGGCAAAAGACATCACGGGGATCAGTCTGTCGTTTACGTCAACGGCTGCAAAATTTGGTTCAGCAGACTTGGTAATGGATCTGCCTTTCTGTTTGAGAGCTGTACTAATAACTAATAAATACTGGCCGGGGCTTGGGTCCTTGAGGTCTCTTTAAGCAGGAAGTAAGATCGAAGCTGAATTGGTAATAAATCTGCTTCCCTGGGGGATCCTCCAACCCAAGTTTACCGGCTGGAACCGGACCGGGCAGGGTCACAACCTCTGTGTCGGGAGTAAAGACCTAGCCGTGTGTGGAGACTCTGGCTGGGACGGTCTAGGGGCCTACAGGGGAGGGGAAAAGTTTGAAGAAGAGATGTAAGACTAGATCCAGCAAAACGTTAACTCCATCAAAAGTAAAATGCGGGCAAAGAATGGCCGAAATAGTAAAGGAGGGCTTGGACTGTTTGTAAAGAAATGTGCTGTTATGCATGCAGGTTCTGGGGCCGCACTGCGTCCGGCCGGCCCGTGGGATCACACGTGTGCGCTGCTTGTCTCTGAGGCTGACCAGAGAGTGGAGGGGAAAGTGTGACCTGGGGCGGCAGCTCAGCATCAGGTGCGAGAGGCTTTTAATCAGAAGCTTAAGAAAGTGACAGAAAATGCTCAGAAAGGGAAGCCGCAGAATGGGGAAGTCAACGGGCGGCTGGCGAGCGCCACAAGGAAAGGGGAAGGCGGGCGATGGGAAGGAGCTGAGGAGACGGTGCAGACGTGGGGTTGTCAGAAACGGGCGGAGGATGGTGGAAGTGCTCATCGGCCAGCACAGGAGCAATTGGCTGCGGAGACACTGGGAGCACCAGGGAAGTCGGCTGAGTGCAAGGAGGACCCGGAGGATGTGATGGAGCAGGACAAGCCTCATCGTTAATAATGCAGCTGAGCCATGTCAGAAGTTAAGAAAATGAACTGCATGCTGGAAGGAAAAGGTTTGGGGGCACCCTGAGTAAGGAGGGGCGTGGGAGAGATCGGCCCAGGGACTCTAGAGAGAACTGGGGCAGGAGACTGCCAGCCGACTGGGCGGGTTTGTGAAGGCCGGGTGCTGGCGTGATGGCAGAATGCTTCTTCAATGTAACGTCAAAACGTGACATTGTGACAGGCCATAGCAGAAATGCCAGGCAGAGGAGAAACATGTCCAGGCACTAAGTCAATGGGTTCCCCAAGGGTGCCGGACAGCACTTGGTTCCACCCACTTCTGTAGGGGGAGATAGGCCACAGACAGCAGTTTCCTCCCAGACCCTGCACAAAGCAGGTTGGACGAAGTGTGAGTATTTCCGGAGTTCATTGTATTACAAATGTAAATGGGTCTGGAGTCTGGGGGAATGGGACGTGATTCCTCTGGGGGAGACATGACTCCAGCAAACCCTGGGAAGGGTCAGGACCATCACAGGACACTTGTAAAATGACCGACCAGCCAAGGCGGGGATGCAAATTCCCACCTCTGCCCCCAGCCTTTCGAAGCGACGCCCTGGGGAGCGAGACACTGGCTGCGAATGACCTGTTCCCAGATCGAGGGACCGGCCTGCGGCACTCACAGATTCCCAGGGGTCATGTTCGCAGCAGAAGCTGTGCTGAGCTTGGAAGCACTGAAAAGCCCGTGGGTGGCTTTGACGGGCTGCACCCCGGCTGGAGCCCTGGCTGGAGTCAGGGGAGGGATCCCTGGTAAGCCCATTAGCAGGCGGGTGGGTTCGCTGATTGGTTTAACATGTGTTCTCGGCAGTGCTGTCACCGTAAGCACCGAGGATTGTACCCCCACCGGGGCTGTAATGTGTTAACTAGCCTGGTACAGTTACACTCCTACAGCATTTGTGTGTGGGGCTGGAGCCGTGGCAATGGGGTGGGGTGGGGGCCAGCAAAGGCCTCTGTGACACCGCCCCATGCCAGCGTTATTGGCACGTTTCCCTGCAGCTGGCCTGACGCCCCGCAACGAAAACCTGGCCAGAGATTTTGCTCCGTGAAATGTTTTGAGTTGGTGATGTCAGGAGATGGAAACCCAGCTGGGAATTTCCAGCAGGGCAGCGGCTCCCAGTGCTGTTCTCCTGCCCCACATCTGGGCCCGCTACAGCCCTCACTCCACCCCCAGCTCCGTCCAGGTGGGGCCCTTGGTGCCTTCCAAAGGGGTGTTACACACAGCGCCACCTAATGGCCAAACAGTGCAATACAGGTTCGGGCCCCTCCATTCCAGTCCTTTTCCTCAGTGGGTCTTTAGCTCCATGGCAGAGGATTGAGCTTCTAGCTCTGATGGTCCCAGGTTCAAACCCGGGCCGGGCCAGCGATGACCCTGGGGGAGCTGCCAAGAGCGATGGGGAGGGGAGGGTGCGGCCGACATGCCTGTGCAGGTCTCACACTGCGCTCTGCCTGCAGCTTCCTGATCGGCGAAGATGACAGAGTCTAGGAGGGCAGAGGTTGGAGCACCATGGGGGCCCATGCCAAGAACTGGAAAAATAAGTCACTGGGAATCAGCTTCCTGGGCAGCTTCTCCAGTACGTGGGTCCCGTCTGTACGGATTTCCCTGCTAGGCCCCCAGGGGAACTAGGAAGTTCACAGCTGCTCTTGGTTCCACCACGGTGGGGCACTGGGCTGGGGCACAGGGTCAGGAAAGGGAGGGGGAGGGGGAGCGTGGCGAAGCAAATGTGTGTGTGGAGGCGGGGAGACGCATTACCAAACACAATGGTGGGGGGGGGGGGGAGACACTGACATAGCCAATCAAGAACGTGGCTAGAGAGTGTTTATTTACTCAGGCCACATTCACATCCCCTGAGCAGCAGAGAGGGGCCAGGGGCGGGTGTGAAATTAACAGGGGGCTGCTGGTGTCCTGCAGAAACAGCCCCTGACAACACCACTCTGACCGTTGCCAAGAGCCCGATCCAATGTGCTGTATCCGGGGGCTTCCTAAGTGAAAGCTACACCCTGAAGGGGCATCGCGACGTGAAGTCAACCCAGTGCCCTGGGGACGCCCTCTACGAGGCCATAAGCCAGTGGCCTGAGTTTGAAGCCTGAGTCCCTGCAGCCTCAGGGCAGCCCCTGCACCCATCGCTTACCCCGCCCACAGCTTCTGCCTGCTCGAGCAGCACCTCTGCCCCCCAGCAGGGGGCAGCTTCCCGCTTCTCGCCCACCTGCTTCCTCTTAGGGCCCGGAGAGCAGGGCTCTGAGAGTTGGGGTTACCCTCCCGTCTCCCCTGGGCTCTGCTGCCCTCCCCCCCCCGGGGGCTCAGATTTCTAATGGCACTTGGGAGCCACCTGCCTTCCCCAGGCTACTTCCTTCGGCAGATGCCAGGCCTAGCCCCTCGCTCCCGTCCGCAACGGGCATGTCAGCTTAGCCCGGGTCCACACACAGCCAGGCCCAGGGTCTTACAGCATCCAGGGGGTTGGGGCCAAGCCTCAGCCGAGCTCTGTGGCGATGGCCCTGCCAATCCCTGGGCAGCTCAGGAAACGTCGCCTCCATTCCCGTGTGAAACGTCTGAGCAATTATCAATTCCAGAGTCAAATCCGCCTCTGCCCCCAGCCCCCCTGAGATCTGCAGCAAAGATTTCATCTGGAATCCCCCAGAAATTGGTTGCTATTTAACCCCCCCACAAAGGGAACCCAAGTGTCCCCGAGCCCTGACACTTGGCTCTGCCAGGCCCAGGCAGGGTCTGGCTCTCAAAGCTTTCAGCCCTCGACCCTTTCGCCCCGACAATCCATTCCCGTGAGCCTCTCTCACCGAGGGGGGCAAAGTGTTTGGATCTTCACACAGCAGGTGCCTGGGAAGTACCCGTAGGGTGGGTCACAGAGTCCCACAAAGGGGTTTTTAATTCAAGTGCAATTTGCCTTTAACCCAGCGCCCCTGCGGCTTAGCGCTTGCTTTGCTTGGGAGCTACTGAGCAGTGAAAATAAACCAGCTTCTAACACATGAAAAGTTGAAGCGCCGGGAATCAGTTCATCTCCTGTTAAACCCTAACCACCACCACCCTGCCGCTGGGCTGGGCTGGGCGAGCTGAGAGGGTGTGATTATGGTCTGTCAGATTAGCACTAAGAAGCCCCCTTGGGCTAGGTGCTATACACACAGAACATGAGACAGACAGTCCCTGCCCTAAAGAGCTCACAGTCTAATTAGACAAAGGATGGAAGGGGAAACTGAGGCACAGGGAGGGGAAAAGGGTTTTACCCAAACTCACAGGGCCAGTTAGTGGCAGAGCGTGGAACAGATCCCATGGGTGCAGTCAAGTGCTCTGCCCACCAGGCTGTGCTGCCTCTCAATCCAGAGGGAGGAGTTGGAGCGAAACCAAGGGGGCGTTGGTTCCGCATGGGTCACACACAGTCAGGCCCGGCAGCCCTGAGCTGAAGGAAGGGGAGGGGAGCTGGGGTTTGCACCTGCTGATGGGAGCTGGGGCTGCAGCTGGAGACTGTCAGGAGTGGCCGGTGCGGAGGGAACAGCCATGCCAGGAGCAGTGTCCCAGCCCCACAGTGCCCAGGGCTGCCCAGCATGTGGGAAGGGGGCAGCAGCACTGACAGGGCAGCTCTTTGTTACGAGAGTCGCTGTGGAGCAGCCCCCGAGCGAGGCTGGGAGCCCAGCACCCCAGGGCTGGACGGGCCCCGTAAACAGGAGCAACCCCTGGTGGGCTGGCAGCTGGAGGCCGTGCTGCAGAGAGTGCAGGTCTGGCCCCCCCGCAACCCCCGGTGTCCTGCCCCTGGCACAGTCCAGGTTCAGCCTAGTTATTCCTGCTTCTGAGCCGTGGACCCCGGGGGACGCGACCAGCTGGGATCCAGACTCCCCGTTGGGAAGAGGCTAGTCCAGGCCCTGGCGGCTGGAGCTCTGGAGGGCATGTAAAGCCCAGGAAGGCCCAACCTCAAGGGGTTCAAGCAAGAGGTTTCACTTCTGGGCCAGCCAGAGCCCTGCTGCAGCCCCGGAAAAGACTCAGCACAATCTCCCTTCCCATCCTCCCAGCATTGTAACACCTCCCCAAGACCCTGCGGGGCTGCCACAGCGCGGGCCCCCCAAGCCACTTTGCCTGGTCCCTAGGGTGTTTTGGCTGCTGGCCCCATGGAGCTCGGCCCAGGAAGGGTAAAGGATCCTGTAAGGCCCAGGGAGGGGTTGGTTCCCTCGCCTGGGGAGGCTCTGGGTAGTCACAGCCACAGGAAGTTGGTTCCCTCGGCCAGGAAGGCAGCCAGGATCTTGCAGAGGTTCTCCACAGTCGGGGGGTGCAGGTTCTGCTCCGTGTCCTCCATCGTGTGCCAGACCCACGGGAAGGGGGTGGCGATGAGGTGCAGCACCGGCACTCCTACGGCCAGATAGATACATGGATAGTCAGCAGGGATCCAACCCAGGATCTGCATCACTGCAAGCACCAGCCTCTACTGCTGGAGCTACAAGAGTAATTCCACTATTGTCAGCAGTAGTAGACTATTATCCCCATGTGGCCCAGCCACTAGAGGGCGACGTGTGACATTCTAAACCCACACACTGTCTCAGTAGATGGAGCCAGGCCCTCAGGCACGACCTGACTTTACATCTAGGAGCCATGTGCTCCCCTGACCTTGCAACGAGCAGCTGGCCAGGTGCATTATGGGAACCAGATTGGCCAGAGACATCAAGCGAGTCAGGGCCAAGTGACTAGATAGCAATGATGTGTTTATAAAGTCCTTCACCCCCAAGGATCCCAGAGCCTAAGTTCAAAATGCAGTCACCTCTGGGGTGAAGCGTGCCAGGCAGGCAAACATCATCTATAAAGCATGTTACCCCTGTAAATAACACCTAGCTCTTGCATAGCCCTTGTCCTCAGGGGATCCCAAAGCACTTTACAAAGGGGGTCAGAGTGATTCCCCCCACTTCACAGATGGGGAAACTGAGGAAGAGAGCAGCAAAGTCACCCAGCAGGGCAGTGGCAAAGCCAGGATCTGAACCCAGGTCTCAGTCCCTTGCTCCACTCATGAGGTCAGGCTTGTGTGGGAGCCTGGGGGAGTCTCACCATGCTTTGTCTGCACAAATTCTGCCCTGGCTCCCCCGGGGAGGCCTCCCCAGCTGTCCATCCCACACTGCTCTGCGCCTGGACGCCCGGTAGCAAGGGGCAGGACAGGTACCTTTGTGAAGGAAGGGGACGTGGTCCTCTTCGACAGGCCCATAGACAGGCTCCCGCTGGAAGTACGTCTGCTCCCGGGGGTGGGACTGCAGCAGGCCCACCCGGTGGAGACGCTTCTCTGGGCGACACAGAGAAGAGAGTGAGGAATGGGCTGGTTCCTGGGACCTGCCAGGCTGGGGGCATGGCAGAACGAGCCCCACAGGGGGCTACACCTGGCTGCTCACACCAGAGCTCCCTGAGGACATGGAGACGCTGCCGGGGAGGGAGGGGGGATTTCAAACCTGACAAGTCGTGTTTGAGGGAAATAAAGTGTTGGTGAAAGATGCCAGGTCAACAGCCCTGGGGACTGAATCCCCAACTCCCAGCTCTGTCCCACAGCTGGGGATAGAACCCAGGAGTCCTGGTTCCCAGCCCCCCTGCTCTAACCACTAGACCCCACTCCCCTCCCAGAGTTGGGGCTAGAATCCAGGCACCTTTATTCATTGTCAGACAGACGCAGGACCATCAGGACTTGGGTGGGGGGGAGAGGAAGTAGCTGTCCCACTACAGGTGCCTGGGGGGGCAAGCCCCCTCCCACCCCTGGAAGAAAGGAAGGTTTGCTATCGATGCCAACGAGCCGGTCGAACCAGGAGGCAGTGAAGGGGAAGTGGTTCTGGATGGTCGGGTGGTGGGCCCCCAGCAGGTCCAGCAAGATAAACAGGCTCTGCAAGGAGGCAACGAGGGGTTAAATCTGTAGGGGCCCAGTCACCTCAGGAGGATCTGAGGTAGGGATTGGTACAAGATCCAGTGCAGACAGATTGAGCCCCCTGCCTACCCCGGACAGGCACCCCCACCATCTCCCTTCAGCCTGAAAGATCCCCCAGGCAGAACTCCCCAGAGGGGCAGGCGGGCGGCTCTCACCATAGCCTGGAGCTGGCTGGTGCCCGGCTGGTGCTGAGCCTTGGCCATGGACAGCCCCGTACAGGGAATCCCTCTCACTCCACTCCCCGAAGGCCTCCTTGCTGTCCAGGAACAGCAGCTGCAGCGTCACCTCAGAGCCCTGGGGAGAAACACGGGGCTCACTCAACACCTGGCACTGCTGGACAGGTGAGGGGACTGCACCCAGGACAGCAGCAGAGCTCGGGATAGAACCCAGGAGTCCTGGCTCCCAGCTCCCATGCTCTAACCACTAGACCCCATTCCCCTCCCAGAGCCAGAGATAGAACCCAGGAGTCCTGGCTCCCATCCCCCCCGGTTTTACACACTAGACTCCATTCCTTTCCCCAAGACAAGAGTAGAACCCCCAACCTGGGAAGCTCTCACCTGCTCCTTGGCCTTCAGCAGCTTCGCGTCCAAGGCCGTGGCCAGTTCCAGCAGGATGGCACAGGGCACGGCTGAGTCGGTGGCCCCCAGGAAGGTGCGGCCCTGTCTTTCCCAAGCTGCCACCCCACTGGGCTTGAAACATCACCAGCTCCATCCAGGCCAGGGACCACATGGACAGGTACCGGGGCTGGGATGGGGACTCTGTGGAATCTCAGATTAAAGGAGCACCTTTAGATTTGGGATGGAGGGGCTAGCTGCAGAGCAGGGAGGTCTTTCCTAAATTCCCCAGGCTTACCCTGATCTAAGGCTGCACAGAGGAGGCTCCCCAGCCAGCAGCTGCCTTATCTGAACTGTGTTCATTAGATAGATAGATAGATAGAGAGATAGATAGATAGATAGATAGATAGATAGATAGATAGATTCAGGGTAATGTATCAGAATCTGGCCCTCACCCCATTGCACTCAGCGGGTTTCTCTCGTTTTACCCTGGGGGAGATGAGATCAGAACCCAAGACCGCCAGTTCCAAGAACTCCACAGACCTGTGTTGTCACTGGATTTATTACCAAGGGGACATTAGACAAGGGGAGGCACCAGAATACCCCTCTGTGGGACAGAAGGACAGATTGAGGGACAGGGTTTGTGTCTCCCGCTTTGAAGTCCTGTGTCTTTGTGCATGCAGAGCTCTATGCAAAACCCACCATCTCTGTGAGCCCCAGGGCGGATGATGGCCCTGGGAGGAGCTGTGACCATCCTCTGAAAGAGTTGGTGCCAGGGCATAAGGGTTGTTCTGTAGAAAGGAGGAGATTAAACTCCTCTGCAATACATATGTAAGCCTTCTTCCAGTTCCAGCTCTGGCTTCAATATATAGGGGTTCCTCTCAAAATTACAACACAACACTGGCTTGAGCTCCCACCCAGAAATCCGGGAAAACTAAACACCAGCCCTGGGTGTTTCTAAGAAGCAATACTTCCTGTCTTGCAAGCACTGAGTCTGTGTGCGACAAAAGAAATATTTTATTAAGGGGAGAAGGAAGAATGGCATTAATTTGAGAAAACATGACAACAATGACTCAAACGTATGCAAACAACAAGTAAATCCCTGGCCCCAGGTGGAGCAGTGGCTTTGCCTCAGTTTCCCCCTTTCTGAAAGACCAGCGGACAAATGTCCTGTTAACACACCACTCCCCTTTCTGTCCATGACACTGCACTCTTAGTTTCTGTCCACCATAAGTGAAGTCCTAGGGTCTAGGGGTGCCGTTAGGTGCATTCAGCTCCAGCCTTAGGGGAGGAATGCAGGAAAATCAAATGATACCTCTGCCCACTCTGGTCACTGCCCACTCTGCCACTGCACACTGCTGTCACCTTCTGAAGTTTCTGCACTGGTCCAGCCCCAAGTGTTCTCAGCTCTTAGGTTATGGCTACATTGCAAAAAATACCAGCAGCCACAAATCTCAAAGCCCAGGTCTACAGACTGGGGCTCTCATTATGGTACAAAAAATAGCCATGTAGTTGTTCCTACTGGGACTGGAGCCCAGGTTTCGGAGCCTGAGTAGGAATGTCTACACAGCCATTGTTAGGGCCGAAGCACAAGCCTGAGTCTGTAGACAAACCCTCAGTGATTTCACTGGGTAGTGCAGAGCTCCAGCTGCTGCTGCCGTTTCTGCACTGTCTGGACAGCAATTCTGTCCAACAATAACGAAGGCTCAGCCCTAAATCTAGCTTCTCTCAGACCAAATCATCACTGAGCAAAACCAAAAGCCCCGTTGATCACTATCAAGTCTTTCTCAAAACACCAGAGGAAAAGAATCACAATTTTCCAAAACCCTAGAAGGAGGGATCACACCACCACACTGACGGAGCGAATTAGGTTCATCTTAAGGTGACCACATCTCTTAGGGAATATTACATACAGTGCTGCTGGCCTCTAGTCACACTGTGTATTGTGGGCCTAGCATAGTAATGGATTAGAAACACAGACATGTGCGCACAGTGACTGATTCTGCACTGCATAGAGAAAAAACGTAACCCCTATATAACTGCAAATTCAACATAAGCAACTGCTTAGGTGTAACCCTTCTGCCGGGGGGAGTCAGCAGCAACCAGGGCTGGGTTCCTTTTGACAACACAACACAGAACCAGCTCGAGTCCACACCCAGTAATCTGAAAAAAATTACACCCCCCACTTGGTACCTCTAAGAGCCAGTACTTCTCCTCTCACAAGCACTAAGTACATGTATAGAAGAGAAAACTTTGAATAAAAGGGGAAAGGAACCTGGCATTACTTGGGAAAACACCACAAGCATGATTTGAAAACATCAGACCATGAATAAAACACCCACCCCAGAGTACATTGGCAGCATCCGTTTCCTCAGTCTCTCACCTTGCAGTGTGACAGTCCGACAAACAAATGTCCCTTTAACACGCCAGTCCTCTCTCCCTCCACCGCACCCCACTCACAGTTGTCCTTGGTCAGTGAAAACCCAGTGTTTGGAGGTGTGTTTGCGTGAGTTAACCTCCCACCCCGGGGGAAGCGGGGGGGGGGGCAGCACTGAGCAGTGATTCAGCAGCCGTCGCTGTGCTGCTGTTCACTCTGCATCGCTGTCTGCCTTTGTTCACTCCACAGCCGGCCACTCCACCATCATTGACTGCACCGCCAGCCACCCCCCAATGTTCCCTCTGCCACTCTCCGGCGCTCTGCCATCAGTCACCCTGCCACGGCCCTCTCCACTGCAACCTCTGGGATGTTTTGAAGTTCCACCACTTAACTCAGCTCTCAGCAATTCCAATGCTCAGTGATTCCAGCAGTTAGCGAGGCAACCTCGTTCACCAGAGACACTGTCCCACAACGGACCTAAGGCTTCATATTTAGACTGGGCTATCAGTGATGTCAGCTCGAGTGATCCAAACCAAGAGACTCTCAACTGGGCCTTAAGAAGCTCTGTTATTAAACAGTGCAGAGTCAAATGGCACGTAAAGCCAGATGGGCACAAATACCCTCTCACATCTCCACTGGCCTTTGGCACCCCTACCTCCTGCTTATTGAGTGCAGTTAACTTGAGAGTGACCCCCTCATGCATGGCATACCAAGGCCAGTTCTGCTCCCTTTGATTCACAAAAGGATAACCACACTTTATTACCTCGGCCTCCTCAATAACAAAGCGATTTGCAATCCAACACCAGATAAAAGTGATCATTTGGGCAAAGCAGCCCCATCATGTTGCTCACCTAGGCAGAGTGGGTGTGTCTATTCAAACATGGTCAGTTCCTGATGTCTTCTCCCCAGCTCATCACTAGGTGTTGGGAAAGCTCATTCAGAGCCTGCTTACATAAGAACCTATAACTGCAATTTCACATAAACAGATTGAACACTCTGAGCAATGCGTTCAAATGCATCACACATCCAATGAGGCTAACAACATTTCCTTATCCCTGGATCCAAGGGGATGCCTAGCTAGGCATGAGGTAATATGATGGGTGACTTGTCCAATGAAGGGGGAGCAATAGCTGTTGATTTGGCAGAGGCAGGGGGGAACCCTTCCCCCAGGGGGAGCTGCAGAGCTTCCCAGGAAGATGCTCCTTCTCTGGGGACACACACAGAAGTCAGGCCCCGGTGACTACAGCATCGGCACTGCACCCTCCCTGGAGATTACAGTGACCATAAATCTTGAGCTGTGGGGGGAGAGTCCCAATTGCTGAGTCATTGTTTCCACCTTGTCACTCCCCCTGGGTGCCCATTTCACCCCCTGCCCCAACAGACTCTCATTCTAATCCCACAGGAAGAAACAACTCCAGTGGGCTTGAAACATCACTGACTCCAGCCAGCCTGGGGACCACACACACAGGTAAAGTGGGGCCTTGATGGGAACTCTCTGGAATCACAGATTAATGGGGTACCTTATAGATCTGGGGGAGAGAAGGGGGATCCCTGCCCCCATGGAGAGCTGCAGAGCTTCCCAGGGGGATGCTTCTTCTCTGGGGACACACATAGAAGTCAGGGCCCAGCGACTGCAGCACCGGCACGGCACCCTCCCCAGCTGATAATATCCACTAACCCCCCTGAATATTACAGGGACCATAAATCCTGAGCTGTGGCGGGGAGAGTCTCAATTGCTGAGTCATTGTTTCCATCTTGTCACTCCCCCTGGGTGCCCATTTCACCTCCTGCCCCAACAGACTCTCATTGTACTCACACAGGTAGAAACTACTCCAGTGGGCTTGAAACATCATCGACTCCAGCCAGCCCGGGGACTACACACACAGGTAAAGTGGGGCCTCAATGGGGACTTTGTGGAATCACAGATTAATGGGGTACCTTATAGATTTGGGGGGGAGAGGGAGGATCCCTGCCCCTGGGAGTGCCACAGAGCAGGGAGGCCTTTCATAGGGGGATGCTTTCCTTGGCTGCTTCTGATCTGGGGATGCATAGGGGAGTCGGGACTTAGGGGCTGCCCAGCCAGCTCCTACCTTGTCAGAGTTGCATTCATTAATAGATCAATAGGTAGGTAGGTAGGTAGGTAGAGAGATAGATAGATATGGGGCAATGGATCAGAATCCATCTCTGACCCCACTGCAGTCACGAGGTAACTCCAGATTTATACTGGCAGAACTGAGATCAGAATCCAGCCCAGATACTTCCAAGAACTCCACAGACCTGTGCTGTTGCTGGGTTTATAATGCAGGGAATATTAGACAAGGGGAGGCAGCTGAATGCCCTCGGGCTGGGCACAGAGAGATCAAATGACAGACAGACAGACTGAGGAGCAAGGGTATATGTCTCCCCCATAGAAGTCCTGTGTCTTTGTGCATGCAGAGTTCTATCCCAAACCCTCCATCTCTGTGAGCCCCAGGGAGCTAATGGCCATGGGGTGCACCGTGACCATCCAGCATGAGTGTAGGTACCAGGGCTGAGGGTTGTTCTGTACAAAGGAGGAGACCACGCCACGCTGCATCACATGGAAAGTCCTGCAGACATGACTGCGTTTCCCATTCGCAGTGTTATACAGGATGACAGCAGGAGCTACACCTGACGTTATGGCAGCACATCACAAGCCTTCATCTGGTCAGATCCCAGTGACCATGTGGAGCTGGTGGTGAGAGGTGAGGGGCCTGGTTTGGAGTCCCCGCTCTCAGCCCTGTACCCAGCCCAGCCTTCACAGAGTCTATGCCCCAAGGAGATGCTCACAGCCAGGATCTGCCTGGGGCCTTACAGAGGGGATGCCCAGTGTGGGATCAGGAAATCAGTGGATTTGTCATGCAGCCGGGGGAAGCTGCAGCAGCAGCTGTTGATGTAAGGCAGAGGGAAGGGGGAACCCTGCCCCCAGGGCAAGCTGCAGAACAGTGAGGCATTTCCGAGGGGGATGCTCCCTATCAGAGTATGCCCAGAGAAGTCAGGGCCAGCAGCTGCAGAACCAGTCCCTTCCCCAGCTGATCAAATCCACTAACCCCCTGGAGGTTAGAGTGACCATAAAGACTGAGTCGAGGGGGGAGGGGCCCAATTGCTGAGTCGCTTTTTCTACCTCTTAGCTCCCCCTGATTGCCCATTTCATCCCCTGCCCTGACAGGCTCTCATTCTAAACCTACAGGTGGAAACAACCTCACTGGGCTTGAAACATCACCATATCCAATCAGCCCGGGGACCACACGGACAGGTACCTGAGTGGGGAAATCATGCCTCAGGAATCTACTACAATGCTTTGAAGGGGTCCACAAGCATGTGGACAAGGGTGATCCAGTGGGTATAGTGTAATTAGATTTTGAGAAAGCCTTTCACAAGTTCCCTCACCAAAGGCTTTTAAGCAAAGTAAGTTCTCATGGCATAAGAGGGAAGGTCCTCTCCTGGATCAGTAACTGGTTAAGAGATAGGAAACAAAGGGTAGGAATAAATGGTCAATTATCAGAATGGAGAGAGTAAATAGTGGTGTCTCCCAGGGATGTGTACTGGGACCAATATTATTCAACATATTCATCAATGATTTGGGAAAAGGGGTAAACAGTGAGGTGGCAAAATTTGAAGATGACACAAAACGACTCAAGATAGTTAAGTCCCAAGCGGACCATTAAGAGTTACAAAGGGATCTCACAAAACTGGGTGTCTGGGCAACAAAATGGCAGATGAAATTCCATGTTGAGAAATGCAAAGTAATGCTCATTGGAAAACATAATCTAAACTATACATATAAAATGGTGGGGTCTAAATTAACTGTTATCATTCAGGAAAGAGATCGTAGAGTCACTGTGGATAGTTCTTTGAAAATATCCACTCAATGTGCAGCGGCAGTCAAAAATGTGAACAGAATTTAGGGAATCATTAAGAAAGGGATAGATAATAAGACAGAAAATATCATATTGCCCCTCTATAAATCCATGGTATGCCCACATCTTGAATACTGTGTGCAGATGTCATTGCCCCATATCAAAAAAGATATGCTGGAATTGGAAAAGGTACAGAAAAGGGCAATAAAAATGATTGGGGGGCATGGAACAGTTCCATATGAAGATTAATAAGACAGGGACTTTTCAGCTTGGAAAAGAGACAACTAACGGGGGGGAGGGTGGTGGTAGAGGTCTGTAAAATCATGACTGGTGTGGAGAAAGTAAATAAGGCAGTGTTATTTACTCCTTCTCATAACACAAGAACCAGGGGTCATCAAATGAAATTAGTAGGCAGCGGGTTTAAAGCAAACGAAAGGAAGGTACTTCTTCACACAACACACAGCCAACCTGTGGAACTCTTTGCCAGACGATGTTGTGAAGGCCAAGACTATAACAGGGTTCCAAAAAACCCCCTAGATAAATTGATGGAGGATAGGCCCATCCATGGCTCTTAGCCAAGATGGGCAGGAATGGTGTCCCTAGCCTCTGTTTGCCAGAAGCTGGGAATGGGTGACATGGGATGGGTCACTTGTTGATTACCTGTTCTGTTCATTCCTTCCGGGGCACCTGGCATTGGCCACTGTCCGAAGACAGGTTACTGGGCTAGATGGACCTTTGGTCTTACATAGTATGGCCACTCTTATGTTCTTATGGGATGGGGACTCTGTGGAATCACAGATGAAAGGGGCAACTCTAGATCTGAGGGAGGCGGAGGCGGGATCCCTGACCCCAGGGTTAGCTGCAGAGCAGAGAGGTCTTTCAGGTCTGTTCCTGTTCTGGGGGCGCACAGAGGAGTTGGGGCTCAGAGGCTGCCCAGCTGGCCTCTTCCATCTATCCTTCATTAAATAGCTAGATGGGTAGCTAGATCCAGGGGTAATGGATCAGAATCCGGCCCTCAACCCATTGCTGTCAGAGGGTGACTCTGGATTAACCCTGGAGGAGCTGAGTTCAGAATCCAGCCCTGATACTTCCAAGAACTCCACAGCCCTCACGAGGCGCCTGGATTTCACCTGGGGCAACATCCTCCGTCTGGGTCTGGTCTCCAGGGTTCTGCTGGCCCTGGTGCTGATCATGGCCGAGGCTGGTTACTGCTGGAAGGAGACTCCAGGTGACATGACACCCCTCTCTTATCCCTTCCCCCATCCCAGGACAAGGCCCCAAGGCCCCCCAAGTCTGCCAAGCCCCTCTGAACATGGGGGTACCTCATCTGCACATAACCCTTGGGCAGCTGGCCCAGCTCCTGTACCACCTGTCAGTGGGGGGAGGAGTCAGACCAGGGTGTCTCCTGCACACACTGAGGCTGCTATGAAGGGTGTGTGATGTCCAGAGATGCCCCTTCCCACTGTGAGCTGGAGCCACCCCAATGCCTGGCCCTACCCCACTCTGAGTGCCCCAGGTGGGTAGGTCTGTGGTGGCGGGTGGAGGGATGGGGGGCAGTGCACACAGACACTAGGTCTCTTTCTGGTCAGCAGCTCCCACCTCTTCAGCCCCTGGAAACCTACCCACCCTGGGCAGCTGTCTTGTCCTCCCCTCCCCTCAATCCCATCCCAGTCAGGGGGCTTGGGCCTGTGGGGTGACACTGGCCCCTCTAACCCGCCGTCTCTCTGTGCTTACAGGGGAGCCTGGATCCAGCCATGCAGAGACGAAGATCTCCCTAGGGAAAGAGCCCTATCTGCTTGGAGGTCTCCACAGGGCAGAAAAGCCACTCTCCCTTCCCCCAGGAAATCCCTGCTTCAGGGAAGCTCACATTTATTCCATGGTGCTCCCAACTCAACAGCTGGACCCTTGGGAGCAAACTCTCGACCCCCGGCACCAAGCACACCAGCCCCTGTGTCACCAGCTAAGGGAGCACCTGCCAGGGCCCCAGGAGGTGGGGAAGCAGGGCCGTAGCAGAGCCCCGTGCAGGGAAGGTGCTGCCTATGTCTGTGGGAAGCCCAGGGTGGGGTGTGGGGGGCTGGGCGGTGTATAGGGCCCCCTCAATAAATAACCCCTTCCCTGCCAGATTCCCTGCTCCTCCTGCTCCCTGCTGGGGATATGACCTGAGAAGATGAGGGAAGGCCGTTAGTGCTTCCTTAGCCAGAGCATTTGCTTCCCGACCTCAGGGGATGAGCCGGATCCCTGAGTATGCCCCGGAGCCAATGTCAGACTAGGGGGGTGGAGCAGAGCGAGATTCCCTGATCATAAGAATGGCCATACTGGGTCTGTTCAGCCCAGTGTCCTGTCTGCTGGGGGGAGCGTGGGGCGGGGATCTGGGTGCAGGGAGATGGGGACAGGAGACACCTCGGGGACATGTTAATGCCGGGGCCATTTCTCCCCAGACTCAGGAATCGCTCTGATACCAGAAAAAAGAAAAGGAGTACTTGTGGCACCTTAGAGACTAACCAATTTCTTTAAGCATAAGCATCCGATGAAGTGAGCTGTAGCTCACGAAAGCTTATGCTCAAATAAATTGGTTAGTCTCTAAGGTGCCACAAGTACTCCTTTTCTTTTTGCAGATACCGACTGACGGCTGCTACTCTGAAATCTGATACCAGAAGAGATCTGCTGGCCTGAGCCCGGCACCGTCCAGCCCAACATGTGGCTCTCCGTGCACATGCAGCCAATCTGTCACCTCCAGGGAAAACAGCCACCTCGGCCAATGTGTGAGCACGACCCAGCACCCACTTGGGAATGGGATGGGGCAAAGAAGAGCCGGAGACAGCCCTTCCTGGATGGGCACCGACACTGCCATTGCAGTGCAGGGATTCCAGCACACAACCTGTCCCGCACACAGAGCACCCCAGAACCCTGCAATCCCTCCCTCCGCATTGCCAGGCGGGGCTGGGAGCCAGGACCCCAACCCCCAGGGGAGAAAAGAGCCAGGAGCCTCTGTGTACAGGGGAATTGTTTCCCCCAAAGCAGAGCAGGGTCCCAGCCAGAAGGGGTGGCTCAGAGATGTTATCTCCCAGCAGGGCAAGGCTCCCCAGCACCCCATCCTGCAGAATCCCAGCTCCTGAGATAGAGTGACTGGCCCCCTGTGCATGGGGACATGAGGTCTGGCCCCTGGCACTGAAATAAAGTCATTTACTGCTCCCCCAACCCCGGGGTGTCTGTCCTGGTCTCTCTCTGGAGCTTCAGTTCTCTGTTGTCTCAGTCCCTGCAGTAGGGTCCCCCACTTTATACATCACCCGGCTCCCTCCCCCAGCTCTCACCCCCTCCCCAGTAGCTGAGTCCATCTCTGTAGGGATGGACACTACTGTCCTGGATCCCATCTGCCCCCTCGGACCTTCTCCCCAGCTCTCCTGGGCCCTGCTGGGTCACCAGGAGGATTTTTCTCCACCCCCCCTCCATCACCTCTCCTCAGCCTGGGTGGGAGGGAGTGTCTCCCAGCACCCCAGTCTCTGAAGAGCCCCCAGAATCCTCCCAGAATTTCCAGAGCATTCTCCGCCCTATATATCCCCTGGGTGGCTCCTGCCCCTACCTATGGAGCTGCCCCTCAGGCCATCGGGGGCAGAATTGTTCTTCCCAACACTGCTGAGCCATGGCAGCACGAGCTGGTGTGGGGTGGGGGGTGATGCTCTGTACCTCGGGGGAACATCCTACACCCCCATGTTCATCCTTGTAAAATGACTGTGTGGTATCCAATCAAAAGTTTGTCAGGTCGGCTGTCTTCGGAGGGAGAATCCAGTATGTCCTCTGGTCCATTGTTCCAGTGTTAATTACTCTCTCTCTTAACAAATTGTTGCTGTATTTTCAGTCTGAATTTGTTTGGCTTCAACTTCCAGCCAATGCATCTTGTTATACCTTTCAAAAGTGTTGCATTCTAATAGTTGATGTTTAACATCCTCGCTAGGTGCAACTGGAATAGAAAGTATTTCACTATTACTGTAGGATATGGATACGTCATTCCACTGCTTCCCAAATACAGAACAGAAATATTTGTAACACTTCTCCTTTTTCTGCATCATGATTTACAGTTGTACCATCCTCATCTCCAACTGCACTAAAACTGATTGCTAGGATATTTTGTTTTCCATATGTTTCAAGAACTCCTTATTGTCCTTATCCTAAAATGCCATCGATTTTTCATTGATATTGTTAGATTTTTCTTATCAAGTGTCTACAATTCCTAACTCCTCAGTTGCACCTATTGAGATGAAGTTCCCCATTTCCTAGTTGTTTAATATTATCATTTGTTATTTCTGCTTTCACGTCCACTGATAACCAGGACGGGGGTTTAGCTGAAGAAGCCACTTTCACAATTTGCTGAATTTTGTGTTTTGGGGGCATCTGATACATCTTAAACCACGCCCCAACATGGGTCACATTTAGGGTTGCCAACTTTCTATTTGCAGACAACCGGACCTTCCTTCCCTGCCTCTTTCCCAAAGTCCCTGCCCCTTTCCCACCGCTTTTCACAAGACCCCGCCCCTGCCCCATCCTTTCCCTCAAGCCCCTACCCCTGTTTGCTCCTCTCCTGCCCATCCCCCCCCTCGCTGCTCTCTCTCCTCCCCCTTCCTTGTAGCTGGCTCCTCTCCTCTCCACTTCCCTTCTCCACTCCCACTGGGATCCCTCTGTCAGGGAGCTGCAGCCTGACATGAAGTCTCCTGCCTGCCCAGATGCAGGTAGGAGGCGGCCCCAGCTGAGCGGGGTCTGGCTCGGGTTGATGACCCAGCACCTCTCCCTTCCCGCCCGCAGTAACCAGACTATTGGTGTCTGGTCAGTACATCTGACTGGACACTGCCAAGTCCACTTTTTGACCAGACTTTCTGGTTGAAAATTGGGTACCTGGCAACCCTAGTCACATTTTAATCGGTCAAAACAAGGTCGAATATCCAATTACCCTGACTAGGTTGCAATATTTATTTTTATTTACTCTGGGATGAAAGATGCGAATGTAGCCCCTGATCTAACTGCAGCCGTCAGGGACTCCAGAATGACCTGAGGGGAGCTGAGATCAGAATCTAGCCCTGTTGCCTTTGCAGGCGATGGGTGACTCTGGCTTGACCCCGGGCAACCTGATCAGGGTGCAGGATATTGTTTCCATTTTGGAGTGAAGGTTCAGGTCTCAGCTCCTCTTTTCCCTGACTCAGCTCCCCATTATTAATACAAATGTTCCCCCAGCCCTCTGGCCCCTTTGGTACTCAGCTCCCAGCCTCTCACGCTGCCTGAACAGCCAACTCACCCTTGTCTCCGATCCTGCCCCACTGACACAAGTGCTGGCCTCAGACCCTCGCCCAAGCTGGCACTCATGGAGAAAAAGGGCAGTGAGCTCACACCACATGATGGGACAGCGAGGGACCCCTCAGTGCTGCTCCAAATACCCCAGTCCCCAGCTCCATGGAGCCTGATGCCCCAGGAGCTCAAATGAGGAACTGAGCAGGGGGCTGCAGGCACAGGGAGCCTGCGATGCTCACTGAGAGCAAACCAAGGTCCCTGCCACTCCCAACAAACCACATCCCCATAAACTGCTGCCCACGTCTCTGTGCTGCACAGGGGACACCCAGGGGAACTGGGGGGATGAGCTGTGTTAATTCCACCAATCTGACCAGACCAGAATCTGGGTGCAAGCTGTTACCCCCAACTCTGCTGGATCTGGGACTGTAGGGGTCTGGTGGTCAGAGCATGTGTTACACTGCAGACCAGGGATGGTTTTAAAAATGGAATTTTATTAAACTTAATGTCCAACTCCCCAAACAAACGCAAGCTGCAACCCGCTGGGTCCCCCGGAGAACGACAGAAACCCTCCTGGGGGTGCAGCTTGCATCCCCACTGTTCCTCTTTAGCCTCGCTAGCAGATCTCCAAACCCTTAAAGGGACAGGGCACAGCCTTAGAGATACAGGATGCAGGTATGTAGAACCCTGACATTCCCGTATCAGTGCTACACTCCTCCTGTGGAAATATAATATCCCCCAGATATTCCCATTAACAAAATATAAAACATTCCGTCCAGCCATTTGGCTTATTAGCAGACACCTACGACTTCCACAAGCTCGTGCTTTCGGTCTCAGATGAGCTTTTGTCTTGCTCCTTTTTCATCAGATCTGGAAACTTTTGCATCTCTCTTTGGTTTAATTCACATTAAGCAGGAAATGTCTGTGTCAAGGCTTGTTCCATTGCCCAACGAAATAGCCAGTTCTGAACAGTTTAAATCCCCAGAAATCCTCAGATCTTATGAGATACCAGCTCCCACATGGTAAGCGGTATAACCATGTAACACAAAGTCATTAGACATAAAAAACATCTACTCAAGAAACATAAAACTAACTATGTAGCGCTATTGACCCCTTTTGTAGAGCAATATCGAAACCAGAAGCCAATGTCTCTTCATTTACATTAATCTTGGAGAGAATGCAGGAGAAGATACAGGAATAGGTACTAGGTACAGCATGTAAACACAAGGATAAAGCCATGGTGCATTCACCAGTAGCTGGAATTAGACACTGATGAGTAGGTTCATAGGTCAGTGTCTGGGGGGCTCTTCCCTCTCTAGTCAGAGGACCTCATGTGACAATGGGTTGTTCTTGAGATCTGTCTTCTTGTGCACTGATGGTTTCCGGGTCCATGGTCACATTTTGCCATTCATGTCTTTCATTGGCTGATGTGGATGTCACATCAGACTAGTCATCTGTCTTCAAGTTTACAAGATCAACAACACCCCCATTTCCCAGCCGTGGAAGGAATGTTTCTGCCTCTGAATGCAGAGTCACCACGCCATGGGTACCATGTTGTTTGTCTTCGCTCTCACGATCACAATCACTGGAGTCCAAATTCTGTCCTTAGAGAGGCTTGGTCTACACTACAGCCTACTTCAGTATCACTTACGTCGCCCAGGGGTGTGATTAATCCACACCCTCTCAGTGACATAGTTATACCGACCGTAACCCCCTGTGTAGACAGTGCTCTCCCGCCGACATAGCTACTGCCTCTCGCAGGGGTGGACTTATTACGCTGACAGGAGAGCGCTCTCCCATCAGCATAGAGCATCTTCACCAGACGCGCCACAGTGGAGCAGCTGCATCGGTGCCTCTGTGCCGCTGTAGCGCTTCTAGCAGAGACTCGCTAGCGGGACAGATATGGCAATGTCCTGGCACATCCTGGGCAAACCTACCTGAATTAAGTGTAAGTCACTTTGGAGTCCATTGTATTAAAAATGCAAAGTTTCTGTATTATTGGGGGTTGTCCAAAATTCCTCTAGGGGGGAGGCGTGGCCAGTGTAAACCTCCAGAAGCATTATGAGCTTCAAAGGACTATTTCAAACAGCTCGCCAGACAAACAAAGTTACATGGGGTTCTGGGGAAATACCTGGGGGAGGCAAATGCACATTACGAGACACGGCAGGGTGTAGAGGATTCACGCATGAGTCCCCACTGACAAAAAAAACAACCACTTTGTTGGGAGCTGTTCTTCGTTTGGTCACTGTAAGAGTTGCTTTGGCAGGAAGGGGCAGAAGAGGAATGGAGGAAGGACCCAATAGCCATCACAGCCAAAACATGGAGTCAAAACAAAGGACAGATTTGTACCCACACATTCAGAACACACGAGATTACCAGTCCATTGCTTTAATGACTTGGCTAACTCATCATGCGAAAGGACCCCATTGCCATCAGCTGTCCTTTGATCAGCCAAAGTCAGGAATAGAAGACATGGCCGTTAAAGCCTGCAGTGGTGCAGAGATATCTAGTAAGAGTCCCTGTGATAAATGAAGGTGGGGGGAGCTCCTTTTTATGGACACCCAGCCAGCCAGTTAACTATAAAGTCCCCCTTGGTGGCTGTTCTCTGCTTGCTTTACCTGTAAAGGCTTAAAAAGTCCCCCAGGGAAAGGAAAGGGAGTGGGCACCTGACCAAAAGAGCCAATGGGAAGGCTAGAACTTTTTAAAATGGGGAAAAAACATCTGATGTTGTTCTCCAGGAAAGAGGGGGATGGGGAGCAGTTATGCTATGAGAAGCTTTAAGCCAGATATGATCATAGAGCATCAGATCATACCTAGAACAACTTATCTGGAACCCCCAGATGTGTAAGTAGATCAGGAATGTTTAGAAAGACACAATTAGGTTTATTTCTGTTAATTTCTTATGGCTAGTGGACTCCTCTGTGCTAACCCCAGGTGCTTTTGTTTGCTTGTAACCTTTAAGCTGAACCCCCAAGAAAGCTATTTTGGGTGCTTACTTTTTGGAATTGCTCTTTTAAAATCTAGCAAAAGCCTAAGTTCCAGGTGTATTTTCTTTCTTTTGGTTTCTAATAAAATTTACCTTTTTTAAGAGCAGGATTGAGTTCTTGGTGTCCTAAGAGGTTTGTGCAGGTTGTTTAATTAGCTGGGGGCAACAACTAATTTCCTTTGTTTTCTTTCTCAGCTCTTCTCCGGAGTGGGTGGGGTGAAAGGGCTCGAGGGTACCCACAGGAAGGAATTCACAAGTGCGCCTTCCTGGGCTCTCAACGGGCTTCTGCACTTGGGTGGTGGCAGCATCTATCCATCCAAGGTCAGAGAGAAGCTGGAACCTTGGGAGTTTAATACAAGCCTGGAGTGGCCAGTATTAATTTTTTGAATCCTAGCGGGCCCCCACCTTGTGCCAGAGTGGGGAATCAGCCTTGACAGTCCCAGTCTTTCAAGCAGGATTCAAGTTCCACTTAGTACAAGCCATGCTACGGCATCCGTTTTGTTGGAAGTTTTTCTTCTGCTGTTTATTGTAAGAGTTGCTTTGGCAGGAAGGACCGGAAGAGCAATGGAGGAATAACCCGGCCATGGCCGAGATAAGAAGCAAAGGCCAATGACCACAAGGGGGGTTCGAATGCAGCCATACAGAGCACAACGGATTAGCAGTCCATCGCCTTAACCAGTCAGCCAGGCCATCAGTTAAAAGGGCTCTGGTGTCACCAGCTGTCCTTTGATCTGCTGAAGACAGTGCTGAAGCCTGTAATCATGCTAGTGTTGGGGAAGCCTCCTGCAAGATTCCCATTCTCGAGAGGTGGTTGTGAGTCCTGGCGGGTGAAAGACATGCTATGGCAATTGCTCCCTAGCTGCTGCCACCAGAACAAGGAGGAAAGGCCAGAGATAAATGTGGTGTTTGAAATCACATGGGCAGATCACAATGGAAGTGCTGGGACATCAGTTGGGGTGTGTGTGTGGCTGAGTCACATGACTGACCCCATAACATGTGCTGTGTCTGTTTCTGGAGGATGCCCCAGGGTGGCTCCCGCAGGTCCCAGCCCTGGGTTATAAGTAGGCTTCGTAGAACTCAGTTTTTAATTTTTTTTCTTTATAATTTTGACAATGTCAATGTTGATTTTTAAGGGTTTTTAAATTTTTGTTATCGGTTTAAATGTCCACTATTGGTTAAAATCATGGGTTTTCGCAACGTTTTTATATTTATTGATTTATATTTCACAGTGGAGGGAATTAAAGGGGGGGTCAGACAATAATTATTTAATGGCAGTAGATGTTGAGATACAAAAAGTTAAAGCTTTCTAACCATTAAGACACAAATTGGCATAATCACATGTCAAAATATACAGTAAATATCCCAAAATCAACCTCTAACAATGTCTCAAACAGCATTTCTCTTACTTTGCTTATCTGCAAATGTATGATTATTATCGATGGAAATATTTTCTTGTGGGTTTGTGTGCATGCAGGGAACTTGATGTTTACTGATATTTACTAATAACAATCTCATCCATCCAAGCCTAGTTCTAAACAGAGCCCCGCGCTGTGCTTGAGATGAGCACGGAGCGTGGGCTGTGGTTGCAGGCTGTGGTCCCTGTTCCCAGCACAGGAGTGTCTCCTCCCCCAAACCCAACCCCATCCCCTCGGCCCTGGCAGCATTTATAGACACACAGCCCCAGGGAGGGCAAGCAAACAGCACCCTCTGGGACAGGCCCACAGCTCTCTCCTGCTGGATCCGGCTCCCTCTCCCCAGGCCAGGCCCTGCAGGAATGAAAATTAAACCCTTTTGAAGTGAATGTGTCACTGCTCACACACGGGGCCGGACTCTGTCCTGGGGACAGGAGCATGATCCCAGAATGACACTGCTGCAAGCCGTGGGGTTCCTCTGTAGTTACACACACACACAGAGCAGTGTGACTGAAGAGCAGGGACTGGGGTGTGTGCGGGAGGGCCATTTTACATAGTCTCCTCGCAGTCTCTCCAGGACATGGGCACAGAGAGCGGGAGCTGCCATAGCAATGTTCCCTCTAATTTTTTCCATCCATGTGCAGAATAAATTTTGTTATGTGCACCGAGTTATGTGCCTATGTGTGCCATCAGTAGAAACAAAACAACTAGATATAATATATATTTTTAAAAAGTTACCATAGGGATAATTACTCCAGCCAGGACAGCTTAGGCATTTTAGAACTCACTACTCAAAGAATTAAATTTAAGTGTAAGAGAAATGAAAAATATGAAATGCACAAACCAGTCAAAACACTAAAATCACATACTTTGAACGAATAAAATTACAGAGAATATATGTGCATTACAGGAAGTACGAAGAAGTAACAACAACAATAATACGAGTATGTGTTGGGAGGTGAGTGTGAAAGGACTGTGTGTGTGTGAGAGAGAGAGAGAGAGAGACAGACAATGTGAGCTGGCTGCTGGGGAAATCTCAGAAACAGTGCACTGTCCCTTTAAGAAAGGCACTCAGTCACACTCACCGTTCAGGGCTCTGTCTTTAAGGGCTTGTCTACACTGGCACTTTACAGCGCTGCAACTGTCTCCCTCAGGGGTGTGAAAAAACACCCCCCTGAGCACTGCAAGTTTCAGCGCTGTAAAGTGCCAGTGTAGACAGTGCACCAGCGCTGGGAGCCGTGCTCCTCTGTGCTATTCCCCTCACGGAGGTGGGTTTTTTAGAGCGCTTTAACGTTGCCAGTGAAGACACGCCCTCAGATCAAGTTCAGATCTCACCACAGAGGAGCGCCTGCGGGCTGCTTCTTGGAGCTACTTCTTGTTGCCCCATGTTTATCAGTTACCCCCCCCATCTATTCTCATTAGTGAGTTACTCCCCCGGCCCCGAGTCTCATGGACACATCGCTGCACAATTACACAGCCCACAGACCCTTCTCTAATCCCAGCCGCCCTCTGGTCTGCCCCGGTGACCCAGGAACTCCTTGGTGCCAACTGACCGAGGGCAGAGGGGTGCAGAGAGTTTTATGGGATCCCCTGGGTGAGATATATGCACAATAGCTCACCAAAGGGTGGCCTGAGAGGTCTCTACCAAGAGCCCGTAGCCCACTGGGCATCATCATTGCTGCAAGGTGTTTGTATGGGACATAGCTTAGGAGAGATGTGAAAAGTAAGAGATTAGGCTCCAGAAGTTTTGAAGAAAAGCTTGTCTCCTGCGCCATGGCAATCCCTTCAGCTGAGCCAATCATTACACAGAACAAAGCACAGCTGTGGAGACAGGTTATATGCACTGTCTGGGCCAGGTGCGGGCCTGAGAATCTACAAAGGGCTTGTAGATCATAGAATAGCGGGGTTGGAAGGGACCTCAGGAGGTCATCTAGTCCAACACCCTGCTCAAAGCTGGACCAATCCCCAATTTTTGCCTCAGATTCCTAAATGGCCCCCTCAAGGATTGAACTCACAACGCTGGGTTTAGCAGGCCAGTGCTCAAACCACTGAGCTATCCCTCCTGCCAGCTACACTTACAGTGGCTTGGCTACACTTACAGTGCTGCTTAGAGAAGACACTACCTATGAGAGAGTTTCTCAGCGTAGGTACTCCACCTCCATGAGAGGTGGTAGCTAGGCCAATGGGAGAAGCCCTCCTGTCGACACAGCGCTGTCTGCACTGTGGGATAGGTCAGTATAACTGCGTAGCTCAGGGATGTGGATTTTCCACACCCTTGATCGATGTAGTTAGACTCACATACACTGATAGTGTAGATCAAGCCTAGGACAAAGGACCCCCAGGATAAGTCTCCGAAAAGAGACCTCCTCTGGGAAGAGACAATGGTCTGTACCTAAAAAGAAAGAGGAGAGGGGACAAGAGCTCCCTTTCACCCAGGAGGCGGCTGACAGTGTTTGTCTCAGGAACAGGAGATCACAGCCAAGCCTGGAGTAAAACCCTGGAAGGACTGTGGGGTGAGCTTTGCTCTACCAGACAGAAAAGAATCTCGTTCAGTGAGTCTAGGCTGTAGTCAAGGTGGTTTGATTTTATTGGCCATGGAACCATTTTTTTCCAACCCTTCTCCTTGCTACCCCTCGAATCTCTACACTCTGTGAAATCACTTGTCCTTGGTGTCACTATGAAGGGATCTAGGGCTGTGTGTTGATCAGGGCAGTGACTGGAGTTGGAGCTGGTCAGCTGGGGGCCCTGTTCCTTTGGGAGCAGCGGATTTGTGACTGCTGTGAGTGCCCTGCGGGACAGGGGCTGGGCTGGGTGCTGCAGCAGGACGCTTGGAGGGCTGGGGGCTGGAGTGTGCCTATTGCCAACCTGGAGAGAGATCACCCTGCAAGGCCTAGAGGGCACGGCTTGTGTGGCCTGTAGCCGGGGGAATCGGAGAGCTGATCCCTGACGGGTACAGACAAGGCTTCCTCATGCCAGGGGCAGCTGGTAGTGAAGTGCCTCACTGCCCCGGGTCCCCCCAGGGACCATCACAGGCCCCCAGAACCTCCAGCCTCCTCTTCTTTCTCCTCCTCCCCACCATTCCCCTCAATATATGGGGGCTCTCCCCTGCCCTTCCCCGCAGGCCTCTCCTGTCGCTCCAGGTCAGGCTGAGCGACAGCTCTTTTCTCCATGATGCAGGTGATGATCGGGGCAGACGTCACGAGGAGCAGGACCAGGGTGGAGTGCAGGATCCAGACCCAGAGCTGAACAGCAGGTGCTGGAACATGGGAGAGAGCAGGGTGAGAGGTCACGTGCCATGGGGCTGAGTATGGGGACAAATGCACAAGACAAGCCTCACTCCCTGCCTGGCTGGAGGGGTCTTTGTTGAGTGCTTCCCCCCCACACCACACACTCTGGGCATGTGTTGGGGAATTTCACCCAGCAATGACACATCCTGGACAAGCCAGGGGGAGGCCTTTGACTGACCCTGGTCTTACTGGTTAGAGACCTCATGTAATCCTGCCTGGCCCCGCTCCTGCGAGGATCTTCCTCACTGCTTCCTCTTTGCCCCCTGGTATCCAGCCCTAGTACCTGGTCAGCTGGTGTCAGCCCGCTGCTCTGCACCCTTGGGGCCCTTTCTGAGACGTGCTGGAAACTGGAATCTGGGCTGATACATTGGGGACTGAACTGGGGACCTCCAGAGCTGAAAACATCAGCTGCCATTTCATGAACTAAAGAACCAAGCCTCTGACATCGTCGGCTGTAACAAGCCACAGCCTCTGTGGCTAGGCAGTGAGAGAAACTTGTAACACACTCACCACTGGGTTAGGCTGTCGCCCTGGGGCTGCTCCCAATTAGGACAGGCCAAAATTGTCTAATCTCAGTGCAAGGCTTCCCCCTTCTTACAGAGAAATCACACAGAACTAAAGAAAACTGGTTACCTTTGGCAGAAGCTTCCCCTCCAGAGTTGCTGGCCCCAAGTATATCTGTAGGGTAGATGTACAGATTATGGTTCCCTTTAATAATCTGAAACCCGTATATAAATCAGAAGCAAAATGTCAGAAATTACCACAGAAGTACGTGGGCGTGAAAGCAATAGACTGGGGTTTCTTTCTAGGACACAGGCTTCGTAAAATCACCCCATAAATCTTAGATTCTATTCCTCAATGTCTGACTTAAGGAACATTGACATCACACAAAATTTCAGGTGTATATGCCCCCGCCTCCCAAAAAACCCCTGAAACTTTGTGTCATGTCAATGTAATAAACCTAACAGCTAAGATAATGCTATATAAACATATTCCCCCTGGATGTGCAGGGGGGAGGGAGGTACTGGGGAGGATGGCCTGGGGGGCACTGCAAGTGCTGAGGGGCAGCCCAGGGGGTGCCATGAGAGCTGGGGGGCTGGTCTGTGGGGGCACCACAGGTGCTCAGGTGGGAGCAGCCCGGGACCCCCGCTGGTGATGTGGGGGGGATTGGCGGGGTGACAGGCTCCCTACCCGGCTTCTTGGAAGTGGTGACATGTCCCTCCCTAAGCTCCTAGCTCCGCATGCTACCAGCTCCGCAGCTCCCATTGGCCGGGAACTACAGTTAATAGGAGCTGTGGAGGCGGCGCCTGCGGGCGGAGGTAGAGCACAGAGCTAGGCGCTGAGAGAGGGAGGGACATGTTGTCGCTTCTGGGGAGCCCCCACAAGGTAAGCCCGGAGCCCTTCCCCTCTCCTATGCCCCAACCCTGAGCCCCCTCCACACCCAAACTCCTGCTGCTGCGGGGCTCGGGGGGCAGTGACCCAAGACTGCCCCAGCAGCAGCTGTTGTGTCTGACCCAGGGGCTGCCTGAGCTGCTCAGGCAGCCCTGGAGCCACCCACACTGGGCGCTGCAGAAGTCACGGCGGTAACTTCCGTGACCTCCATGACAATCTCACAGCCTTATCTATGACATGTCTTAGATGTTGGGTTCTGAGGTGTATTGAAAACTGTGGCAGAATTGAGGTCTATCACTTTAATTTGTGAGCTAGTTCCTAGTACTGCTTGTGGGCTTGTGGGTTCCGAGGGAAGTCATACGATTTGTGACAGTCTGGATTGTAAGAGCCAGCCCAGAGTAAAGTTGTATGAGGAGTGTCTCGCTTCCTTAGGGAGCAGCCTGCTTTGTCTCTCTCTGGGTTTGGTGGTGTCATTCTGAATTCTAAGAAATAATCATCCTATTATGCTTTAACCTTCCAACAAGAGGACTGATGTTTTTATTTAACTTCTCTATGTATATGCTGGTAACATCACGGGGCAATCGCCCATTTGATGGCCAGTCAGTAGGGGAGGAAGCATAGGGCAGATGTCACATGGCTTCTGGAGTTGATGGTTTAGGCAGGGACACCATCTGCCTCCATTTCTAAAGATTCATGGCCCCGCTTCCTCTGGAGTACTTTGACAATTCCACGGCACTGTCCATGGAGTTTTGTCCAATCAGGATTGATTAGGTCATCTTTTTATGACAGATTATTTACTCAATATAGTAAATGTCATGAAGAAATTGGAAGAAATCCAGAAGAATCATTCAATCTATAACTGTACATTGCTGGCTGTCTACTGGAAGTCCCAAAATATCAATCAGCCTCCATGGATCATGTCACTTTGAGGAAAATGATCGTAAGATCTTCTGATCATGAATGGAGTAAATGGTTAAACAACAAAATTGTTGAGCACTTGATAAAAGGTCTAAGCTAAAAATCTATTAAAATTTGAAAACCACAAATATGTAAAAAAATTCAGAGCTAGAGCTGAATTCTGCAGCTTAATTATTAACACACACATTGAAGCACCCAATCTGCCATTTTACACCAAAAAGGTTTACGTCCTCCAGTTTAGGGCAAGCAAACAAACAAAGAATCATAGAATCTCAAGGTTGGAAGGGACCTCAGGAGGTCATCTAGTCCAACCCCCTGCTCAAAGCAGGACCAATCCCCAATTTTTGCCCCAGATTCTTAAATGGCCCCCTCAAGGATTGAACTCACAACTCTGGGTTTAGCAGGCCAATGCTCAAACCACTGAGCTATCCCTCCCCCAAAAAAGTACTCCTTTTGTTTGTTTTAAACCTGCTGCCTATTAATTTCATTTGGTGGTCCCTACTTGTTGTGTTATGAGAAGGAATAAATAACACTTCCTTATCTACTTTCCTTACATCAGTCATGATTGTATACACCTCAATCATATCCCCCTTTAGTCGTCCATTTTCCAAGCTGAAAAGTCCCAGTCTTATTAATCTCTCCTCATACGGAAGCTGTTCCATACCCCTAATCATTTTTGTTGCCCTTTTCTGAACTAAGTCCAATATATCTTTTCTGAGATCATAGAATCTCAGGAAGTCATCTAGTCCAATCCCCTGCTCAAAGCAGGACCAATCCCCAAATTTGCCCCAGATCCCTAAATGGCCCCCTCAAGGATTGAACTCACAACCCTGGGTTTAGGAGGCCAATGCTCAAACCACTGAGCTTTCCTTCCACCCCCAAAGATCTCTTTGTAATCAGTAAATTAATTTCCCTTATTTTCCACTGACCTGAGTAAAAATCAAAAGAGTTGTTAAAACACCACTTTTACAGGCAAAAGAGCTTTCTTTATCTCAACACAAAGGTGGGATTTTAAATTCTCCCAGGATCCCACAAATTGTAGAGTCATCACATGTGACTGTTTGAAATCATCATATGGGGACACCAAAAAAATCAATGATCAAATAAATAAAAGAACGTCTTGTGCCACATGCAGACCAGAGGGCTCTAGCAGCTCTACTTTAACGCTTTACTGTTACTCAGAAAGTAGAAAACGGACCAGCTTCTCAGTTGGTCTGAATCTGTAGAGATCCACCAAAGTCCAGGCGAGGAAAGATGAACTCAGAGCCCAAATCCGCATGAGGTGCTGGTTTCCCCCAGCTCCAGTTGGGCCTACTGAGATTTGCAGCTGCTCAGCACCTTGCTTGATTAGTCCTTTAAGCTTTCAAGCATGTGACCAGGAAAACCACTGGTAAACTAAGGGAGTCACTGAAAAATTGAAGCTGATTTGAGAAACCCTAATGTGCTGAATTCACAGGCTATGCAACTGGTGGTGTGAACTGGACATTAGGAATACATTGTCCGGAAAACAGATACTAATTGGAACCCTACTGAACTGGGTCCCAAAACTCCTATTGACTTCAGTGGGCTTTGGATCAGACTCTGAGTAATTGATATGCCTTTTTCACCTTGTGCCCAGCCTCACAAAGTAAAATATACAAAACCTAAATTTCTTCCACATGATACTGGGCAGAGACATATATATAAGGGGCTAACTCTGCTCTCACTGAAATCAATGGAAGCTTTTCTCTTGCATTCAAAGGAGTTAGGATCTAGTTGGTACTAGGACTAAAATATTTTAGCTCTATCTATTAATAGATTCATAGACATTAAAGGCCAGAAGGGACTTGATGATTTGACCTCCTGCATAACAGAAGCGATTTCTGTATCTCAAGCCCGCAACTTCTGTTGTGCTAGAACATGTCTTTTAGAAAGAGACATCGAGTCTTGCTTTAGAGACTTCAAGCCATGGAGAATCCACCACATATTAAATGAGTTCCCTGCCTGAGCACCTGTTCCCTTACCATGGAGTCTCTAATGAAATAAGCCCCAGAACATAAACGAGAGAGATGGGCCAGAGCTGCAATATTCAAAGGCAGATTTTGAACTTCCTCTTTCCCAGCGCCAAGAAAAGATGGAAGGGATTTTAACTCAGGGTTTTGACCAAGGTCATTAGATAGGGGAGAATTGCAGAATATGGGTCTGGATAATGTGTGCCCAGAACTTAGAGATGCAGCCACAAGTAGTTTATAATTTAGCATCATTTCCTGCTGTGCATGTGCCCGGGGTGTTTTTCAAATGGTCACCACCCGGTTAGTTTACCCCCATCTGCTCTGAACTTCAAGCAAAGTCCATATGGACATTCCTGACAATGCACCTGACAAATTTCTCATTTAAGGATTGATCAATTTTTTGAAGAGGTTAAACCTGTTCTTCACCTGCATAAAACTCAGAAAGGGCTGGTGGAATCTTGTTCAACCATTAAATAAAATAAAACAAAACAATTAGCGTTGAGCTGGACTTCAGGAATGGAGACTTCAGCACAAGAGATGGAAGTTTTGAAACTTTTACTCTAGTTGCCACTGGCTGCTCCCACTGTGCCCTGCTGGCTGCCCCCTGCATGCTAAGCAGCCTCCCTTCGTTCAGCGGGTTCCCTGGCGCACTCAGGTACCGGCGGGCACTGGGGAGAGAAGTCTTCTCTTGGTTCCTGTCGTCCTTGTGCTGCTAGCGGCAGAAATACTCCCCTGGGCTCTCTGGAGACACGGGCTGGGCTGACTCAAAGATGAATTTGTTTCTGTCCTTGGGCAGCATTAAAATTTCCTTGCCGTCCTTACAGAAGATGATGCGCATCACTGAGGTGTCCATAGGGACGAAGCACAGCAGTATGATGGTGTCCCCTTGGGGGGTAGGGCCCTTGTTCAGGATCAGTGTCGGGGCAGGGAGGTCACCTTCATGGGGAGGAAACATTATTTGGTGAAACGGCTCCTCTCTCATGGAGCTGACATTTGAATTATGGCAGAGACTAGCCAAGCCCTTGTGTGTCACCCTGGACTGGGCTCACCTCAGCCTGGGACTTTCTGCCATGGGGAAGAAGGGTCTCACTCTCATGAGCCGGATTTGTAAATTCAAACCCAGATGCCCCACGTAACTCAGGGGGAGCTGCCCCCTCCTGCTTTACAGCCCCGTCAGCTCCCTCCAGCTCTTCTGCTTCTATCCCTCTTGGGCCAGCTCCTCATTGGGGGTAAATTGGCAAAGCTGCCCTGACTCCAACAGGGCTACGCCTGTTTACTCCAGAGCCTTCACCTAAGGAAGGGGACTGGCAGGACACAACCTGGGAAAGCAGCTGGGTGGAGTCACTAGCCTTCGCTTGATGACTTATCCCCACCGGCAGCCGTGTCCCTGGGGTCTGGTTCTCCCTGCCTGGCACTTTGCACATTGCAATCCCAAGTTGTGGCTGCAGTACGTGGAGCAGACTCGCGTTGGCTTTGGTCGCACTAGCTTGAGTAGCCATAGGAGTGAAGCCACGGCAGAATGGGGTCGCTGCTCGAGGGTGAACCCAGTGTCTCAGGCTGCCGTGTTGTTACTGCTGTTGTTATCTGAACTAGCCCAGGTGTGTCTACACATGCTCTAATCACACCTCTGATTGCAGGGGGGACACGCCTCGAGTGAGGTCATTGCCATTTGTAAAATGGGTGAGAGAGATGAGCTCAGCCCCTGGTGTGTTGACCAAGGTGGTGTCCATCTTGAAAGTGGGGCTCATCTGGGAGTCAAACTGCTGGGGGCCTCCAATGCTCAGGAGAAGTTTGTTCTTATCAGAGGACTTGTGGGACCCTCTGGGGTGTGTGTGTCCTCTCTGGGCCATTCCACAGAGGGCGGAGGGTCTGTGACTTGAGCTTCAGCTTAAGATATAAAAACTCATGCCCTGCGTTCCAAGGAACTCTGGGTCTGAAACCCAGCTGAACCCTCATTTACACACCCGTTGTCATGGCCAGAACCCCCAGGACTTCCAGAGCTGGAAGCATAAGTGAGTGAGGCTCTGACACACTCACACCCTCTGTGGACCAGGCCCGGAGTGCGGCATGTACGCACCAAGCAGGGCATTACTGAAGCATGTGGAACTCCACTTGAGTTCAGTGGGAATTGCTCCCATTATGCCAGTGGCCGAACTTGGTCCTCACCTGATGCCAAATTGGTGCAAATTCCACTGCTCTGCCGCGTACAACCTTTCATCTATTTTCAGATCAATTTACACCCGATCCCGTGTGCTGCCATTTACACTCCCATTGGATTTGGGGCCCCCGCACTCATCCCGTGGGTTTGACTCTTCTCCCACTGAAGTCACAAGGAGTCGGGCCCAATGAATCAGCACCAGGCTTTTTTACAGTCAGTGGCAATATCCAAAGTGTCCCCCATGAGACCTGATTCCTGGTGCTCTGCCCCACCCGCCGGACACACAGGGCCTGCTTCTCATTTACACTAAAGCCCCATCCACGGGTAAAGTGAGTGTGAATTTACACCCTCTGTTAGCCTCCTTACACTGCCCAAGTGCTATTAAGAGGCCTTAGTGTGCCTGAGGATCGGGCCCCTCTGTTCTATAATTAACGTTGTTACACGGCACCGACACTCACCGGGAGAGCGGCAGATTTCCTGACTTCCTGATTTATATTTTATTGCCCCTGTGCAATAAAATATAAATTCCCATCGTTAGTGCAGCCAGGTCAGTTGGGAGCTTATCAGAACTACACAAATTTAAAATACATGGAGCTTTTGCCATTATGGTAATGAGCACACGGGGCGTCCTCCTGGTCTCGCGCTGCCGAGCGTCTCTGGTGGCAATCTCGTCCCCAGGCAGGTTTCCTCCACTACAAATTTGTTCTGTCCTCCATCAGTTCTGCCGTCTTCCTAGTCAAGCACCTGCACCTCTCCTCTCAGATCAACAGCCACGCCCACAACCCCAGCCCTTTAGTCACCCTCCTCAGATTTTCCCACTCCCGCCTCCTCTTCTCTCTGCACAGGGTCTCACTAAGGTATTTAGAGGGAAAGCTGGCACAATATGATGTGACCTTCCCACTGCTTCCTTCCTCCCCACATCCTACACCTCTCTCCTTCTTCTCCCTTTCACAAACACAGAAGTTTCTCATCTACTCATCTCATCCCAGCTTCTCATCGCTCATCCCCTCCCTCCCTCTTCCGCTTCATCTCTCACTCCCTTCTGGTTCTTTCCCCTCGCAGTACAAACACTCATTAACTCTCCCAATAACCCCTCTCTTGTCCCTACACTTGGGAAGAATCCCCATAAACATCCACAAAGCTACCTCAGTATCCTCCAGAGCCTGCCGTGAAACTCTCCATTGTCACGCTGCCTACAATAGACCTGACAATGGGGAGGCTGCTGGTGAGCTGAGACTGTATCATCTCACTGGGTCCATCTACACTGCAGCTGGGCAAGAGCTTCCCAGCACGGGGAGATGGACACGCGCTCGCTCTGCTCAAACTAGACTTACAATGAATGAAAATAATCTAAGTTAATATAAAAATATAAATGCTGCAGAAATCCTGCTGTCATCAGTACTAAAACTCATCTTTCTGGGTTACATGACTGCAAACAGAACATATCAGAACAAATCAGACGTCAAGAATTATAACATTCAATAACCAGTCGGAGAACACTTCAATCTCTTTGGTCACTTGATTACAGACCTAAAAGTTCGCAAAAAGAAAAGGAGTACTCGTGGCACCTTAGAGACTAACCAATTTATTTGAGCTTAAGCTTTCGTGAGCTACAGCCCACTTCATCGGATGCATACTGTGGAAAATACAGAAGATGTTTTTATACACACAGACCATGAAAAAATGGGTGTTTATCAGTACAAAAGGTTTTCTCTCCCCCCACCCCACTCTCCTGCTGGTAATAGCTTATCTAAAGTGATCACTCTCCTTACAATGTGTACGATAATCAAGGTGGGCCATTTCCAGCACAAATCCAGGGTTTAACAAGAACGTCTGAGGAACAGTGGGGGCGGGGGGGGGAGGAATAAACAAGGGGAAATAGGTTACTTTTTACAATGAATCAACCATTCCCAGTCTCTATTCAAGCCTAAGTTAATTGTATCCAATTTGCAAATTAATTCCAATTCAGCAATCTCTCTTTGGTCAAACTGGACAGTCTCTACATAAAAAAATAAATGGACACAAATCAGATGTCAAGAATTATAACATTCATAAACCAGTCGGAGAACACTTCAATCTCCCTGGTCACGCAATTACAGACATGAAAGTTGCGATATTACAACAGAAAAACTTCAGAAACAGACTCCAAAGAGAGATTGCTGAATTGGAATTAATTTGCAAATTGGATACAATTAACTTAGGCTTGAATAGAGAATGGGAATGGTTGATTCATTATAAAAAGTAACCTATTTCCCCTTGTTTATTCCTTCCCCCCCCACCCCCACTGTTCCTCAGACGTTCTTGTTAAACCCTGGATTTGTGCTGGAAATGGCCCACCTTGATTATCGTACACATTGTAAGGAGAGTGATCACTTTAGATAAGCTATTACCAGCAGGAGAGTGCGGTGGGAGGATGCAAGTTTGCAGATGACACTAAACTGGGAGGAGTGGTAGATATGCTGGAGGGTAGGGATAGGATACAGAGCGACCTGGACAAATTAGAGGATTGGGCCAAAAAGAAACTTGATGAGGTTCAAGAAGGACAAGTGCAGAGTCCTGCACTTAGGACAGAAGAATCCCATGCACCGCTACAGACTAGGGACCGAATGGCTAGGCAGCAGTTCTGCAGAAAAGGACCTTGCGGTTACAGTCGACGAGAAGCTGGGTATGAGTCAACAGTGTGTCGCTGTTGCCAAGAAGGCTAACGGCATTTTGGGCTGTATAAGTAGGGGCATTGCTAGCAGATCGAGGGACATGATCGTTCCCCTCTATTTGACATTGGTGAGGCCTCATGTGGAGTACTGTGTCTAGTTTTGGGCCCCACACTACAAGAAGGATGTGAACAAATGGGAAAGCATCCAGTGGAAGGCAACAAAAATGATGAGGGGACTGGAACACATGACTTATGAGGAGAGGCTGAGGGAACTGGGATTGTTTAGTCTGCAGAAGAGAAGAATGAGGGGGGATTTGATAGCTGCTTTCAACTACCTGAAAGGGAGTTGCAAAGAGGATGGATCTAGTCTGTTCTCAGTGGTGGCAGATGACAGAACAAGGCGTAATGGTCTCAAGTTGCAGTGGGGGAGGTTTAGGTTGGATATTAGGAAAAACTTTTTCACTAGGAGGGTGGTGAAGCACTGGAATGCGTTACCTAGGGAGGTGGTGGAATCTCCTTCCTTTGAGGTTTTTAAGGTCAGGCTTGACAAAACCCTGGCTGGGATGATTTAGTTGGGGATTGGTCCTGCTTTGAGCAGGGGGTTGGAATAGATGACCTGCTGAGGTCCCTTCCAACCCTGAGATTCGGTGGTTCTATCTCTAGCCATTCAGAATGTGCTTTGTGTCTGTGACCTGTGCTCGTGATTATTTACACCTCACCCTATTTTTTCAGTGATGATTTTATGTTTTTTTCTGGGTGTTAATGAAAATGGTAAATAGTTTACAGCCAAGAAGTGATCCCTGTGGACCCCACTGGAAACACTCCCACTTGATACAGGAGTTCTGAAGGAACTCAAATGTGAAATTGCAGAACTACTAACTGTGGTATGTAACCTGTTGCTTAAATCAGACTCTGTACCAGATGATTGGAGGTTAGTTAATGTAACTCCGATTTTTAAAAAAGACTTCAAAGGTGATACTGGCAATTACAGGCTGGAAAACCTAGCTTCAGTACCAGAGAAGTAGGTTGAAACTACAGTAAAGAACGGAATTATAAGGAATGTAGATGAACATGAATTGTTGAGAAAGTGTCAACATGGGATTTGTAAAGGGAAATCATGCCTCACCAATCTATTAGAATTCTTTGAGGCAGGTCAACAAACATGTGGACAAAGGTAATCCAGTAGATATAGTGTACTTGGAGTTTCAGAAAGCCTTTCACAAGGTCCCACACCAAAGTCTACTAAGCAAAGTAAGTGGTCATGGGATAAGAGGGAAGGGCCTCTCATGGATCTCACTGGTGAAAAGATAGGAAACAAACAGTAGGAATAAATGGTCAGGTTTCAGAATGGAGAGACATAAATAGAGGTGTTCCCCAGGGATCGGTATGGGGACAAGTACTGTTCAGCATATTCAGAAATGATCTGGAAAAGGGGGTAAACTCTGAGGTGGCAAAGTTTGTGTATGATACAACATTTGTCAAGATAGTTAAATCCAAAGCAGACTGCAAAGAGTTACAAAGGGATCTCACAAATATGGGTGAATGGGCAACAAAATGGTAAATGAAATTCAACATGAATAAATGCAAAGTAATAGACATTAGAAAACATCATCTCAACGACATGTGCAAAATGATGGGATCAAAATTAGCTGTTACCACTCAAGAAAGAGATCTTGGAATCAATACAAGTTCTCTGAAAACATCTGCTCAGTGTGCAGTGGCAGTCAAAAAAGCTAACAAAATATTAGGAACAATTAGGAAAGGGATAGATAATAAGACAGAAATGATCACAAAGCCACTATATAAATATAATAAATAATATGGAACCCTCAAGGACATGGAAACTCAAAAATATCACTTTATTGATCCATGGTACGCCCACATCTTAAATACGGCATGGAGTTCTGGTTATTTTATGTCAAAAAGATGTATTAGTATTGGGAAAAGGATACAGAAGGACAACAAAAATGAGTAGGGGTATGGGATAGCTTCCAGATGAGCAGAAATTAAAGACTTGGACTGTTCAGTTTAGAAAAGAGATGACTATGGGGGATACGATACAGGGGTATACAATCATTAATGGTGTGGAGAAAGTGAATAGGGAAGTGTTATTTCCCCATTCACATAACACAAGAAGCCAATGAAATGTATTGTTGTCAGGTATAAAAGAAACAAAAGGAAATACTTCTTCACACAATGCACCATCAACCTGTGGAACTCATTGCCAGGGGATGTTGTGAAAGCCAAAAGTATAATGGGGTTCAGAAAACACTTAGATAAGTTCCTGGAGGACAGGTCTGTTAATGGCTATTAGCCAAGATAGCCTGTGACACAACCCCATGTTCTGGGAGTCTTTAAGTCCCTGACTGCCGGATGCTGGGACTGGAAGACTGAGGATGGATCACTTGATAATTTCCCTGTTTTGTTCATTCCCTCTGAAGGATCTGGCACCAGCCACTGTCAGATGACAGGATACTGGGCTAGATGGACCATCTGACCCAGTATGGCCGTTCTTACATTCTTATCTTACCCTCCTTTAATTCTAGCCACTCCATTATCTTGCCGGGAAGCCACCTCAGACTGACAGCGCTACAGTTATCTGGGTCATCCCGTTTACCCTTTTTATATATTGGCACATTAGCTTTCCAATGCTAAGGTCCTGTGGCCAGCCAATTCCCGGCCTTTGTATCACCCCCAACCAAAGGGAGTGCTGTCCACAGACCACGTCCTGGTGTTACCGGCGTGGTCCCCGTTTTCCATGTGATGCCAGTGTCTCAGGTCCCCTTCACACGAACACCTGGGGCACGCTGGGTTTTCATTCCTTCCCTCTCCATGGCTGGTTGTTCTACAGGCACAGTGTCTGCCCGAGCCCTATGCCTGGGCCGGGCAGGCCTGGGTCAGTGTGACAGGGACACACGGCCCCTGGGGGCAGGGCTGAGGGGGCGCAGTGAAGAGGCCAGTGGAGTGAGAGCTCACACTGCCAGAGCAGGCTGGGAGCTCAGAACAGATGTTAATGACCCCTGTGCATCATTTTGTGATAAATTCACCCCCACACACAACGCCCGCCCTGGCAGTGGTGCGTGCGGCAGGCTGTGGAGGGTGGAGACGCCGAGACGGACACCAGCTCACACCAACAACATGCCCTGGTGTCTCCCGTCTCAGGGGACAGCTGGAGCTAGTGGTAAAATTGTGGAAATTGTCAAGAGGAATTTGCCCTTTTCCTGGGAATGGATTTAGAAATTCACTAGTTTTGGCTCAGCAGGACTGAGCCTGTCACAGGGAGGTTCCAATGGGAAACCAGGGGGTCTAGCTCTCCCCGATGCAGAGACCAGATGTGTGTGTGTGGGGGGTGGTGAAAAATGTTTCCATTCTCATCTCATGAGGGAGGGCCCCTCTGGCCACAGACACATCAGGGCCTCCCTGAGACATGCCACAAGAGCCCAGAGCCTGTACGGGCCGGAAGAAGGAAGGGAGAAGGAGGGACCTGGGGCAGAGAGCCCCAATGGCTGCTCATCAGAGATGTAGACTTGATGCTGCTGTGGGATATTCAGGCTGAGTCGCCGGCTCTCGATCACCCCATGATCCTGCTGTGACTGCTCTGTGAGTTTGCAGTGAGCTCTCTGCCCAGCGGTTTAGGGGCAGGCAGGTTTATAGGTCTGCCTGTGCTGGGGGGACATGGGGAACAGCCTGGAGGGGAAGTTATGGTAAAAATGGTTTAAACGAACAGCTGCACGTTGATGTTATACTGAGCTCTAAGCAGTTATTTCATGTTGGGTTTAAAAACTGGTTTGAAATTCATGGCCAAAGTTTCTTACCAATTTCTGAGAGAATATTTAATGCTCAGAACATTGTTTTGATATCTAGCTATTTTATTTAATATCTAATGTCCCTGTGTGTGTGTATTGTACTCACATATATATTACAACCTATGGCTGAGATTTTCAAAGCTGCCGACGGGATTTGGACATTTTATTCAAATTCATGGCAACTGAGCATCCAAATCACCTATACAGCTCTGAAAGTCTGAGCCGGTGAGCAGATCTTTAATAGTACATAGAATGGACATGAATCAAAAGGATGATATTGAGGTTACAAACCTGGAAATGACAGGGTTAGGACTGGCTGTGCGGGGCTCATTTCAGGGACGAGGACAAAGAGTTGAAGCTGATTAGGAAAGTAAAGACAGTGAGAAAATGTTTTGAAGATCATGAATGTTCGTGTTCTTTGTTTTCAGCAGGTTACATGGTGAGGAGTGTTTTACTATTAGGACAAATTTCTTAGACGTTAATGGAAACTTTAATCCTGCCTTGCAAATATTCAAACTTTGTAAGATTCCCACTTGGGGCTTTCCATCGATAGCCATGGTGAGACCCAGGGCCCACAGATGGATCCAATTGTGGGATCGGGGTGTATGGCTCTTGCAACATGATCCTGAGTTGGGATTTTCTGGCTTGTCTTGGCTTAATTATTAATATTAATGTCACCCTAGTGTAGCTGGGGTGAAATTAATATAGTTAGAGCTGCTGTGTCTGCCACTCACCCCCTCTCCTGTCTGGTGCAGGTGCTGGGGTCACAGGCCAGGAGCCCTGCAGCTCCCCAGGTGAGTGAGAGCACAAGAGACGTGGAAGAAGGGGAGACATAGAAAGGACTGAAACCCCCAGACAATGGCAACGGGAGGGCGGCTGGGGAGGTGTAGGAGGCGGGTGGGTGGGCAATGCCTCTTGCACGATTCCTGCCTGAAATCCTGGTAATCGCACTGTAAATGGAACTTCCCACAGTGACAGACCATAAACTTTACTGGAAGTGAAATACATCTTGGCCAAATCCTCAGCAGGCATAAATCAGAATACCTCTGTTGACTCCAGTGGAGCAGGGCTGATTTACATGAGCCAGGGATCTGGCCCAGTGTCACTGAGATACATGTTTAACTAACTTTCCATGTGTAAATCTTGGCAGAGTTGGTGCTAATAGAGGAGTGTATTGATGAGACCAGGGCACTGCACTAGAATGAATTTGCAAAAAGAAAAGGAGTTCTTGTGGCACCTTAGAGACGAATACAGACTAACACGGCTGTTACTCTGAAACCTGTTAGAATGAATTTGTCTTAAATCTCCTGTGTTGCACTGTATTTATTTTAATTCCAATGTGAAGAGAAACGGCTCTTTCAATCAGCCAAGCGTACTTCTCACTGATCCATCACTAATGCTTCGTTCCCTGTCTGGCTCTGCCTTCACTGCAGAGCTAACTCGAGTTATCCGCACACAGTGACTCCTCTCGAGTTAGCCGAGCTCGTGCGAGAACAGGCACCCTGCTGTGTCCACACTGATTCTGCTCTCCCTCGAGTGTGGGGCTACGTACAGCTTCTTGGGGCACGGCCCACGGCTCGGAGAGCTGCAGAAAACTGAGATGTGCTATGAATTCTTTGCCAGTCTGGCGTTTCTGGGCACACGACGGGAACTGTGGGAAGGCACTGGAGGACTAGTGGTACTCGTGGTACTCAAGTGGTGCTAGCCTGTGTCCACACTACAGCGAGAGTGTCTACACTTCAATTTTAGCCCCCTTGCGTGACTCTATGAGTCTGAGTCAGTTGCCCTGTCCTCTGAGACTTGCTGTCACGTTGGGTTTTTGCCATGTAGATGTACCCTTGGTCTCTCTTTCTTGTTGCAGGTGACTTCCCTTCTCCTAAATTGTCTCTGAGCACCTCTTCAGCTCAGGTCGGGGACTCCATTTCAGCTCAGTGTCACCTTCGTCTCAAGATTTTAGCTGCTTTAGTTATTTTCTGTCAGGATGGTAAAGAAATATCAAGCCAAAAGGTCATGCCAGGCCGGTCACTGTATCAACATGACATCTCTGTGCGGAGCTCAGGCCAGTTTCGATGTATGTACCAGTACAGGAGCGACCAGAAGCAGGTGAAAAATTCTCGTCTCAGTCTCCCCCAGACACTGAATGTACCAGGTGAGTTGTTGGACCCCAACACAATGTGAGGAGGGGGAAGGGAACAGCTGGATGGTGTCAGGCATTTTATAATTGTGTGGGCTCCTGCCATGGAACGTGTGGATGTTGTGAAGGCCAAAAGGATAACTGGGTTGAAAAAAGTATGAGATAAGTTCCTGGAGGTTAGGTCCATCAATGGCTATTAGCCATGATCTGGGTGTTTCTAAACCTCTGACTGCCAGTAGCTGGGAGAGGATGACGGGGGATGGATCACTCATTAATTGTCCTGTTCTGCTCATTCCGTCTGAAGCACCCGGCATTGGCCCCGGTCAGAAGACAGGATACTGGGCTAGATGGACCATTGGTCTGATCAAGTCTGGCTGTTTTTATGTTCTTATTAGATTTCTAACTCCATTTTCCAACCCCACCTCTTGGCCAGTTTCTCTTTCTCATCCACTCATGATCGTTGTGGGCAGGGATTGACATTTATCTTGTCTGTAAAGCTACCAGCTCAATGAGACCTGACCTGGATTTGACTGTCAGGTGCTAGTGCATTATGATTATTAATTATTATTACACCAGCTGGGAATCTGGCCCACTGATGTCAATGGAGCAGGGCTGATCTGCACCAGCTGGAGATCTGGCCCATTGACTCCAGTAGAGTGGGACCAATTTACCCCAGCTGGGATTTGGCCCAGTGTGTCTGAGGCTCCTTTGGAGAGACATGGTCTAGGGATTTGTAGCAGCTGCATCTCTGGGATGATCTCTGCTTGGCTGGCCACTGAACCGCTGAACGTCCCTGATGTTGTCTGTGTTTTTTGCCCAGGCCAGAAGCTGATCCCGAGCACCGGCCCCAGCCCTGAGGATCCACCGTCTCAGGAAGGTGAGTGACTAGGGTTGCCAACTTTCTAGTTTCAGAAAATTGAACATCCTTGCCCCGCCGCTGCCCCAAAGCCCCTCCCCCTCCCCCATCCCTTCCCCACGGCCCCACCCCCACTCACTCCATCCCCCCTCCTCTGTCTCTCACTCTTCCCCACCCTCGCTCACTTTCACCAGGGCTGGGGCAGGGGATTGGCATTTGTGGGGGAGTGAGGGATCCGGCTGGAGGTGTGGGCTCTGGGGTGGGGCTAGGGATGAGGGGCTCAGGGTATAGGAGGGTGCTCCAGCCTGGGGCCAAGGGGTTCGGAGTGCAGGAGGGAGCTCTGGGCTGGGGCAGGGGGTTGCGGTGTGGGGGGAAAGATGAGGGCTCCAGCTGGGGTGCGGGGTCTGGGGTGGGGCTGCGTATGAAGGGCTTGGGGTGTATGAGGGGGCTCTAGGTTGGGGCCAAGGGGTTCGGAGTGTGGGAGAGGGGTGTGGAGTCCTGGAAGGAATTCGGGTGTGGGAGGGAATGTGGGGTGCAGGCTCCAGGAGGGAGTATGGGTGTGTGAGGGGGCTCTGAGTTGTTGCAGGGGGTTGGGGCCTGGGAGGGGGCTTGGAGTGCAGGCTCTGGGTGGCTCTGGCTGGTGTGGTTTGTGGGGGTCTGGGAGGCATTGATGTCAGGTGGCCCCTTAAATAGCAGCCACACCAGCACTGCCCTGGCATTTCCCGGGTGTCAGAGGCTGCTCTAACAGCCATGAATCCTGGACACCTGGCTCGGTGAGGACAAAAGTTTTTCCTGTTCTCTGGAGTGCGGGGGGGGGGGAGAGAATTCCCCGCTAGTGACACACCCACCCCACTGCTGCCCCTGGCTCGCTGCTCCCCCAGCATAGTGCAAATCACAGCAGCTCTAGGGAGAGAGCTGATGCAGGCCCCCCCTCCTCCTCCTGCCATTTGCAGTGACCCCCAACCCCTCTCCTTCATTCTCCCCCACAGCCCGGCTGCTGACTGGGGCCTCCACACTCAGCTGCTGCCCGACTCTGTTCGGACCAGTTCCCAAGCAGAGCAGCCCAATTTTACCCCATGCTTCCACGCAGCCCATTCATCCCCGGGAGGAGAGTGACCTGCCCACAGCCCCTTACCTGCTGGCCGCATGGTCCCGAGTTGAACCCAGCACAGTAGCCCCACAGGGCGCAGGTTGTGGGACCCAGGACAGGTGGCTGACCCCTCCTCTCTCAGCTCCCAACAGCTGGGGAGCAGTGGGCCGGGTAGGGAGGGGGCTGAAGACACTTCCTAAAGGCCACAGTGCCCGCTCTGCAGGGAACCCCTGGCCACCGCAGAGGCTGCTGCTGGGGGTTAACCCTTCCGGCCCCAGCCTGCAGCCGAATGCCTTTCCCAGCCCCTCCGCTGGGATCCACCCCCTGCCAGCGGGGGCTCGCACCGCCCCCGAGCTCCACAGAGAGAGCTGCTGCAGGCCCCCTCCTCATCCCCCTGCCGCCAACCAGACTTTTAATGGCCCAGTTGGCAGTGCTGACCGGAGCCGCCAGGGTCTCTTTTCGAAAGAGAAAACCGGATGCCTGGCAACCCTATGAGTGACTGTGTTCAGGCCTAATTCTCCCAGCGCTCAGCACACTGAGATCACATTGGGTCTGAGCTCTCGAGAATCTCACCCTGATTCCCTGACCCACAGCCCATCGGCATCCCTGGGACCCTGGCACTGAGTCCAGTGGGCCGGGCTTCTCCTATGTTCAGAACTGGGAGGAGGTGTCCTGTTCTAGGCCGGTCCTTGAGCAGCCCCTCTCCAATCTGCCCCACAGCAGGGTGTGTGGGGAGGGGAACAGCACATATAGAAGCGTCCGCAGCTGAGGGAGACCCATCTGTCTCCCCACAGCCATTCCCCCCTCTCACCCTGCAGCTGGCAGCATCTCCTATTAAAGCAGCTTCTGCGTCGTTGCAGCGATGGGAGAGGAAGCAGAGATGGGACCATTTTACACCCCATGGCCAAAGCACCCGGCAGCTTGGGAAAGTGGAAAGAGCCTCCCCTGTGGGCTGGGAGCTGGGGGTGGGGAGAGTTCATGAATCCCCGTTCTGCACTGTTACAAGAAGGAGGAACCGGGATGGAACCAGAGGACCCCCGGAGGGCAGACTGGAATCCACCCAACAGCCTCAAGAATGGGAGAACCAAAGAACAAGATAACATCTAGCAGCACGGGTCAGGAATGTGCTATCTGCTGATTGATTCAGCAACAGCATGATGAAGCAATTCCCACAGACTGGCATAGGAAGAAATTCCAATAAAAATAGACTCTAAAAAGTGAGAACTTTGGGGTCTGATTCTGCAAACCAACTTCCAGGAGCATCAGATGAGCATCTGACAAGGCCCTGCTCCCTCCTCATGTCCAGGCCACCTGGCCAGTGGCTTGGCATGAGCAACTCTAAGGCTGGTAACTATGATAACAACCTTGCAGAACCTGTGTGTGTGTGTTTGTAGGAATGAATGTGTAAATGAATATGAGATTGAATGGAATGTTATAGCTATAACTAACTGCTTACTATGATTCTTTCTGTATTCACAATAAATGTGGTATTTTGCCTTTTTCCCTTTAATGAGATCCTGCTGGTTTTTATTTTATTGGTATAACAGCGGAAGGTCCCTCCCATGACCCCGGTGGGGAAGGACAGGCTCTAAAGCCTTGGCGAGGCCAGAGCAAGTCTGGGCTGGGGCATTCCATGGCTGGGGAGTCACAAACTGGCTGGTCTGTGACTCGTCTGCCTGCCCATTGTGACACGCCCCTGCTGGCTGGCACAGCCTCATCCCCTCACTGCCAGGCTTGGCTCTGGCAGACCGAGAGCTGGCACGTGCTGCTGGGGAACACTGAGCCAGCAGTTCCAGCTCCGCCATTGGCAGCAGAAAGTGGGTGGCCCATTTACACGCAGGCTTCTGCCCACTCCTGGCTCCAGGTAGGAGAATCTTCTAGTGTCCACCTCTGCTTTTCCATTGCATCGCCAACCACCCCAAGCCTTCCCCGAGCTCCTGGCTGGGTGGCGCACGTCTGCCAAGTGCCCCGGTGCTGGCCATCTAGCCTGGTGCCAGTGAGGAAGTGGGCAGCGGCATGCGCACAGGAGGCAGACTGGGGCGGCTCGACAGAAGGGGTCGCACCAGTCGAGCCCGGAGGGGACGGAGACAAGCAGGAGGGTTTGGCAGGGCTGGTGGCACGGCACGGGAAGGCGGCACAGGTGGTTAGATGAGGCATTGGGCTGGGACCCAGGAGAGCTGTGTTCAGTTCCCCGCTCCTCTGTAAGTCTTGTGTGTGATATCAGGTGAGTCGCTCCGGGCCTCAGCTAACGAGGGAGAGCACGTCCCTGCTCTGCGGAGGGGGCGTTGAGAGCCTAAATACCACAACACCCGTGTGCTAAGCCACTGGCATGATTGGGCCAGGTAAGTGCCCAGACACTGAGGTTGCCGGGGGAACAGGCATTCTCCGGTTGCCTGGAGCCATTGTTCCATTCACCAGGACAGTCCGATGCCAGGCCAGTCCCCCTGAACTCCGGAGAGGACTAGAGGTGCCTTAGGACGCCCGCCATGCAGCTGCTGGCGAGTCAGCAGGAGACACTGGGTGAGGAATGGAGCCCCCCAGGACAGGGGCCATTCAGGAGACCCAGCGTGGGGGGAATCAGGCCTGGGATTCTCTGCAGCGGCTGCTCCCACACAGGCCTTGGAGAGAGGAGCTGTGAAACCCCCACAAAGCGCTGCCCCGGCACAGAGCTCTGTAGCACTGGGACCCCGTACGCGTGAGCCGCAATCCAGCAGGGCCTTGGGCCAGACCCACCCTCTCCCATTGCCCCACTCTTTGAGGCCAGGGCACAGTTCACAATTTAGCACGGACCAGCTGCAAGGATCCTGGCAGGTCCTGGTATGGTTGGAGCAGCATTTTCAATGTTCGGGAAGAGCGAGATCTGTGCAATAGGCAACGTAGCTCCATCTGGGCACCAGCCAGCTCCTGTGCCCCAGAGAGCTCCCACAGCTCCCACTGAATCAGGGACGAAGGGGGCAGGAGGTTGAAAGAGCAGGTGCCATCCTTGAACCCAGGAGACCCATGTTCATTTCCCAACTCTGCCACAGATGCTCTGTTTGTCTTCGAGCAAGTCCCTTCTTCCCTCTGTGCTGTAGTTCCCTGTCTGTACAGTGGGGGTAGCAGCCAGGCCCTGCCCTGCAGGGGGCAGTTAGAATAAATGCTAGTGAGGTTGGGTAGTGCTCGGATGCCAGGGGGATGAGGGCCAGGATGGTGCCTAAGACAGACCGAAAGCAAGGGGGAGCTACAGAGCCGGTGGTGAGAGGGGTTTGGCCTTTGACAATCTGCTCTGAGTGCCTGGGCTGCCAGACCCCAGGCAGCCACTGGCATTGCCAGACCTCCCTGATCTACGGTGCTGCTGCTCTCCCTTCTTCTAGGAGTCATTGCCTCCCCCTGGGCCGAGACCCCCGTGTCACGGAGTCCCCGGGCAATGCTCTGGAACTGCTCCCTATGAAGTCAGTCAGGACTCTGGGGAAGTCTCCTTTCTGTGAGCAGCCTGTCTGCAGGGCAAACAGCTCACACAGCTTCCACCTTCCTGGGTCTGACCTCGGAGCATTCAGCATCCTCTGCCCCTCCGTGAGCTTCCCACAGCGAGTCCGCCCAGGCAGGCTCCTGGGGAAGCCAGAGAGTCCTGCACCCCAACTCCGCCGTCAGACGTGACTCTCAGCCAGCCAGTAAAACAGAAGGTTTATTAGACGACAGGAACATGGTCTAACACAGAGCATGTAGGTGCAGAGAACAGGACCCCTCAGCTGAGTCCATTTTGGGAGGTAGTGAGCCAGACAACCAAGTCTGTACTTCACTCCATGTTCCCAGGCAGCCTCAACTGAAACTCTCTCCAGCCCCTCCTCCTCTGGGCTTTGTCCCTTTCCTGGGCCAGGAGGTCACCTGATTCCTTTGTTCTCCAACCCTTTTAGCTCTCACCTTGCAGGGGGGAAGGGCCAGGCCATCAGCACCCAGGAAACAGGGTGTCGGCCATTCTCTGTGTCCAGACCCCTGCACATACCTGCCCTCTAGGGCTCTGCAATGATCATACACCCTTACCCCACCACCTAGAGACTTAAGAACTGCCTAGGGGAAACTGAGGCACCCCCACACTATTCAGAGGAAACATTAAGAACAATCCCACTTCATCACATGCCACAGCAATCATCTCCTGGGGCTGTCATGGCACTGAGCGTTAGCAAGATCTGAGACTCAGTTGGGTGGGGGGGGGGCTGCTATTAAAGCAGCTTCTGCGTCGTTGCAGCGGTGGGAGAGGAAGCAGAGATGGGACCATTTTACACCCCATGGCCAAAGCACCCGGCAGCTTGGGAAAGTGGAAAGAGCCTCCCCTGTGGGCTGGGAGCTATGGGTGGGGAGAGTTCATGAATCCCTTTCTGCACTGTTACGAGAAGGAGGAACCGGGATGGAACTGATTCTCCCACTTGGGGATCCAGAGACCCCCTGGCTCCAATAGCATGGACGCAGAGAGGGGCTCTGGCCTGGGGTCTGCAGGAGCCCAGCGGTCCCTTCTGGCCTAACGTCTGTGACTGTGGGGAGCGGAAGGTCCCTCCCATGACCCCGGTGAGGAAGGACAGGCTCTAAAGCCTTGGCGAGGCCAGAGCAAGTCTGTGCTGAGGCATCCCATGGCTGGGGAGCCACACATTGGCTGGTCTGTGACTGGCCTGCCCATTGTGACACGCCCCTGCTGGCTGGCACAGCCTCATCCCCTCACTGCCAGGCTTGGCTCTGGCAGACCGAGAGCTGGCACGTGCCGCTGGGGAACGCTGAGCCAGCAGTTCCAGCTCCGCCACCGGCAGCAGAAAGTGGGTGGCCCATTTACACGCAGGCTTCTGCCCACTCCTGACTCCAGGTAGGAGAATCTTCTAGTGCCCACCTCTGCTTTTCCATTGCATCGCCAACCACACCGAGCCTTCCCCGAGCTCCTGGCTGGGCGGCGCACATCTGCCAAGTGCCCCGGTGCCGGCCATCTAGCCTGGTGCCAGTGAGGAAGTGGGCAGCAGCATGCGCACAGGAGGGAGCCCGGGGCGGCTCAACAGAAGGGGTCGCACCAGTCGAGCCCGGAGGGGACGAAAACAAGGAGGAGGGTTTGGCAGGGCTGGTGGGAGGGCACGGGAAGGTGGCACAGGTTATTAGATGAGGCATTGGGCTGGGACCCAGGAGAGCTGTGTTCAGTTCCCCGCTCCTCTGTAAGTCTTCTGTGTGAGATCAGATGAGGGAGAGCAGGTCCTTGCTCTGCGGAGGGGTTGAGAGCCTAAATACCACAAGACGTGTGTGCTCAGCCACTGGCATGGGGGGCCAGGTAAGTGCCCAGACCTGGAGGTAGCTGGTGGCCCTGCCCCTCGTCCTACTCCAGCCCTGCTCTCGCTCCAGCCTTGCTCCACCCACGCCCTGGCCTCCTGAGTCCAGCTCCAACCACGAGGCCTGACCACCTCCAGCACCTTCGCTGACACCATCACTTCCAGAGGGAATGGCACTGAGTTTGCCAGGGGAACAGGCATTCTCCGACTGCCTGGAGCCATTGTTCCATTCACCAGGACAGTCCGATGCCAGGACAGTCCCCCTGAGCTCTGGAGAGGACTAGAGGTGCCTTAGGATGCCTGCCGTGCAGCTGCTGGCGAGTCAGCAGGAGACACTGGGTGAGGAATGGAGCCCCCCAGGGCAGGGGCCATTCAGGAGACCCAGCGTGGGGGGAATCAGGCCTGGGATTCTCTGCAGCGGCTGCTCCCACACAGGCCTTGGAGAGAGGAGCTGCGAATTCGCCACAAAGCTCTGCCCCGGCACAGCCTGCCTGCCTGCCGCTCTCCCGCCTTCTGCTCCTTCCCCTTCACGGTGGTGTCAGAGCAACTCCTGCTGCTCACCAACCCGCCCCCCGCTCCCCCACCCCGCTTGCCTCCCCCACCTGGGACCTGCCACAGCCCCAATATTCCTGGGGGAAGGGATCAGGGTAATTTCCCTGGGCAGGAAGAATCCTGAGTGGTTGGATGCAGCCTGTCTGCTGGGCAGTTTGTGAACCAGCAGAAGGAGAGGCGGGAGTGAGCCGGGGGAGGCCGTTTGGCCTGCGGGATGGGCCTGGGAGTCTGGAGACCTGGGTTCTAATCCTGCCTGTACTGCTGACTGCCTGGGTGACTTTGAGGCCATCCACTGGCTTGTTTCCCTGCTGGCTGCCTTGGCTAATTAGAGTCTGAGCCCTACGGCCCAGGGATTGTCTGCAGCACCTGGGGCAACAGGGCCCTGATCTCAGCTGGCAGCTGTAGGCGCTGGTGGAACGGCAGTACGTGGACTGGCCCTGATGCTGAACGGGGCAGTCGCCTCTCACCCCTCACAAGCAATGCCTTGTCCTGGCTTCTTGCAGGATGGCTGAGGCAGTCCGCAAGGTCCCCTTGAAGCCCATCCTTGCCTGGGAGGAGACGAGACCTCCTCCAGGGAAGAGTCCACAGAAGAACCCACAGCAGCAGCAGGAGCTGTGTGTGCCTCAGCCCTTCCATGCTGGTGAGTGGGTGCCTCCTGGGTGGGCGGAGGGGGCTGCAAAAATGGCAGAGGCCATGGCCCTGCATTGCGGTGGGGCTTGGCCCCTCTGGGGGTTGGGGTTGCAAGACCAGGGTGTCAGTGGCGCGAGAAGACTCCATCACCTTTGTACAGCTCTGGACTGCCATGAGATGGAGAGACAGGAAAACCCAGGCAGGGGGGAATGGCCCCTCCTGCTGGCAGCAGCTGCAGCCCCTACATCTGATCGGGGCATTAGGGGCGGCAGCAGAAGCATCAGGTGGAGACTGACTGAATTGCTCACCCCCATCCATCACACTGCAGGGTCGGAAGATATTTTCCAATGGTCGAAGGGGATGCTCTGTGCACGGTGGGTTGTTCAGCCTAGGATTGCAGGGCGCCGGCCAAAGCATGAGATGCCCCCTGATGTTGCAGCCCCATCTGCTGGCTCCTTTGCAGGGGGGTGACGCATGGCACAGCACAGGGCATTTGGGTGGCGGGGTTGTTGATGGGAGCCCAGGGCTTGCCCAGGTTACACCCCGTGGCTGTGGATGGCAGGAGAGGCAGTCAGAGGAAGCAGAACGGGGAGGCCCTGGGTCCCCGTATCCTGTGCAGACTGGGTAGCTCCTCCCTCTCCCGCAGTTGGGAGCAGACCAATTCACTGCCAGTCCCTCTGCCCCCTCCAGCAATGGCCCGGAGAGCGGGGACACCACTCATAGCCTGACATCATGCCTCCTTCCAGGTGTGGCGCTCCCCAAGTCCCTAGGCTCAGCCTGCATGCTGGGTGTGGCGGGGAAGTGGGGTGGCCGCTGGGAACCAGGGCTCTGACCGGATCTTTGCTGGGCTGAGCAGCAAAGAGTTGGGGAAACCAGGGATGGCTGTGCCAGACCTTGTTGTGCATCGGGGCTGCTACCCTGCTGGGGTGAGAGCGGGGGGCAAGGGTTTCTGCTAAGATCTCTCTCACCCAGCCTGCAGCTTGGCAGCCTCAGGTATTACCACTGCTCTGTCTTTGATCAGATTCACCATCACGGGGGAATGCCTCCTGCTTTATGGGGCCAGACTCGCAGGAGAAAGAGACCCTAGACTACATCAACGCCTTTCTCAAGGGCAATGAACAGGTACCAAGAGCCCTCCTCTGATCTCTCAGCTACTGCCCTGTCCACATGCACCATCCGTCTTTCTCCGGATGAGGCATGGATTCTAAGGCCAGACGGGACCACTGTGACCTCCTGTATAACACAGGCCAGAGACCTGCCCCCAAATAATTCCTGTTTAAACTACAGCATCTTAAAAACATCCTGTCTTGAGTTACAAAAGGCACCCACCATGCCCCTTGCCCACTTGTGCCCACTGGATTTGGCCAGTCCCCGGCGTGATGGGTTGCCCCCCTTTGAGGTGCCACCTGATGTACTGGCTTATCACTGCGCCCACCTGTTCTGCCAGCCTGGGCCCCCATTATCTTGTCTTGTTGGGCTCGGCTCACAAGCCTCTTCCAGCCATACACACAGGCAGGGCCACACCCAGCTGCAGAAAGACACAGACACTGAGATCAGCTCTGGGAAGACTCAGCTGAAGGGCCTTGTCCCAGTACTCTGGTGCCCACCTCCTTTGGAGTACAGACCCAAAGGTTTTATGACATTCGCCCCCTCCCTCGATGTGGAGAGAGGTATGAACAACTCTTTGCCCCTCCTCCCACTTACTAATTTATACTACAAACTGGGTTGTGGTGTAAACAAGAAACAAGATGATGAACTACAAGAGGTAGATTTTAAGCGGTTATAAGAGATAGCAAACAGAACAAAGCAGATTACCGTAGTAAATAAAGAAAACACACAAACGAAGCTTTACACACCAGATAGATAGGATATACATTAGCAAATTCTCCCTGAGTGATAAACAGGTTGGCAGATTCTTAAGGCAGAAGCTGCCTTGGTTTTGCAGCTTGGATTTCCCAGGTTTTCTTGCACAGGCTAGGAATCTCTCTCTCTAGCCTGGGACCATCACTTCTCATGGTTCAATCTTTGTCTCTCAGGTGTTTCCAGGTATCTTATTGCAGGGAGTCTGAGGTCCCGTCCCGTCCCCGCCCGCGACGTCATTGTTCCCCTTTTATCTTTTCTTCCCACCTGCTGGAAAACTCTTTTGCTGTGACCTGGGTCCAACAGGTCCCGTTGTGTCGCGTTATCTCAGGGAGGTTTCTATTGCACGCAGTTCCTGGGGTAGCCCTAATGCTTGTGCATTTCCTCCAGGAGCCAGTGTTTGGCTTTTTTGCTGTTCTACCTGAAAGGCTGTTTTGAAGCTCACAGTGTTTTTCAGGAACACATACACAGCTGAACTTCAGAACGTCACATCCAACGATAGCACATGCAATCCAATGAGACATTAATGTCTAGCAGATAAAGACTTTTAGACTGATATCTTACAAGACATACTTGGTACCAAACATATCCTAATTATATGACAGTGGTGAATATTGGGGTGTCAGGGTGTCACACCCAGATGTTCCTCCCACTCTATCAAGCCCCCCAGTAAGACTGTCTGGCTGCTTCGCCCCCATGTTGCAGTTCCTCTTTGGACACCTACCCCTTGAGATCTGCTCCCTCTCTGGTCTGGTTTCACACAGAGCTGCCCTGCCCTCCCCGCATAGTCACTCCTGTTGGGAGATGAATGGCCTTCTGGCCTTCGGCATATCAAAGCCTGAGCAGCGCTGGGGGGAAGCTTTCTGACATCTCTCCCACTGGCAGCTCCTTTCCACGCTAAGTTTCCTGTTTTTGTCTAATCTCTGCGGGGCATAGGAGGAGGCCAAGAAACTTGAATTCTTCGATCGTGTTATCACCATCAGCAGGGCCGCCCTCACGAGGCACCCAGAGAGAAACCTGGCAGCTTTTCTCGGCAAAGCCCTCCTTGTGGAGAAGATAAAGGTGAGTAAAACGCACACTCGGGCTATGTTACTTGGCGGGTTTAATGATTGGCCTGGAGAGCTCTGCAGATTTGTCTACCTTCAACTGCCAATCGCTGGATCGTGTTGGATGTTTGTCTGTTAGCCTGAAGAGCCCATTATCAAGCATTTGCTCCCTGTGTAGGTACTTACAGACTGTCATCAAGGCACCCTGTAACCTTCTCTTTGTGAAGCTGAACTGATTGATTTCTGGAGTCTCTCACTATAAGGCATGTTTCCCAGTCCTTCAGTCACTCTTGTGGCTCTTCTCTGACCCCTCTCCAATTTATCAACATTCTCCTTGAATTGTGGGCACCAGACCTGGACAGAGGATCCCAGCAGAGGTCGCACCAGTGCCAAATACCGAGGGAAAATAACCTCTCTAACAACTGGAGATTGCCCTGTTTGTACAGCCCAGGATGGCATAAGCCCTTTTGGCCCCAGCCTCGCACTGGGCGCTCCTGGTCAACTGATTACCATGCCTGCCAAGTCTTTTCCAGAGTCACCGCTTCCCAGGTTAGAGCCCCCCATGCTGTGAGTGTGGCCTGCGTTCTTTGGTCCTGAACATGTCACTGTATTGAAACGTAGATTGTTGCCTTGCACGCAGCTTCCCAAGTCACCGGGTCGCTCTGTATACACCAGTCTCCCTGCACAGAGCCCCAACACTGCGCAGTCAGTGCCCACTAGGGAACTAGCAACAAATCTGCTCCGTAGATTTGGAAAGTCTTTGCTCTGCGGCGCTGCAGAAAGCTTTCCGGAGCTTACCTCCCTTCCCTGAACGTGGGACAGCGTGTGCTGGTGGGTGGTCCAGTGGGCTGGGGCTCAGTTCCTCAGTGAGACCTTTGGGCAAATCACTTCCCCCTCTGTGCCTCAGTTTCCCTCCCATGCCTTGTCTCATCCAGTTCGCTCGTGAGTTCTCTGGGGCAGGGACTGGCTCTCACTGTGTGTGTGCAGCACCTGGCACAAGGAGCCTGATCTCAGGTGGAGTCCCTGGGTGCTAATGCTGATGGAGCCTTTGCAGTGCACTGGCGCGTGATGCTGGGGCACTGATCACAGGCCCTGCACTGCGCTCCCCAGCTGGAGCCCTGCACACCGTCAAGCCCACAGTAGGACGACCTGTCTGCCGAGGCCACGTGTTGCAGGCCCTGCGCTTTGCTCCCCAGTCGGAGCCTTACGGGAGCTCGGAGCCCGGCTGGCACTTCCCCACATTGTCTCCCCAGGAGCTGATTGATCTTGAGTCCGTCGACTCCCTGACCAGCGGGGTGCGTCAGCAAGCGATGCTCGCCATCATGGAGCTGAGGTACCCGGCCTGCCCGCGCAGCCCCAGCTAGTGCTGTGTGCAGCCAGACACGCCAGCCTCTTGGCATGGCCAGTTCTCCAGGGCATTCCCCCCTCTGCTCCTCCCCGTCTTCTGATTCCCCCGGGGACGTGGCACCAGGCCATGGTGCTGGTGCATGTGCGCTGGCACCAATGGGTTGGTGGTGGAGGATCCTTCGGTGCATGGCGACCTCTCCAAGTGGCCGTGTGAAGATGTGGGGGAGGGAGCGAGGGGGTTGGACCGGTCCCCTCTGGGACCCGCAGGCGATGGCTCCGGGGGGAGAGGGGCAGTTGGGCACTGCTGGAGCGGCGCCACCGGAGTCGCCGCCAGCTGTGCAAGCTGCATCACACCGGCAGCTCAGCGACTCCCTGTGGCTCAGAGGCTGGGCAGGCTGAGCCCTGGCTCGTGGCACAGCCTGCGCCATGGGGGGCTCTCTCTCAGTGCCGCTGGCACCCTGCTCTCAGCTTCCCCGAAGCCTGCCCAGCATGTCCTGGGAGCCTGAGGCCAACATCAGTGCATCAGTCTCGCCTCAGCCCTCCAATCCGCGCGTGTCTCTTCTCTTAGCAAAGTGAAGCCACTGCTGTGGGGAATGGAGCTATCCAGCCTGCTCAACCTCTGCTTTTCCAGCACCTTCTCCCTGCCTCCAGCAGAGACCAACCAGGGCGTGGAGGCTGCTCTATACAACAACGTAAGCCCCAAACTAGCCATGAGGAGCTGCCCCAAACCGAGGGGGAATCCTGCAAGTCACTTGTGTCCCTGCCCCCTGGGTTACCTGGCGCTGGCATAAGAGTGTAATGATCACAGCTCCTTGGCAGCGCTTCAGCTCAGGACCTGCAATACCAAAGCACAAGCCCCACCGCCGCAGATAAAGGAGTAACTCCCTCATAGGGTAGCAGTAGTAGGCATTTATCCTTCACAGGCACCGGCAGTTAGTGGGGAAGAGACACTCCCTTCCCAAGCACATTCATCCCCAGTGCATGGCTGGGGGCACAGGCCTGAGATCGGCTGCTTGAGATGCACACAGGCCAGGGGAAGTGAAGCTTGGCTGGAAATCTCCCCTCCCCCTCAAATGCGGAGTCCTTCCTGACTCTTCTAATGCGTTAGACTGTGTGCAGTGTCCTCCCTGGGGACAGCAAAAGCGGGTGGGGTCCTGTTGCCAGGAGGAGTTTGCAGTAGGTCCCCTGCAGGTACAAGTGAGTGGGTGAGCTGGAATAGCAGGGGCTGTCGTGGCCTGGGGTGTGTCACACGCCAGGGCATTGGTTCGTGGCCTGGCTGGATAACGCCACTTGCTGTGGTTTCTCCTCTGCTCTGTACACAGACTCTGAACACCATGGATGAGCTGCTGAAGGCCTTGGTGTGTGAGGATGAGAAGCCCAACCTTGTGGTGCTGCAAAACATCGTGGAGGTGTGGAGGCATGGGGGCAGGAAGGGGACGAGTCCTGTAGCTGGGGTGGGGCTCTGGGACCAAGGCTCCATTTAATCCCAAGCATGGGACTTCTGCTCCTCAGAGTATGTTCTATAAAAAGGTTCTTGGGCTGGAGGACCAAGTGCCCCCGCTATATCTGAAAAACGTCTGCATGGGGCGGAAGTGGAGGAGTGCGGGATCTGCCGTGTTCTCCACTGAGCCTCATCTGAGCCCGGGATTCATTTGTGTTCACCATGGGCCCCACCAATACTGGCCACAGCCCAGAGCTAGATTCCCCCAATGTTCTAGTTCTGGGGCCACAGGAAGTCGATTCTGTGGGTGGTTTGTGCTCCAAAAAGAGGGAAATGTCCTCGGCAGATATTCAGTCTACTGAATATTCAGATACTGAATATTCTGAATATTCAGTATATTCAGATACTCAGTATCAGTATATTCAGATATTCAGATACTCAGATGTCTCTTGCCAGTTAGAACTCATTTTTGCCTTAGCCTTTCTGATTTTCACTCTGTGTGCTTGTGCTATTTTTTGGTACTTCTCCTTCGCAATTTGTCCCAATCTGTTTCTCTCAGGTCCTGCTCCCCTGGACCGCATCCAAGGAGGTGCATGTGCGGCTGAGGGCAGTGGGAAGAATCACCTGGCTGACCAAATTCATCTCTGGTCAACTCCAATTCAAGGTGAGCAGCCTGTGACTCTGGCCGTCTCCTAACTGCACTGAGCAGCCTAGCGGTGCAGCGCTCCCTGGCAGGGAAAACCCGGGCCTGGAATAGTGACTCAGCAAGATCCTCGGTAGGAGTCCAATCTAATGAGCCCTGATGTGGACGGTCTGTCCTCTGACTCCAGTGGGCCTTGGGTGGAGCCCCATAATTCTATCTCCAAGGACCCTCCCCGCTGTTCCCCTAGGACCAAAGTCTGCTCCGCAGGGTCAGCGGATTTACACAGGATCGCCCTGAGAGCACCCTCTGAACCCAGGTGTCTGTTCAGCCCCTTTGTCAGTTGCCCCCGGGATGCTTTGGCATCAGCTCCTGCCAGGCTGCCAGATGAACACCCCCTGCTCTGGGTGCTCAGGGCCATTGAGCTGCTCCAGCTGCTCCATCCCCCCTGTGGCAGGGCCTCCCCTCCAGCAGCTGGAGGGGGGCGCTTGGATGATATGCCCCCAGAGGCTGGGGCAGCAGAAGAGAAGGAGGGAGGTGGAAGGGGACACAGTGAAAGGGATGGGAGGGGCCAAAGGAGCCAGAGCAATGGGGAGTGGGTCAGGGGAGGCCGTGCAGACCCCAGGAGAGGAGGGCAAGGGGCTTGGTGCGACGACGTGGGGAAGAGCAGGGAGCGAGCGCAGGGGCTGCAGGAGGGGCAAGGGAAGGTCTGGCAGGAGGGGGAGGCTAGAGGGGGAGGCTGCAGGAGAGAACCGGCAGGAGAGAGCCGGCAGGCTGGGTGCGGCGCAGAAAGTGGGGGCTGTGGGGAGCTCCAGGATGGAGTGAGAGAGGCGGAATGCAGAGAAGAGGAGTCCAAGGTGACCTCACGCTCCTGGACCTGAGGTCAGTGGAGGGAGGGGGATGGGAGAAGGGGCTGGGATTAGGAGCTTGCCCTTGAGATGGAGACTGGACGTTAGTTCATTCCTTACCCAGGTCCCCACCTGAGGGCAACGTTTGCTGACTTTGCTACCCAGACTTCCCGTCCCTGCTTAGCTTCCCTCAGTCCCTGGTGATGGGCCCCATGGCTCCTCCTGCTCTCATTGTCCCCAGTCTCTCTGCGCTGGGCTCTGCCTCGCCCGGTTCTAGCCCCTTGCTAGTGCAATGCCAGGGGGACATGCTGCGCTGGGCCTGCAGGGGCGAGTGACTCCCCTTGCTCCCTCTCTCCGTCAGGGACTGGAGGAGTTCAGAGTCCTGGGCCGGCTGGTGGGCTGTCTCACTCTGCGCTGTGCTGAGCAGGAGCCGGAGATCTGCCGATCGGCTATGGAGGGACTTCACCACCTCTACGCCTTCCTGCTGTGGCAAAAACGTAAGAGCACTGGAGACCCTTGTCCTTCCTAAATACATTGACATGGGGTTTCCAAACATGGGAAACATATTTATTGAACACTTCTGCCTTTTCTGCATCCTTTTAAACAGTCTCCATCTAGTAATGAGTCTACACCATTGCTAGGATTTCTTTTGTTCCTAATACACTTTTTGAAAAAACCTCCTTAGTATCCATAGTCCTTCAAGCCATGGAGTTTCCCCTGATGTCTTTAGCTTCCCCTGTCCATATTCTACTCTTCATAACTCACATAAGAATGGACATACTGACTCAGCTCAGTTCATCTAGCCCAGTATTGGGTCTTCTGATAACGACCAGTGCCTCATGCTTCAGAGAGAATGAACTGAAAAGGGAAATTTGGAGTGATCCATCCCCTCTCATCCAGTCCCAGCTTCTGGTAGTCAGAGGTTTAGGGACATGCAGAGTCTGGGGTTGCATGGCCTAATTATCTTGAACCCAATTATCCTTTTAGGCTTCACAACATCCCACGGCAACAATTTCCACAGGTTGCCTGTGCATTGTGTGCAGAGATACCTTCTTTTCTTTGCTTTTAACTTGCTGCCTATTAATTTCAGAAAGTGACCCCTAGTTCCCGTGTTATGTGCAGGGGTAAATAACACTTCCCTATTCACTTTCTCCACACCAGTCATGATTTTATAGACCTCTGTCATCTCCCCCCTTAGTCAGCTCTGTTCTAAACTAAATGGTCCCAGGTCTACACTGCAGACCTATATTGTTATCACTCCATTGCTCAGGGCTGTGAAAAATCCACACCCCTGTTGGCAGAAGCACCCCTCCCACTGACATAGCTAGCGCCTCTCCGGGAGGTGGATTCAGAGCTTGTTGGCAGAGGACCATCTTCTCTTCAACGCTACAGCGCCGGTGCAGCTATGGCGATAGAGTGGTTTAAGTGTAGACTTGCCCCCAGTCTTTTTAATCTTTCCTCAAATGGAAGCTCTTCCATACCCCTAATCATTTTTGTCGCCCTTCTCTGCACCTTTTACAATTCTGGTATATCTGTTTTGAGATGGGGCGACCAGAACTACACGCGGTATTCAAGGTGTGGGCGTGCACATTGGATTTGTATCGAGGCATTCTGACATTTTTCGGGTTTATTATCTATCCCTTTCCTAATGGTTCCCAACATTCTCTTGGCTTTTTTAACTGCCACTGCACGGTGAGTGGATGTTTTCCGAGAACTCTTTACGATGACTCCAAAATCTCTTTCTTGAGTGGTAATTTAAACCCCATAATTGTGTATGTATAGTTGGGATTGTGGTGTCCAGTTTGCATTTATCAATATTGAATGTCATCTGCCATTTTGTTGCCCAGTCCCCTAGTTTTGTGAGATCCCTTTGTAGCTCTTCGCAGTCTGCTTTGGATTTAACTATCTTGAGTCATTTTGTATCATCTGCTAATTTTGCTACCTCACTGGTTACCCCTTTTTCTGGATCACTGATGACTATGTTGTACTACACTGGTGTCAACACAGATCCTTGGGGTGCCCCGCTCTTTACCTCTCTCCACTGTGAAAACTGACCATTTATCCCTCTTGTTTGCTTCCTATCTTTTAACCACTGACCCATGAGAGAACCTTCCCTCTTATCCCATGACAGCTTACTTTGGTTGGATTGGTGAGGCATGACTTCCCTTTACAAAAGCCATGTTGACTCTGCCCCAACAAATTGTGTTCACCTATGTGTCTGATAATTCTCTTCTTTCCTATCATTTCAACAATTTGCCTGGTGCTGAAGTCAGGCTTGCCAGGGATCACATCTGGAGACTTTTATAAAATTCACTGTCACATTCGCTATCTCGTACAGAGGCCGATTTAAACATTAGCATTAAACATACCACAGCACTGCACAGAAGTTTGTTTGGATGTCTCGTGAGAGCTGCAACCTTTGCACCAGGCAGGCAATTTAACATGCGGTTCTCCCACTCATCACAAACCCAACTGCTTATATGTCTATTGATTGAATCCCCCATTACTATTATCTGGCTTTTCTTTGTAACTGGGCTTCCCGCCTCAGGAGGGGCAGCCTCAGTGTGAGAGGATATCCTGACTTCATCTGGCAGGTGGGTCCCAACTATGGGATCATCTCCCTCTGCTCCAGCTCGATGTTCTCCTTCCCAGAAACTTTCACCCTCCTCAGCAGCACAGAGGCTGTCAGACTGGGGGTGGGACCACTCTACTGCATCCCTAAAAGTCTCCTCTATGTACCTCGCTGTCTCCCTTGGCTCCACCAGTTCAGATCCTCTGGCCTCCTGGTCTCCGAGGGCAGTAGCTCCTTGGGCCAAATGCCCAGATGTGCTACCTGCCCACAGGACTGGTAATCCTACATGCTGCATTCAGTGCAATCCACTGGAGAGCCTCACACTGCTGCTGCACTTCTGCCTGGTTTATTTTGACTCTTCCAGGGGGGTTAGTTTGTTTAGTTTTGTTCGGGGGTGGGGGGAGTTTATTGGCCTGAATTTACAGTATGTTTCTTAGATGTACTTGTCTGTAAACGTCCTTGCAAAACTCCCGTTTCCAAAGCTAACCTCTGATTTCTATTGCCTGCTGTCTGTTTCCCCTCCCTGGTTCAGGCACCACGCTGGCAAAGCAGAGTGCAGAGTATCTGCAGGTCTTCAGGGAGTGGCGAGCGGAGAACACCTTCTGGGTCACCTGGTTCACCAACACCAGCAATATCGCCATGGTAACTACTTTCAATGCTTCCGGGGTTTGTTGTGCCCAGAGTTCTCAGGAGAGAGAAATTAACACCCTAGGAGTCAGGGGGAAGGGACAGACCCAGGCGTGTGACTGACCCCATCCAGCTGGGCCGGAGCCCTGCCTATGGCCCACTCCACCTCACAGAATCATAGACCTCAGGAGGTATCTAATCCAACCCCCTTCTCATAGCAGGACCAACCCCAACTAAATCATCCCAGCCAGGGCTTTGTCAAGCCTGACCTTAAAAATCTCGAAGGATGGAGATTCCCCACCTCCTTAGGTAACCCTTTCCAGTGCTTCACCACCCTCCTAGTGAAATAGTGTTTCCTCATATCCAACCTGGACCTCCCCCACTGCAACTTGAGACCATTGATGTTTGTTCTGTCACCTGCCACCACTGAGAACAGCCGAGCTCCAGCCTCTTTGGAACCCGCCCCCCTGCCCCCCGACCCCAGCAGGTAGTTGAAGGCTGCTATCAAATCCCCCCTCACTCTTCTCTTCTGCAGACTAAATAAGCCCACTTCCCTCAGTCTCTCCTCATAATTCATGAGCTTCAGCCCCCTAATCATTTTCGTTACCCTCTGCTGGACTCTCTCCGATTTGTCCACATCTTTTCTCTTGTGGGGGGCCAGATGTGACCTCACCAGTGCCGAATAGAGGGGAATAATCACTTCCCTCGATCTGCTGGCAAGGCTTCTACTATGGCGGGCCAATATGCCTCCTTCCGTGCCACATCCCAAGATGCACTGGGTCTCATCCAAACCTGATCCCAGCTCCTTGTCAGGTGTGGTGGGAGCTTCCCCAGAGATTAATGCTCTCCAAGTCATCATTGCGTCCACGCACCAGTGCCAGCCCCTGTATCCGTGCTGTGCAGTATTGTGCCCCCGTGCACTGCCACGCCGGCCTCTGCCATGTACGACAGCTCCTGATTGCTGCTTGGGTACTGTGCATCCCAGGTGCAGTAACCCAGCCCTGTCCCGGCAGAGCGGGCTTTGCCTGCACTCCTGGCTGCTCGGTCCGACTGGAACCGCACTGGGCAGCAAAAGGGGTTTCACTGGCAGGTTTCTTTCAGATGTTTGGGAAGTACTTCAACCCATCCGAGCGCATGGACTTCCTCCTCACTGCTATCGAGGGCATGAGAGACACCAGCGTCCATGACTCGGTGGCGGCCAGGCACATGCTGCATGTGATCCTGTGGGTCCCCAGCCCAAGCTTGGAGAGGGTAAGAGCTGCAGTGAGAACAGCCTGCTGGGGGAGGCCATCCGTGGGAGACTCTGTCTCTGGGCGCTCGGCATTACTGGGGGGCAGGTCCTGTGCAATGCGGGGGGTCAGTCTAGGTGATCTCCATGGCCACTTGTGGTCTCGCAGTCTATGAATCGATAGGCCGGGAATTGGCCCTGTGTTCTAGGCCTGGAGCTGGAGAAGAGGATGTGGGAGGGCAGATGGCTCTCAGGTACGGCAGCTCCCTGGCACCCCAGATCAATAGCAGCGCGAGGAAGCCAAAGCCCCCATCTCCCCATTTCTCTTCCAGGTGTCGGAGGCTGTGACGAGCATATACCACAACCTGGACTCCATCAGCGAGCCGCTGGCCCAGCAGCAGCTGCTCAAGGCCCTTGTCGTGCTGGGCCACCAGTACAGCGAGGAGGTGGTCACAACCCTGCTGGGCTGCTCGCTGTCATGTGACAGGTACGGGGCTGGGGCTGCTGCCGCTTGCACTCCAGGTCCCCGGACTGGTCCCGCTGCCAGGGTCAGGAGCGTGCAGAACCTTCCAGAGACCTTCTGCTCCCTGCAGAGCTTCTGCTTCTTCTGGAGGGTTTTGCAGGCTGACATTCCGTGGAGACAGGCCAGCCTGCAAAACCCCAGATGGCAGCCCTCGGCCTCCCCCGGGGCTGACACTCAGACCCGGCCCCCATGCAGCCTGCCCCCGGCAGTGGGGGCCCTTGCTGCAGCAGGAGGGCAACAAAGGGCCGGCCGGTGGCGGGAGACCCAGCAAGGTGCGGGTGGCGGTGGGTGCAGGAGGCTGGCGGGGCTCTGGCCAGGTGAAATCGGCTCTCTCTCTTTGCAGCGTTGCTGTGGAGATGTGGAGGGTGCTGACATCCCACCCCAAGACCGCAGGAAAGGTCCTACGGGAGCTGCTCGACAGGCTGCAGGAATGGCCGCTGCCCCAGCATCACGACGTCTCTCAGCAAGAGGTTGGCGTCGCCCCCTTGGCCGTAAGTTCCAGCCCCTGCAGCAAGGGAAGGAGCGCCGTGTTTCCCCTCCACGGCCTCAGGGTGTCTCTCAGTCTCCCACTGGGTATCGCCATTGGGCCGAAGAGAGAGAGCGTGACTCTAGCCAGCGCTATAGTCGAGGCAGAACACTCCAAAACCCTCTCCTGGTGCTCTGGGACAGCTCTCATAGAACCGCAGGGTGAGAAGGGATCGCAAGGTCAGCTTGTCCAGCCCCCTGCCAAGATGCAGGATTTGTTGTGTCTATCCCAGCCGAGACAGATGGCTCCAGCCTCCTTCTATAAACCTCCAGCAAAGGGGCTTCCACAAGCTCCCTAGTCGTCTGTCCCATTGTCCTACTCTTCTTACAGTTAGGAAGGTTTTCCTGAGATTTAATCTAAATCTGCAGTGCTGTCTTTTGAACCCATCCCCTCTTGTCCTGCCCTCTGTGGCAAGAGAGAACAACTTTTCGCCATCTTTTTTTTGGCAGCCTTCGAAGAATCTGAAGACCATTAGCACGTCCCCCCTTAATCTCCTCTTTTCCAAACTAAACATAGCCAGTTCCTTCAATCTTTGCTCGTATGGCTTGTGTTCCATCCCTCTGATCATCTTTGTCACTCGCCTCTGGATCCATTACAGTTTCTCCACATCTTTTGTAGACATTGGTGACCAAAACTGGACACCGTACTCCAGCTGAGGCCTAACCAGCACTGAGTAGAGTGGTACTATCACCTCCCATGACTTGCAGGCTATACCTCTGCTAATGCAACCTAAAATTGCATTTGCTTTTTTTTTTTTTTGCAACAGCATCGCTTTGCTGACTCATGCTGAGGCTGTGATCCACCGCAGCTCCCAGATCCTTCTCAGCAGTACAACCGGTTATCCCCCATTCTGTTTCTGTGCATTTGCTTTTTCTTCTCTAAATGTAGCACCTCACTTTTGTCTTGGGTGAGTTTCATTTTGTTGTCTATAGCCCAGTCCTCCAATTTACCATGATCCCTCTGAATTTGAGCTCTTTCCTTCAAAGTCTTGGCAACTCCTTCATCAGGGAGCTGATGCAGGGCTGGGGTCATTGAAAGCTTCCCAGGGGACCTGGCCGTGGCCTGGAGTCAGGAGCCCTGGTTTCTAGTCCTGGCTCTGCCACTGACCTGCTGGGTGACCTTGGGCAAGTCCCTGCCTGGCTTTTGTCTGTTGTTCTGCAGGGCAGGGCCTGGCTCCTGCAGGGTGCGTCTCTGGGTGTGTGATCCAAAGAACCCTAGCACTAGAGTAGCAGCAGAGCTGTGGACTCTAGAGCTCCAGGGATTGCTGGTGACACCAGTGATCCGGGACGCCCGGACAGAGCCATTTTGCTTCAATTGGAACCATTTTTTCCTACGAATCCCCTTTTTGAGCCCCGTAGGTTTTAACTGTTGACGTCACAGCTCTGTCCCGCAGCACTCGCTCCTCTGAAGAGCTCGAGAAGGGCCTTTTGCTGCTCAGACCTCATACCAAGTGTGATAGACACAGTATAGTGAAGGCAGAGAAAACCCTTGGGACTTAAATACACAGATCTGGCAGCCTGGTCAAAGAGGAGACAATCTGAAGGCAACTCTCCCTAATGATAATTTACTTCCCCTGAGAATAGCAGGTCAGTCCGGTTTATTAAAGCCGGACGATGAATCGATCAGACATGGAGAGGGCATGACTGTAATTCTCTTTGTTATCCACCATTCCCATTGTTCCATGTCCTCAGCCTGGTTTTCACTTGCTTGTGTTTTATTTTTCCTTCCGGAATCGGTAAGCCTGTATTAGACACTTTTCCCCCTGATCCCGGCTGAGGTTTTGTGGGGCTGTCTTTCAACAGTTCAAAAGCCAAATACAGAAATGATTGAATCTGGCTTTTAGTAACAGACCAAGCCTAGAACTCGTGTACAAAATCGGCTCCCTCGCCGAGGCTGGGCTGTAAGGCCCGGGACTCAGGAGAACCCAAGTTCAGTTTCGGGCTCTGCCAGACTCCCTGGGTGACCATGGGTGAGTCACGTCGCCTCTCTGTGCCTGAGTTCCATGTCTGTACAATGGGGATAGAAATCCTTCCTTTGTGTGTCTAGCCTGTAAGCTCTAGGCCAGGGAATGTCTCTTTCTGTGCCTGGAAAGGCCCCAGCACACGCCCTGATTGCAGATAGGCGCTGGAGGTACTATTCTAACCCTTATAAGAAGAATACACTTGATTTGTTTGGGGTCAAGGTGTTGTGCAGAGAAGTTTCCACAGATGATACCTGCTAATAAATACCACCCCCTGAGATCGGGGGTACAAGGAAGCAGCTGCTTATGTTGCAGGTAGCCGGCCCCGCTGCCTGCGATCCTAGCTGGGGCTGTGCAAGGGCTTTGAGGCTCTAACATGTCATCTGGAGGCGGGGCGCTAGAAGACTTTTGATAGTGTAGGTGCTGAGCACCCCCTTACACCTGTGCACACACCCCACCACCCCTAGAGCTGGGGTCAGGAGCAGGGCCATGGCTCCAGGGGGGCGGGAGATGGATGGAGCAAGGGGGCCGAGGCTGGGGCCACAGCTGGGAGTTGGCGCAGGGCCGGCAGCTGGGACCTTGTGTGTGGGGCCAGGAGCAGAGCCCCGCGTAAAACCTTGGAGTGCTGCAGCACGCCCTGCACTCCTAGTTCCCGTGGCTCTGTCTGCAGGGGAGGCAGACGTTGTTTTGGAAATGTCTTGTTGGGTCACCGGAGGGTGTTTCGTAAAGCAGCTCCTCCTTTCACACAGATAGGGAAACTCCAGCGCCAACTCCCAGTCGTCGTGGAGCGGCTACACGAGGCAGACAGGGACATCATCTCCAATGCCATCACGGTGCTGAGAGACATCCTCGCTGGCATGGACAGGCAGAGCGCCAGCCCCGTGGCTGTGCAATTGGCTGAGAAACTCCTGCCTTTCCTTCATGATGTAAGGCCTGGCGGCCCGCGGGAGACCCTTTAAGCCACAGACGTATGAATGGGGGCTGGCGGGTGGGCTAGCGGGACCTATGCTATGGCCCTAGCCAGAAAAAGCATTGTCGTAAATGACATGAACCCATTCCCGCCTTCTTCTGCTAGCCCATTCTCCATCAGAGCATATGGCAGTAAGGGTGGGAACCCTGGTGTCCTGCAGGCCTGCTGACAAGGATCAGGGCAGCCTGGGGACGAGGCTCCCCTTGAGGGAACGACATGCATTCCTGAGCCTGCATGCAGCGAGGGGGCCTCTGCAGCACAGGGTGCCGCAATGCTCCTGCTGGCTTCCAGGGTAACAAGTGATGGTACCCTGGTGAAAATCCTGCTCCTCCCCTCCCTGGCCAGGAATCCCACAGCTGGCCTGTCAGCTCCATAAGGAAACGGCTCCATCTGTAGGTTCTGCAGCTACCGCCCTTTCCTCTCCCCTTCGTTCTCATGGCAGGGCAGCATCAAAGGAGGGGCTAGTTCTCCCCAGGCCTTTTGGAACCACAAACGAGCCCCCGCCAGCGTGTTCACCAGACTGATGTTCAGTCCCCCACTGCACGGCGAGAGCCAGCAAAGTGGGCGGGAGAAAGGGACCCATCCATTACTGTCTTCCAGGGGTAACGCCCCAGTGGGGGCTCCTGGAGGGACCACCCACCTCCCCAGCTCTCACAACGCTAAATTCTACCCTCAGCCCTCCCCAACTCTGCTGGGACCCAGCCACTCTTTATTTAGCAGTGGCACAGGCCCAGCTAAAGCTGTTCCCAGGGTCTCCTGGATCCCCAGCTGACCGAAGGGACAGGGCAGCCCAGACCGAAGATGCAGGATCTCGCCCTGGGGTGAGCCTTTAAACCAAAACCCTGTGGGGCCCGGGGGGAACAGAACAGGTTTTCTGGCCAAGAAGATACCATGCCAGCCCCTCAGCTGGTGGAAACCTGCATCTCTTTTGCCTTCAGTGGTGCTATGCTCATGAGACTCTGGCCCCCAGCTCTGCCTGTATGACTGGGGGTGAGTTAGCAATACCCCCTGCAGGGCAGACATCTCTGTCACAGTGAGCGCTCACCCCGCTGAGTGAGCACGACCATCACAGCGTCTCCTCCCCACATCCTCTCTTGCAGGAGTCCAGCAAACTCCGGGTGCTCTCCATCGCCCTCTTTAAACACCTGCTGGAGCTTGTAAGGGGGCCCAGCAGGAGGAAGATGAAGGAGCTCGTCCTCCGGAGCCTGGTCCCGCTGCTCCTCCTCCTGCATGATGAGCGTCCCAATGTGTCCCAGGTGAGGCCACGAGCTGGAGCCTGCAGCTGAGATCATTACAGAGTGACCAGTAATTTGTTGGGGGGGCCAACATGTGACACCCCTCTTTCAAGGGTCTGGCCGGCAGAGGGCAGGTGCTCAGTGCTGTGACAATCAGGTGCTCAAAATCACTTGAACGTTGAGTCCAGTAGCGCCATGACCATGGCGCCCCACCCAACTGCTGAGTCTTCCCTGCCTCTTCTGAGGCCAACACTCCCCCCCTGCAGCCAGGCTGAGAGAATGGGTGGGCGGAGGGGTCAGCTCACCACTCCTACAGCCACTGGCCTCTGCACATTCCCCTGGCTGTGCTGGTGGGAAGAGCACAACCCTGGCCATGGTCCCTACCCGGAGCAGAGCTACCCAGCCTCTGGATGGTGCCCAAGACCCAATGTACCCTTGGCCAAGCAGCCCGGACAGCTCTTACTAGCCATGACATGCCCAAGCCCCCCTCCGCCCCGCCCCAGGTGCCTGTGCACACGCTCGCTCTCATGGCCCCCATCACTTGGGAGCCAAATGCCCCCAGCAGTAATGAATTCACCCTCCTACCCCCCAGGAGGTGGGGAACTAAGGCACAGCGTGAGGCCTAGCGCCTCAGAAGTATTGAATGCCCATGGGCATTAAGCACCTAAATCTCTTTGTAGCCCTGGGCCGAAGCAACTTGCCTGAGTTCCTGCAGGAAGAGCTGGGAATTGAGTCAGGTCTCCAGCCATTGCCTTAGCCACACCTCCGCCCTTCCGCGAGCAGCCACGGGCCGGGAACCGTTCCGCACACACGGCCTCCGGTAACTAGGCTAGTGGCTTTCAGCCAGGCCGTCCCTAGCCATTCGGGTGCCCTATCCAGCCACCCCGCAATGGGGCTGTGTGGGGTCCCAGGCCTCCCCCTCCCCCCCACCAGGGTCTGGGAGGCAGGAGCTGTGTGGGGCCACTCTTGGGGGGCCCAGAGGCCCAGAGTGGCCTGGGGGATTAGCGGAGAGCTGGGAGTAGCCCGCTCTGCTTCCCTCGCCCCGGCTCCAGCTGTGTCGCTCGAGGGAGGGGCTTTGGGGAAAGGGATCCCTCCCACACACACACTCACTGACAGCAGCGGGAAGCGGAGCAGCCTGGCCCCAGTCCGCTCTACTCTGCCAGCTCCCAGCCGCGGCACTCCGCTTCCCACCGCCGGTGAGTGCGGGGGGCAATCCTTTGGAGTAGAGCGGGCTGGGACCGGGTTGCTCCACTTCCTGCCACTGCCGGTGAGTGTGGGGTTGCTGGGGGAAGAGGCTTGCGGAGAAGAGGTGGAATGGGGGCGGGCTGGGGACGGAGCAGGGGGGAAGGGGAAGAGGCAGGGCGGAGGGAGTTGTCCAGGCACCCCCAGGGACGGCCCTGCCCTTTGTAGTGGGCGCAGCCCGCGGCGGGGCTGGCCGAGGTATAGGGCGGGTCGCTGGGGCTGGTGCTGCTGCATGTGCAGCATGCAGCCGCCTAGGTGCACCATGAAATTTAGGGCAATTTGGTGCCCCAAATTTCACGGTCCCCTATGCAGCCGCATATGCCGAGGGACGGCCCTGGCTTCCAGCTCCCGTAACCGTTGCCGGCTCGCCCCGACCCCTCTTGTTTTGCAGGTGTGTTGGGACACCCTCAGGAGTGCTCTGGAATTCCTCAGGTGGAGCCAGCTCGGTGCTCTCGTCCAGAAGAAGGAGCTTTGGCGAGGCTGTGACTGCCTGGTGAGGGAGCCCTCCATTGCCCGGCTCCGTGCCCACACCGAGCCCCAGCCCCGGGACCACACCTGGCCCTGGCTGTAGTCCCTCTGCGTGATCCCCCCAGCACAGGAAAGAGGGCTGAAAGCAGGACACTCCACAGATCTGGAACCTGGCCTGCAGGATGGAAAGGCCTTTAGTAACCTTGTGCTCCCTTCTTCTGGCTCCTAGGTGGCGTGCTACAAGGGGAGGGCAGAAACCTTCCTCTGCCAGGCCATGGCCTTTCTGGAAGACCCACAGGATCCCATTCGAGAAGCGGCCATCAGGTTTCTAGGTAACCACAGAGCAGAGGGGTCCCTTAAGCAGAGGGGCTGGATCCAGTCCCAGGCTCTCCTCAGTCCCTGCCGGCAGCGAGAAGTAACCCCTGGGCTCCTGATTGCCGAATGAAGGCTCAGGGGTGTCAGAAACCCGCAGGAGCAAGCTCACCCCAAACTGCCCTGATCGGCTGATGGGCCCCCTCGAACCCCACTGCTCCCCATGCGGTCCCCATCCCCCCCACCCCCACCCCACCATGGGCTCATGGTAGTGGAACCTCAAGGCGCTATGCTCTCCTTTGGCAACCAGCCCCACAGCCATCCCTGGGGACTCGCCCTTTCCCCTGGGGACTCAGGAGTGCGTCCTGGACAACAAGGGGCAGGGGAAAGCCCCACTGCTTGGAGGGTGACAGAGGCTTTGACACCCTCTCTGGGGACGCAGGGATGTAATGAGCTGTTTGTGTGTGTAGGCCTCACTGCCCGGCAGCTGGACCAGCAGAGCCAGGAGAAGTTAGAGGCCATCTGCAATGGTGAGTGGTATCTGCCTTGAGCACTGAGCGCTAGAGGGACGAATGGCCCAGGGCCACGGGCTGGGTTCAATCTCCGACGCCAGCAATGTGATCTTGGGCGAGAGCCACAAAGGGTTGCAAAATGTAGATCCCCAAACCCCCGATCAGCTTCCCCCTCACCCTGTGGTGTCTGGTGGTTGGCATGTGCCCAGGCACTTAGCCCTGACCTCAGAGCTGTGGCCTGGCAAATCCCCAAACTGGGCCTGAGCTGGCTGGCCTTCGCAGACGATTGCCCCCCCCGCCCCCGCAACACAGCAAGGGTGGGGTCCTGCCTCCCCCCCTTGCACTCACTAGCCCAGGGTTTGTTGCAGTCACCTCCAGGTGGGGTGCCTGGTGTCAAGCCACTGCTCCAAAGGAGACTGAGGTGACGTCCGGTCATCTACCTCCCTGCTGCATGCCCGGAACCCTGGGCAAGCGCAGGGCGGAGCAGCGTCTCCTCCACATTTGTTGGGGAAAAGGGGGACGGGGGGGGGGTGACATAGCTCAGGCTCCTCACTCCCAGAGCAGTTTCACAGCTGGGCCCCAACCAGAGCTAGAGAATGGCTGAGCTCCCTCCTCGGCACTTCCTGGAGGGCAGCAGGGCACCGGAAGTTAGGCGTAGCCTAACAATGCCCAAGCCCCCTTTGTGAATCTCCCCCTCTCTGGGCTTGAGTGCCCATCTGTGCACTGGGGGGAAGGGGGAGCGTAAATACAGGCAGGGATGAGGCCATCAGATCCTGCAGGGACGGGGAAGTCCTGGAAATAGTGAGTGAATGGGGTTCATTGTGACTTCTTGCCTTTGTCTGGGGGCTCCCCCAGCTATGGAGGGCAGTGGGGATGTTAAGTGAGGGTTGGTGGTTGTTCCTGCTAGTCCCCTGAATCCTGCCTCCCAGCCTGCTGCCTTCTTGTCACGGGCTGAGAGGTACAGCCCTGGCTTGGTGTGCCAGGGCTTTCCAGAGCACCATGGCTCTGACCTCCATTTCCTTCCTTTCAATCTTAGTCCTCAAAGGCTTGCAGCAGGACAGCAAGTCCTCTGTCAGGTGCCTGGCTTTGCAGACAATGCTCATCCTCAATGCCTGCAAGAAACATCGTCCAGCCCGCACCAGCCTACGGACACTCTTGCACAGGATGAGACTGATGCATACAAGGGAGAACCCAGTCATTGAAGCTGCCCAGCTGCCTGAGTAAAAGCCAGCCTCCCTACTCTGGGGGTTTGGTGCACCAGAGCCCGCCTGGAGCAGGGTGGAACACATCGTGCCGGACCATGGCTTCCTCCCCATTGGCCGCCTGCCCTGCCCAGCTACGTGAGTAGTTAACCGCTCAATAGCTTTTATCACCATGTACTTTTTGACAGGTTTCCATGCCCCGTGTAGAGTTTACATCCCGCCCTCCGTCCCCGTTTCCGGTCGTGTACATTTTTGGCACCATCGGCCCTTCTGAACATTTATTTTGTATTATTTTTCTGTGTTTGGCCGGGGGAAGGTTGCGTGCTTGTGCTACAGTCAGGCAGGCAGAGCAGCAGAAGGTCCATTTGCCTGGCCCTTGATCAGGGCGGGGCAGCGATCAAGGAGGCTGCCACTCCTGACAGTGGGGTGGCGGGGATAGGGGAACCCAGGTCCTCCCGCTCCACTGCGTCCCCGCCCAGGGCCCTAACAGCGTGCTGTGTTTTGACATATTTAGAGAAAAAGTATGAACGAGTAGAAAGAGAGGCTGTAGGGGGTTCGCGGCTCCCTCCCCATCCGTCTGGGCGGGAGACCACGGCCCTCGCTACGATACTTCCGGGGTACCTTGGTTCAGGGGAAATAGCTCAGTGTTCATGGTTCTGGCCTGCAGTCAGGCCGACCAACGGTAGAGAGTCTGTTTGCCCGGGGTCCTCATTCAGGACAGAGCTGCTGTCGAGTAGGGGCTCTGGCCTACAGTCAGGCAGGCAGAGCAGCAGAAGGTCCATTTGCCTGGCCCTTCATCAGGGCGGGGCAGCAATCAAGTAGGGGGGCTCTGGCCTACAGTCCGGCGGAGCCGTCGCAGCCTGGGGGAGGTTAGCTCTCTGGTGGGAGAGTCAGCACCACCGTCTGGCGTCCTGATTCAGGGGGGTGCCAGACCAATCAGGCCTCCTGACAACCAAGTCGGGAGGCTGCTACTCCTGACGGTCGGGTGGCAGTGGTAGGGGAACCCAGGCCCCCTCACTCCACTGCATCCCAGCCCAGGGCCCTAACAGCCGTGGAGCGATCCGCCACTGCGTCAGTGGGGAAAATCCGACAGCAACACACTGGCCGGCTTGTAGTCAATAACACAGCTGAACCCAATTCGGCTGCCCTGGGCTCCTTGCTACACGCCATTCCGTGTGTACATGGGTTCAGGGGTGGCAGGTTTGTAGAAATTTTGGTGGTGCCCAGAACCCGCCCCTACTTCGCCCCCCACCTGCCCAAGGCTCCGGGAGGGAGTTTGGGTGAGGAAGGACGTCTGGGGTGCAGGCCCTAGGCTTAGGCAGAGTATTGGGGTGCAGGCTGCAGGCTCTGGGAGGGAGTTTGGGGATGGGAGGGGGTGCAGAGGGAGGGGGTGCAGGGATGAGGGGTTTGGGAGGGGCTCAGGGCAAGAGTCGGGGTGTAGGGGGTGAGGGTTCTGTTTGGGGCTGGGAAGTTTGGGGGGTTAGAGAGGCTCAGGGCTGGGGCAGAGGGTTGGAATGTAGGGAGTGGCAGCTGGTGTCAAGTGGAGTGCCCCAGGGGTCGGTCCTGGGGCCGGTTTTGTTCAATATCTTCAGAAATGATCTGGAGGATGGTGTGGATTGCACCCTCAGCAAATTTGCGGATGATACTAAACTAGGAGGAGTGGTAGATATGCTGGAGGGCAGGGATAGGATACAGAGGGACCTAGACAAATTGGAGGATTGGGCCAAAAGAAATCTGATGAGGTTCAATAAGGATAAGTGCAGGGTCCTGCACTTAGGAAGGAAGAACCCAATGCACCGCTACAGACTAGGGACTGAATGGCTAGGCAGCAGTTCTGCAGAAAAGGACCTAGGGGTGACAGTGGACGAGAAGCTGGATATGAGTCAGCAGTGTGCCCTTGTTGCCAAGAAGGCCAATGGCATTTTGGGATGTATAAGTAGGGGCATTGCCAGCAGATCGAGGGACGTGATCGTTCCCCTCTATTCGACATTGGTGAGGCCTCATCTGGAGTACTGTGTCCAGTTTTGGGCCCCACACTACAAGAAGGATGTGGATAAATTGGAGAGAGTCCAGCAAAGGGCAACAAAAATGATTAGGGGTCTGGAACACATGAGTTATGAGGAGAGGCTGAGGGAACTGGGATTGTTTAGTCTGCAGAAGAGAAGAATGAGGGGGGATTTGATAGCTACTTTCAACTACCTGAGAGGTGGTTCCAGAGAGGATGGTTCTAGACTATTCTCAGTGGTAGAAGAGGACAGGACAAGGAGTAATGGTCTCAAGTTGCAGTGGGGGAGGTTTAGGTTGGATATTAGGAAAAACTTTTTCACCAAGAGGGTGGTGAAACACTGGAATGTGTTACCTAAGGAGGTGGTAGAATCTCCTTCCTTAGAAGTTTTTAAGGTCAGGCTTGACAAAGCCCTGGCTGGGATGATTTAATTGGGGATTGGTCCTGCTTTGAGCAGGGGGTTGGACTAGATGACCTCCTGAGGTCCCTTCCAACCCTGATATTCTATGATTCTATGAGATGAGGGCTCTGTCTAGGGCTGGAGATGAGGGGTTTGTGGTGTTGGAAGAGGCTCAGGGCTGGGGCAGAGGGTTGGAGTGTGGGGGGATGAGGGCTCTGTCTAGGGCTGGAGATGAGGGGTTTGTGGTGTTGGAGGGGGCTCAGGGCTGGGGCAGAGGGTTGGGGTGTGGGGGGAATGAGGGCTCTGTCTAGGACTGGAGATGAGGGGTTTGTGGTGTTGGAAGAGGTTCAGGGCTGGGGCAGAGGGCTGGGGTGTGGGGGGATGAGGGCTCTGTCTAGGGCTGGAGATGAGGGGTTTGTGGTGTTGGAGGGGGCTCAGGGCTGGGGCAGAGGGCTGGGGTATGGGGGGATGAGGGCTCTGTCTAGGGCTGGAGATGAGGGGTTTGTGGTGTTGGAGGGGGCTCAGGACTGGGGCAGAGGGTTGGGGTATGGGGGGATGAGGGCTCTGTCTAGGGCTGGAGATGAGGGGTTTGTGGTGTTGGAGGGGGCTCAGGGCTGGGTCAGAGGGTTGAGGTATGGGGGGATGAGAGCTCTGTCTAGGGCTGGAGATGAGGGGTTTGTGGTGTTCGAAGGGGCTCAGGGCTGGGGCAGAGGGTTGAGGTATGGGGGGATGAGGGCTCTGGCTAGGACTGGGGATAAGGTGTTTGGGGTGTTGGAGGGGCTCAGGGCGAGGGTTGAGGGTGTGGTGGAGAGGTGAAAGCTCTGGCTGGGGGTGTGGGCTCTGGGGTGGGGCAGGACTGGGGATGAGTTGGGGTGCAGGCAGGCTGCTCCGGGATAGGGGCCAGAGAGGAGGACTCCCCCCAGCCCTTTCCCTGCCGGCAACAGCGAGCTTTGGGGGAGGACAGTGAGTGGCAGCCCCAACAGCTTCTCAGTGTCCCTGGCATCTGGCAGCCCCTCTGGGTCTCTGTCAGGTTAGCGCTCTCCGTTAGGTCTGTGCTTCCACAGCGGGGAAGAGACGTGCTGCTCATCTGGCAGCTCTCTCCCATCTGAGCTGGAGGCCCGGCCTTTTATAAGGGACTCATTCCTCTCGGTCACACTGCAGTCACTCACAGAGACAGTGCAGCGAGGTAAATCTAGCCATGTATCAATCAGAGGCCAGACTAACCTCCTTGTTCCAATAAGAACAATAACTTAGGTGCACCATTTCTTATTGGAACCCTCCGTGAAGTCCTGCCTGAAATACTCCTTGATGTAAAGCCATCCCCTTTGCTGATTTTAGCTCCCTGAAGCCAACCCTGTAAGCCGTGTCGTCAGTCGCCCCTCCCTCTGTCACAGCAACGGCAGACAATTGTTCCGCGCCTTTTTTCTGTGCGGACGCCATACCAAGGCAAGCATGGAGGCCGCTCAGCTCACTTTGGCAATTAGGAGCACATTAAACACCACACGCATTATCCAGCACTATATGCAGCACCAGAACCTGGCAGAGCGATACCGGGCGAGGAGGCGACGTCAGCACGGTCGCGTGAGTGATCAGGACATGGACACAGATTTCTCTGAAAGCATGGGCCCTGCCAATGCATGCATCATGGTGCTAATGGGGCAGGTTCATGCTGTGGAACGCCGATTCTGTGCTCAGGAAACAAGCACAGACTGGTGGGACCGCATAGTGTTGCAGGTCTGGGACGATTCCTAGTGGCTGCGAAACTTTCGCATGCGTAAGGGCACTTTCATGGAACTTTGTGACTTGCTTTCCCCTGCCCTGAAGCGCATGAATACCAAGATGAGAGCAGCCCTCACAGTTGAGAAGCGAGTGGCGATAGCCCTGTGGAAGCTTGCAACGCCAGACAGCTACCGGTCAGTTGGGAATCAATTTGGAGTGGGCAAATCTACTGTGGGGGCTGCTGTGATGCAAGTAGCCCACGCAATCAAAGATCTGCTAATATCAAGGGTAGTGACCCTGGGAAATGTGCAGGTCATAGTGGATGGCTTTGCTGCAATGGGATTCCCTAACTTTGGTGGGGCCATAGACGGAACCCATATCCCTATCTTGGCACCGGAGCACCAAGCCGGCGAGTACATAAACCGCAAGGGGTACTTTTCAATAGTGCTGCAAGCTCTGGTGGATCACAAGGGACATTTCACCAACATCAGCGTGGGATGGCCGGGAAAGGTACATGACGCTCGCATCTTCAGGAACTCTGGTCTGTTTCAAAAGCTGCAGGAAGGGACTTTATTCCCAGACCAGAAAATAACTGTTGGGGACGTTGAAATGACTATATGTATCCTTGGGGACCCAGCCTACCCCTTAATGCCATGGCTCATGAAGCCGTACACAGGCAGCCTGGACAGTAGTCAGGAGCTGTTCAACTACAGGCTGAGCAAGTGCAGAATGGTGGTAGAATGTGCATTTGGACGTTTAAAGGCGCGCTGGCGCACTTTACTGACTCACTTAGACCTCAGCGAAACCAATATTCCCACTGTTATTACTGTTTGCTGTGTGCTCCACAATATCTGTGAGAGTAAGGGGGAGACGTTTATGGTGGGGTGGGAGGTTGAGGCAAATTGCCTGGCTGCTGGTTACGCGCAGCCAGACACCAGGGCGGTTAGAAGAGCACAGGAGGGCGCGGTACGCATCAGAGAAGCGTTGAAAACCAGTTTCATGACTGGCCAGGCTACGGTGTGAAAGTTCTCTTTGTTTCTCCTTGATGAAACCCCTCACCCCTTGGTTCACTCTACTTCCCTGTAAGCTAACCACTCTCCCCTCCTCCCTTCGATCACCGCTTGCAGAGGCAATAAAGTCATTGTTGCTTCACATTCATGCATTCTTTATTCATTCATCACACAAATAGGGGGATGACGACCAAGGTAGCCCAGGAGGGGTGGTGGAGGAGGGAAGGAAAATGCCACACAGCACTTTAGGCACAGCACTTTAAAAGTTTACAACTTTAAAATTTATTGAATGCCAGCCTTCTTTTTTTGGGGCAATCCTCTGTGGTGGAGTGGCTGGTTGGCCGGTGGCCCCCCCACCGTGTTCTTGAGCATCTGGGTGTGGAGGCTATGGAACTGGGGGAGGAGGGCGGTTGGTCGCACAGGGTCTGTAGTGGCAGTCTGTGCTCCAGCTGCCTTTGCTGCAGCTCAGCCATACACTGGAGCATACTGGTTTGATCCTCCAGCAGCCTCAGCATTGAATCCTGCCTCCTCTCATCACGCTGCCGCCACCTTTCAGCTTCAGCCCTGTCTTCAGCCAACCACTTACTCTCTTCAGCCTGCCACTTACTCTCTTCAGCCTGCCACCTCTCCTCCCAGTCATTTTGTGCTTTCCTGCACTCTGACATTATTTGCCTCCACGCATTCGTCTGTGCTCTGTCAGTGTGGGAGGACCGCATGAGCTCAGAGAACATTTCATCATGAGTGCGATTTTTTTTTCTTTCTAATCTTCACTAGCCTCTGGGAAGGAGAAGATCCTGTGATCATTGAAACACAAGCAGCTCATGGAGAAAAAAAAAGGGACAGCGGTATTCAAAAAGACACATTTTAGAAAACAGTGGCTACAGTCTTTCAGGGTAAACCTTGCTGTTAACATTACATACATAGCACATGTGCTTTCGTTACAAGGTCGCATTTTGCCTCCCCCCACCGTGTGGCTACCCCCTCAACTCTCCCCCCTCCCCGTGGCTAACAGCGGGGAACATTTCTGTTCAGCAGCAGGCAAACAGCCCAGCAGGAACGGGCTCCTCTGAGTGTCCCCTGAAGAAAAGCACCCTATTTCAACCACGTGACCATGAATGATATCTCACTCTCCTGAGGATAACACAGAGAGATAAAGAACGGATGTTGTTTGAACGCCAGCAAACATACACTGCAATGCTTTGTTGTACAATGATTCCCGAGTATGTGTTACTGGCCTGGAGTGGTAAAGTGTCCTACCATGAAGGACGCAATAAGGCTGCCTTCCCCAGAAACCTTTTGCAAAGGCTTTGGGAGTACATCCAGGAGAGCCGCGAATGCCAGGGCAAATTAATCCTTTCACATGCTTGCTTTTAAACCATGTATAGTATTTTAAAAGATACACTCACCGGAGGTCCCTTCTCCGCCTGCCGGGTCCAGGAGGCAGCCTTGGGTGGGTTCGGGGGGTACTGGCTCCAGGTCCAGAGTGAGAAACAGTTCCTGGCTGTCAGGAAAACCGGTTTCTCCGCTTGCTTGCTGTGGGCTATCTACAACCTCATCATCATCATCATCATCATCATCTTCTTCGTCCCCAAAACCTGCTTCCGTATTGCCTCCATCTCTATTGAAGGAGTCAAAGAACACGGCTGGGGTAGTGGTGGCTGAACCCCCTAAAATGGCATGCAGCTCATCATAGAAGCGGCATGTTTGGGGCTCTGACCCGGAGCGGCCGTTCGCCCCTCTGGTTTTCTGGTAGGCTTGCCTCAGCTCCTTAAGTTTCACACGGCACTGCTTCGGGTCCCTGTTATGGCCTCTGTCCTTCATGCCCTGGGAGATTTTGACAAAGGTTTTGGCATTTCGAAAACTGGAACGGAGTTCTGATAGCACGGATTCCTCTGCCCATACAGCGATCAGATCCCGTACCTCCCGTTCAGTCCATGCTGGAGCTCTTTTGCGATTCTGGGACTCCATCATGGTCACCTCTGCTGATGAGCTCTGCATGGTCACCTGCAGCTTCCCACGCTGGCCAAACAGGAAATGAGATTCAAAAGTTCGCAGTTCTTTTCCTGTCTACCTGGCCAGTGCATCTGAGTTGAGAGTGCTGTCCAGAGCGGTCACAATGGAGCACTCTGGGATAGCTCCCGGAGGCCAATACCATCGAATTGTGTCCACAGTACCCCAAATTCGACCCGGCAAGGCCAATTTAAGCGCTAATCCACTTGTCAGGGGTGGAGTACGGAAATCAATTTTAAGAGCCCTTTAAGTCGAAATAAAGGGCTTCATCGTGTGGATGGGTGCAGGTTTACATTGATTTAATGCTGCTAAATTCGACCTAAAGTCCTAGTGTAGACCAGGGCTCAGAGAAGGAGAGTATAGAAAACAGGAAGAGATCCTTTTTGGTTAGTGAGACAAGGAAAGTATAAAGAAAAGAGTCCTTGTGGCACCTTAGAGACTAACAAATTTATCTGAGCATAAGCTTTCATGAGCATCCGATGAAGTGAGCTGTAGCCCACGAAAGCTTATGCTCAAATAAATACATTGGTCTCTAAGGTGCCACAAGTCCTCCTTTTCTTTTTGCGAATACAGACTAACACAGCTGCTACTCTGAAACCTGTCATTATGCAAGGAAAGTATAGCAAGCTGCAGGGGGAGCGGAGGGGAGGGGAAAGAGAACGTACCCTTCATAGAATCATAGAATATCAGGGTTGGAAGGGACCTCAGGAGGTCATCTAGTCCAACCCCCTGCTCAAAGCAGGACCGATCCCCAATTAAATCATCCCAGCCAGGGCTTTGTCAAACCTGACCTTAAAAACTTCTAAGGAAGGAGATTCCACCACCTCCCTAGGTAACACATTCCAGTGTTTCACCACCCTCCTAGTGAAAAAGTTTTTCCTAATATCCAACCTAAATCTCCCCCACTGCAACTTGAGACCATTACTCCTTGTTCTGTCATCTGCTACCACTGAGAACAGTCTAGAGCCATCCTCTTTGGAACCCCCTTTCAGGTAGTTGAAAGCAGCTATCAAATCCCCCCTCATTCTTCTCTTCCGTAGACTAAACATCCCCAGTTCCCTCAGCCTCTCCTCAAAAGTCATGTGTTCCAGTCCCCTAATCATTTTTGTTGCCCTTCGCTGGACTCTCTCCAATTTATCCACATCCTTCTTGTAGTGTGGAGCCCAAAACTGGACACACTATTCCAGATGAGGCTTCACCAATGTCGAATAGAGGGGAACGATCACGTCCCTCGATCTGCTGGCAATGCCCCTACTTATACATCCCAAAATGCCATTGGCCTTCTTGGCAACAAGGGCACACTGCTGACTCATATCCAGCTTCTCATCCACTGTAACCCCTAGGTCCTTTTCTGCAGAACTGCTGCCGAGCCATTTGGTCCCTAGTCTGTAGCGGTGCATTGGATTCTTCCATCCTAAGTGCAGGACTCTGCACTTGTCCTTGCTGAACCTCATCAGATTTCTTTTGGCCCAATCCTCCAATTTGTCTAGGGCCCTCTGTATCCTATCCCTACCCTCCAGCGTATCTACCTCTCCTCCCAGTTTAGTGTCATCTGCAAACTTGCTGAGGGTGCAATCCACACCATCCTCCAGATCATTTATGAAGATATTGAACAAAACCGGCCCCAGGACCCACCCTTGGGGCACTCCACTTGACACCGGCTGCCAACTAGACATGGAGCCATTGAGCACTACCCGTTGAGCCCCACAATCTAGCCAGCTTTCTATCCACATTATAGTCCATTCATCCAGCCCATACTTCTTTAACTTGCTGGCAACAATACTGTGGGAGACAGTGTCAAAAGCTTTGCTAAAGTCAAGGAACAACACGTCCACCACTTTCCCCTCATCCACAGAGCCAGTTATCGCATCATAGAAGGCAATTAGATTAGTCAGGCATGACTTGCCCTTTGCTGAATCCATGCTGACTGTTCCTGATCACTTTCCTTTCCTCTCCTCTAAGTGCTTCAGAATTGATTCCTTGAGGACCTGCTCCACGATTTTTCCAGGGACTGAGGTGAGGCTGACTGGCCTGTAGTTCCCAGGATCCTCCTTCTTCCCTTTTTTAAAGATGGGCACTACATTAGTCTTTTTCCTGTCGTCCAGGAGTTCCCCCGATCGCCATGAGTTTTCAAAGATAATGGCCAATGGCTCTGCAATCACATCCGCCAACTCCTTTAGGACTCTCGGATGCAACGCATCCGGCCCCATTGACTTGTGCTCGTCCAGCTTTGCTAAATAGTCCCGAACCACTTCTTTCTCCACAGAGGGCTGGTCACCTCCTCCCCATGCTGTGCTGCCCAGTGCAGTAGTCTAGGAGCTGACCTTGTTCGTGAAGAGAGAGGCAAAAAAAGCATTGAGTACATTAGCTTTTTCCACATCCTCTGTCACTAGGTTGCCTCCCTCATGCAGTAAGGGGCCCACACTTTCCTTGACTTTCTTCTTGTTGCTAACATATCTGAAGAAACCCTTCTTGTTACTCTTAACATCTCTCGCTAGCTGCAACTCCAGGTGTGATTTGGCCTTCCTGATTTCACTCCTGCATGCCCAAGCAATATTTTTATACTCCTCCATGGTCATTTGTCCAATCTTCCACTTCTTGTAAGCTTCTTTTTTGTATTTAAGATTAGCAAGGATTTCACTGTTAAGCCAAGCTGGTCGCCTGCCATATTTACTATTCTTTCTACACATCGGGACGGTTTGTCCCTGTAGCCTCAATAAGGATTCTTTAAAATACAGCCAGCTCTCCTGGACTCCTTTCCCCCTCATGTTATTCTTCCAGGGGATCTTGCCCATCAGTTCCCTGAGGGAGTCAAAGTCTGCTTTTCTGAAGTCCAGGGTCCGTATTCTGCTGCTTTCCTTTCATCCTTGTGTCAGGATCCTGAACTCGACCATCTCATGGTCACTGCCTCACAGGTTCCCATCCACTTTTGCTTCCCCTACTAATTCTTCCCTTGCGACTGCCCCCGGGAAAAGAGGGAGCTCCCAAGGCTCACAGCCCCCAGCATGGTTATCTCTGCCTCTCGGGCGGACCAATCAGAAACTGTTCTACAGCTGCATCATCGAATGCATTTTCCTGAACCAATCCTATCAACCCAAGATTTTTAAACAAGAGCCCTCTCCCTCCCCTCCCCGCCCCTCCCCTCACTACCCACCCCTTTAACTGCCTTATTCTTATCTAAAAAAACAGGCCCCAAGCACCTTTCCCACTAGATAGATAGATAGATAGATAGATAGATAGATAGATAGATAGATAGATAACCCCATTGGCTTTAAGGCCTTTTAAATTTTATGGGACTTTTCCCACTGGGGCTGACAAACAACAAAAATAAGTTTAGGGGTTTTTAGAGAGTGTTCCCTATTTTAAAATTTCACACTTTAATTAGGGCTTGTCTACACTGCCACTTACAGCGCTGAAACTTGCACCGCTCAGGGGTGTGAAAAAACACCCTCCTGAGCTGGAGCCGCGAGGACACTGCCACCTTAAAGCGTTGTCGTGGCAGCGATTTAACGTGGGCAGTGTCGACACCTTCTTAAGAGTTTAAACCAGTTCGTGTTACAAAGGGGCCTCTTTATTTCACTACAGAACAAGGGAGTTCATTTCAAGGGTTACAAATGTGTTAAATAGATTGTGAATGGTAATATTGCTTTCTCTTTACCATTAACGTTCCTGTAAACAGGTGTTGATCTTACTAGTGTTCAGTAAAACTTGGCAGCCCTTTAGGTTTACATTTAGTTTTGATCCTCTGCCTTTGCTGCAAAAGAAATTTAAAAACAGAAGGGCCTGCTTCAAATAGGTCAAATTTGGCCTTTGGTTTACACTTAAAAAATCACTAGAAAAGAAAAATGTGTTTGGGGCGGGCGGGGGGGGGGGGGGCGGGAAGGGGGGCGACAAATACCTTATCTCTGGTTTAAAAAAAAAAGCTAACTGGTTCACATAAGCTGCTTTTTCTTGTGTTTTGTAGAAATCCATACTTTCAAAACGTGAGGTTTTTAACTGTACCCTGATTTTTAAAGCTTTCTTTACAATTTCAAGGTAACAACAAAAAAAACCCCAACTTTCTCTTTTTGCATTCTTTGATATATTAAGTCCATTTAAACAGTTAAAAAAGAGCTTGTACCTGGGTCTCAGCACACGGACTGCAAACATTTAGAAGCAAAGACAGTCTGATAATGCAACAATGCAACAAACAATCATACTAAAATCCCTAAGTCAATAAAAACTTAATTTAACTTTAACAAATTACTTTTGTAAACTGCCTGTGGTTTTAACCCCGAGATGCTTCTTTATTTTACACTCTTAATAAGTTCAAAGGGTGTCTTTTGAAAAGCAATCTGCTGTGGGTTCTTGTTTGTTTTAAATTCATACATGTTCTGGCCATCTTTACAGTGAAACAACTTTGGTCACAGGACATGCGAGCTAAACAGGGGAAGGCAGCTATTTTTAAATCCTGCTTCATGCAGATTTTATATAACAGGCCTAAAGCAAACTTGTTTGTCCTGGTTTACATTTCAAAAAAACATGAGAAAAGAAGAAGAACGTATGTGTGTGTATGTTGGGAACAGAACAAGCCCCTTATCTCTGTCAGAACTTTTTCACATCAGCTGCTTTTTCTTCTTTTTTGTCTAAATCCAAACCTTAACAACATGAGGGTTTTAACAGTACCCTGATTTTTAAAGCTTTCTTTACAATTTAAAGGTAAAACTGTTTTGGTTTGGGTCTCTTTTTGTATTCTTTTATATAGTAAGTTTATTTAAACAGTTAATAAAAAGATTTTGTAAATGGTGATCTGGCCATTCCCATTTCTGTAACCAGGAGGCTTTGAAATCTACATGCCTCTTTCCTTTAATTAACGTTACGGCCCTGGCTTTTGCTTAATGGTAACTAGACATCTTTTGAAAACAAACTGGCTAATTCAAAAATGCCCCTGTCAAACTTATTACTAAAATGTTTTTTGTCTTCTTAGAAACACAAAGTACAAATGAAAAAGCCTTTTTGTTTTTATAAAGCATTACTTTTACTACAGCTTCTAGACCCAAAACAAACACAGAAACATGTATTTATGTCTCAGCCCGTGGGCTGCAAACATTTAGGAACAAAAGCAGTCTGATAATGCAACAAAAATCTAAAATGTTTAATAAGCTTAATATAACTTTCATCGTGTGTTAAAACTGTTACAGCATTTTTAAAACGTACATTTTTATTCCACTCCAAAACACATCCTTGTTTTTTTCCGGTAAACAGGAGGTTTAAAGTCATGGCACTGTTTCCTTAGGTCCTGTCTACGCTGGCAAGTTGCAGTGCGGTAAAGCAGCTTTCTGCGCTGCAACTGGTGAGGTGTACGCACGGCCACGCCACTCAGGGCGCGGAAACAGGGCAGTTGCAGAGCTTTAAAAAAAGCACTGCCCAGTTTAAAAAACTTTCTGCACCGGGGCTACAGGGCTGCGTTGCCAGTGTAGACACCGAGGTCGATTACGGCGCTGCGATTGGCCTCCGGGAGGTGTCCCACAATGCCTGCTCTCGCCTCTCTGGTCATCGGTTTGAACTCTACTGCCCGGCCCTCAGGTGACCATCCATCATCCCCACTCCGTAAACTCCTTTGCCATTTTGAAAGTCCCCTTCCTGTTTGCTCGGTGATGCGTGCAGCACATCTTTCCAGGTGGCCAGGCCTGCTCCACGCACCAGGCGATCCACCTGTTTGGAGCTCTGCTGAGCTGCTGGACCTCATCAGCATTTGGGGAGAGGAGGCTGTACAGTCCCAGCTGCACTCCGGACGTAGCAATTATGATACCTCCTGTGACGTTATTGACTTGAACTGGGACCATATAGATCATTGTTGCAACCAAGGTCCTGTAGTGGCACCAAATCTTCTATAAAGGGGGGTCAAATAAGGTGTCTAAGGCAAGGTTATGGTTTGCTGGTTATGATTATGCTCTCTATATGCTTGTGTCATGTTTGTATTTTAAGTTATAAGTATTGACTCTATACTGTCTGTGGTTCAAACTTGTACTATGCTTCTGGGTGACACCCCAGACAAGTTCAAAAGGAGGACTTGTGGCCCTTAGAGACTAACAAATTTATTTGAGCATAAGCTTTCTTGAGCTACAGCTCACTTCATCGGATGCAATGCCTAGCCTGCTTGATGGCCGATTAAGGACCATCAGCTACACAGTTGACCCATTGAGAGAAGGCAGAGAAGCCTTGGGACTCAGCACGGTGTGCAGGGACCTGCCTATGGACAGAACTCGGAGGTTTTTCCAGGCCACGTGATGGACAGCTTGTCTTGGGACAAAGAAAGAAAGACCACATGGCAAGAGAATATAAAAAGCTGCTGCAGCTCCTCCATCTTGTCTTCAGTCCTGCTTCATCCCTCTGGAGGGACTTTGCTACACTGAAGCTTTGAAAGAAGAACTGAAAGATGCATCCCAGCTGAGGATGTTCTTCAGAGACTTGATTTGAACCTGCAGTTTATTCTGTCACTGCCGCAAGCCTGAACCAAGAACTTGGCCATGACTGTATGTCATTGATTCCATTTCACCAATTCTAGCTCTCATCTATAGCTTTTTCCTTTTATGAACAAACCTTTAGATTTTAGATTCTAAAGGATTGGCAACAGCGTGATTTGGGACAAGATCTGATTTGTATATTGACCTGGGTCTTGGGCTTGGTCCTTTGGGATCAAGAGAGCCTTTTTTCTTTTCCTGGGGTATTGGTTTTCATAACCATTTGTCCCCATAACAATTGGTGATACTGGGAAACTGGAGCGTCTAAGGGAATTGCTTGTGTGACTTGTGGTGAGCCAGTGGGGTGATACCAAAGTCTGCTCTGTTTGGCTGGTTTGGTTTGCCTTAGCGGTGGAAAACCCCCAGGCTTCGGCTGTAACTGCCCTGCTTGAAGCAGTTTGTCCTGAACTGGCACTCTCAGTTGGGTCCCACCAGAACCAGCATCATTACACCTACGGACAGATTTCACGATGCATGACAGAAAGGGGCGATGACTGGGACACACGGCAGTTCAGGATCAAAGTGAAGGAGCTGCGGAACGCCGACCACAGGGCGCGGGAGGCAAACCGCCACTCCGGTGCTGCGCCTATGAGCTGGCGGTTCTCCAAAGAGCTGGACATGATACTCCGCGGCGACCCCACCTCCATTGCGAACACCACTGTGGATACTTGGGTGGCTCGCGTGTCAGTCGAGAGTGGACTGAGCCAGGAGGAGGAAATCTTGGAGGAGGATGTGGAGGGGGACCCAGAGGCAGAAGATGACTCGGAGGTCAGAGATGCATGCGGCCAGGAGCTCTTTTCTACCCCGGATGTTGGCGAAGCGCAAAGAGGAGAGGAGGCCCCTGGTAAGTGGATTTGATTTTGGGACTCGCTGAAGTGGGTTGTTGGGGGCAGGAGGGTTGCAGAAAGCAGGCTTGTCTCCCACCGCATGCCACCCTGCCGGAAGCAGAGGGGTGGGACAGGAAGCGGAACTATAAAAGGCCGCCCCTCCAGCTGAGTTGGGGGAGAGCTGCTGGAGGAGCAGGACGTCTCTTCCCTGCTCCCCTAATGGAGAGCGCTATCCTGACAGAGAGCCAGAGGGGCTGCCGGAGCTGCCAGACGCCGGGGACTCCAAGCAGCTGGTGGGGCTGCCACTAGCCGTCTACCCCAGCGAAGCGAACAACAACCCTGGAACCCCTGTACCCACGGAATGGGTGTGTAGGAAGGAGCCCAGGGCAGCCGAATCGGGTTCAGCTGTGTTATTGACTACAAGCCGGCCAGCGTGTTGTGATCGGATTTTCCCCGCTGACCCAGTGGCAGACCACTCCGCTGCTGTTTAGGGCCCTGGGTGGGGACGCAGTGGAGCGGGAAGGCCTGGGTTCCCCTACCACCGCCACGCCACCGTCAGGAGTGGCAGGCTCCCCACCTGGTTGTCAGGAGGCCTGATTGGTCTGGCACCCCCGCCTGAATCAGGACGCCAGATGGTTGTGCTGACTCTCCCACCAGAGAGCTAACCTCCCCTAGATGGCGACGGCTCTGCCGGACTGTAGGCCAGAGCCCCCCTGCTTGATTGCTGCCCCACCCTGATCAAGGGCCAGGCAAATGGACCATCTGCTGCTCTGCCTGCCTGACTGTAGGCCAGAGCCTCTACTTGACTGCAGCCCTGCCCTGAATGAGGGCCCTAGGCAAACAGACTCTCTACCATTGCTCGGCCTGACTGCAGGCCTGAACCATTAACACTGGGCTAATTTTCCCCTGAACCAAGGTACCCCGGAAGTATCGTAGCAAGGGGCGTGGTCTCCCACCCTGTTGGACAGGGAGGGAGCCGCGAACCCCTTACAGCCTTTCTTTCTACTTGTTCATACTTTTTCTCTAAATATGTCAAAACACAAGAACGCAACCTTCCCCCAGCCAAACACAGAAAACAATACAAAAGAAATGTTCAAAAGGGCCGACGGCGCCAAAAACGTACACGACCGGAAACGGGGACGGAGGGCGGGACGTAAACCCTACACAGGGCGCGGAAACCTGTCAGAAAGTACACGGTGATGAAAGCTCTCGAGCAGTTAACTAGTCACGTGCAATCCCCCCTGTACATAGCAATCCCCCCTGTACATAGCAATCCTCTGTTTCATTTTGATGCTTTTTGATGTATTGTTCTGCTTTTATTTGATATATTAAATGACTGTATTTACAGTGATACATTGAGGTATAAACGATCTAACCGCCTTGTCCTGTACAGAGCACACAGACGGCTCCCCTGGATCCCACAACCCACACAGGGAGAAAGCTGTCGCTAGCGTTGGCATCTCCAAAATCGTATCGGGCAAGAAAAGGCACCTGCTATTTCCCACCCTTGTACAGTGTAGACACGGGGTGAGAGCGAGACTCAGTGATCCCGGTTAGTCCTGCTCCATCTCTGCCGTCTGGGTTTCCATCGACAGCTGTTCACACTCGAAACGCAGGGCGGGGTGAGGTTCGCCCATCAGCCAAAGAAGCTTAATGTAAAGCAGCGCGCTCCTGCCAGTGCCCGTGGCAGATCCCCCATTCGAAGGGTGTGATCATTTCCGCCCTGAGACGGACGAGACCTCGTGTCCTGGTGTGAGGGGGCGCTGTGCTCTGTACCCCACATATCCCCCCTCTCCCTGCCCCCCAGCCTGGTGTTAGGGGATGCTGTGCTCCGGATCCTACATATTCCCCCAGCTTCCAGGCCCCCTGGCCGGCGTTAGGGGGTGCTGTGCTCTGTACCCTACACCCCCCATCTCTCAGCCCCCCTGACAGGTGTTAGAGGGCGTTGTGCTCTGTATCATATGCATTTCCCAGCCCTCCTGCCCGGCCTTAGGGGGTGCTGTGCTCTGTACCCTACACATCCCCAGCCCCCAGCCTGGTGTTAGGCAGTTTCTAGTGTCTGTGAACTTACTGCATGTACCGGAGTCTATCAGCGCATGCTGGGTACCACACGCTGTGGGTATGGACAGGGCCCGATGCTGGAACCTGACCTGAAGGTGGGATTGGCCACTGTCCTGGTGGTTAGGACACAGGCAGGTAGTAGAGGGGCTCTGTGCGGGGACCCGATTCTGCCTTTCTGTCTGGCCGATCCCTTCTAATGAGGCTGAACCTGCCCATCTCCCCAGACTCAGCATAGCACAGGACTTGGGGGGCACCTCAGTCCCCACCGTACAGGAGGGGTCATTCAGCTGGTGATAGCCCTTCTCTCAAGCCCCCAAGCACCTGTGTGTCATGGCTGCCTGCAGGAGATCAGGGCCAACAACTGCCTGGGGGGAGGGAACAGGGCCTGGCTAGGCAGGGGCTCAAACCGGGGAGCGTCAGTTTGGATCCCCAGCTAGCCGTAGGGGTGCAACACGCGGCGTGGGGGGGGGGGGGGAGATCAACTCCAGCCGGTTCATCATAAACCCTGTCCCTGAGGCCTCAGTAGAAATGGGGAGGTTCCCCTGGCAGTATGCAGGTGCGAAGGACTTGAGAGGGAGGTGGCAGACGTGCCCTTTTGTTGGTGGTCCCTGAGCACACGGGGAGAGCAGGGGGCAAACGTCTGTTGGCAAATGTTCGTTGGCAAACGTCTGCGACTCACGGGCCCTGGGTGCACACACCCCTACAGGGGAACGTGTACAGGCCCAGCCCAGTCTGAAGAACACCAGCTCTTGTGTAGGCGAAGTCACCGTTTTTTTCACAAGAGCGGGAAACTGACGTTGGATAAGCCAGGAACTCCTGATGGGCACTTTCGTCCCTCCGGGAGACCAACCATCTAGCACAGAGAACAGGGGGACATAAAGGCTGAGCTGAAGCTAGATTCATGCTCTCCAGGATGCTGGGGTGCCCTCATGCTTGAGCTGAAGACGGCCTGGGGGTTCCCAGCATTGCCCTCCTGCCGTTTCTCGCTGGGAGCCCTCGCCCTGCACCCTGGCCTGTGTGTTCTCAGGAGGCTGCGTGCTGCCAGGTGCACATCCCCAGTGCGGAGTCCCGGGATTAATGCCAGGGGACGGGGACTGGGAAGGAAATGTACTGCCATGCCAAGACTGGGAACGGGCTGGTGATAATGTCCTGGGGTACCTGGCATATCAGTAAGTAGGGAGAGCAGGTCCCTGCTAACTAGAGAGAGCAGGTCCCTGCTCTGCAGGGGAGGTTGAGAGCCTAAATACGACAACACCCATGTGCTCAGCCACTGGCATGATGGGGCCAGGTAAGTGCCCAGACCAGGAGGTAGCTGGTGGCCAACATGGGCCATGTGGGGGTGCTGAAAGGCAAATGGGAACAAGCATGAGAGGTGAGGGAGTTGAAGAGTCTGTGGGAAACCCCCCTCTCTTGTGAAATCAAACACCCCCAGACAGTGCGGGTCTCTCGCAGGCCTGGGGGTGCTGATCCAGGCTTTGCGTGCTACCCGGAGCTCTGCTCCTGGCTCCTCCCAGGAAGCTGGGAGTGTGAGTGGTGGAGCTGCCAGCTCTTGGAACCTCCCTTCCCAGCATGGGATTGTCTCTGGGGGAAGCCCACCCCAGGAGCTGGCATTTGTTGGCCTCTTCCACAGAGCGCTGGAGTCTCAGCCACTCCAGATCGGGGGGAGGGGCCAGCTGTGAATTGGGAGCCAGATCCGGGTTTAGATGTGAATCCGCCGGCGCTGCAGAGCATTCGGATATGGGGAGCCAGCTCCAGCCTGCAACAGATCACAGTGCCACTTCAGCCAGGACCTCCACAGCTGGGTGCTGCTCCTCCTCCCTGCTGGCCAGCCGGCCGCAGCTCCTCAGCACCTGCCCGCTCAGCCCCACCTCAGTGCTCCTGCCTCCCCAATGTCCTCCCTGGTGCTGCGCCTGGCCCCCTGCACCTAGCCTGTCAGTGCCCAGCGGGGCCGGGAGCCAACTGCCCCCTGGAGCCATGTGTCAGGCCCTGAGTCCCTCCTGTGCCGGGCTCCCGCCAATCCACAAGCCAGGAACAGGCCCGTGACTCCCGGAGCAAGTATTTCAGTCTCACAGCAGCAGCTCAGTCTGCTCAACATGACTCCAGGGCCAGGAACTCGCTCCTGCCTGACATTGGCAACAGTCTTAGCCCTGGTCTACACTAGGACTTTAGGTCGAATTTAGCAGCATTAAATCGATGAAAACCTGCACCCGTCCACACGATGAAGCCCTTTATTTCGACTTAAAGGGCTCTTAAAATCGATTTCCTTACTCCACCCCTGACAAGCGGATTAGCGCTTAAATCGGCCTTGCTGGGTCGAATTTGGGGTACTGTGGACACAATTCGACGGTATTGGCCTCCGGGAGCTATCCCAGAGTGCTCCATTTTGACCGCTCTGGACAGCACTCTCAACTCAGATGCACTGGCCAGGTAGACAGGAAAAGAACCGCGAACTTTTGAATCTCATTTCCTGTTTGGCCAGCGTGGCAAGCTGCAGGTGACCATGCAGAGCTCATCAGCAGAGGTGACCATGATGGAGTCTCAGAATCGCAAAAGAGCTCCAGCATGGACCGAACGGGAGGTACGGGATCTGATCGCTGTATGGGGAGAGGAATCTGTGCTATCAGAACTCCGTTCCAGTTTTCGAAATGCCAAAACCTTTGTCAAGATCTCCCAGGGCATGAAGGACAGAGGCCATAACAGGGACCCGAAGCAGTGCCGCGTGAAACTGAAGGAGCTGAGGCAAGCCTACCAGAAAACCAGAGAGGCGAACGGCCGCTCCGGGTCAGAGCCCCAAACATGCCGCTTCTATGATGAGCTGCATGCCATTTTAGGGGGTTCAGCCACCACTACCCCAGCCGTGTTGTTTGACTCCTTCAATGGAGATGGAGGCAATACGGAAGCAGGTTTTGGGGACGAAGAAGATGATGATGAGGAGGAGGTTGTAGATAGCTCACAGCAAGCAAGCGGAGAAACCGGTTTTCCCGACAGCCAGGAACTGTTTCTCACCCTGGACCTGGAGCCAGTACCCCCTGAACCCACCCAAGGCTGCCTCCTGGACCCAGCAGGCGGAGAAGGGACCTCCGGTGAGTGTACCTTTTAAAATACTATACATGGTTTAAAAGCAAGCATGTGAAAGGATTACTCTGCCCTGGCATTCGCGGCTCTCCTGGATATACTCCCAAAGCCTTTGCAAAAGGTTTCTGGGGAGGGCAGACTTATTGCGTCCTTCATGGTAGGACACTATACCACTCCAGGCCAGTAACACGTACTCGGGAATCATTGTACAACAAAGCATTGCAGTGTATGTTTGCTGGCGTTCAAGCAACATCCGTTCATGTGTTATCCTCAGGAGAGTGAGATATAATCCATGGTCACCTGGTTGAAATAGGGTGCTTTTCTTCAGGGGACACTCAGAGGAGCCCATTCCTGCTGGGCTGTTTGCCTGCGGCTGAACAGAAATGTTCCCCGCTGTTAGCCACAGGGAGGGGGGAGGGTTGAGGGGGTAGCCACGCGGTGGGGGGAGGCAAAATGCGACCTTGTAACGAAAGCACATGTGCTATGTATGTAATGTTAACAGCAAGGTTTACCCTGAAAGAGTGTAGCCAGTGTTTTATGAAATGTGTCTTTTTAAATACCGCTGTCCCTTTTCTTTTCTCCACCAGCTGCATGTGTTTCAATGATCACAGGATCTTCTCCTTCCCAGAGGCTAGTGAAGATTAGAAAGAAAAAAAAACGCACTCGAGATGAAATGTTCTCCGAGCTCATGCTGTCCTCCCACACTGACAGAGCACAGACGAATGCGTGGAGGCAAATAATGTCAGACTGCAGGAAAGCACAAAATGACCAGGAGGAGAGGTGGCGGGCTGAAGAGAGTAAGTGGCGGGCTGAAGAGAGGGCTGAAGCTCGAATGTGGCGACAGCGTGATGAGAGGAGGCAGGATTCAATGCTGAGGCTGCTGGAGGACCAAACCAGTATGCTCCAGTGTATGGTTGAGCTGCAGCAAAGGCAGCTGGAGCACAGACTGCCACTACAGCCCCTGTGTAACCAACCGCCCTCCTCCCCAAGTTCCATAGCCTCCACACCCAGACGCCCAAGAACGCGGTGGGGGGGCCACCGGCCAAACAGCCACTCCACCACAGAGGATTGCCCCAAAAAAAGAAGGCTGGCATTCAATAAATTTTAAAGTTGTAAACTTTTAAAGTGCTGTGTGGCATTTTCCTTCCCTCCTCCACCACCCCTCCTGGGCTACCTTGGTAGTCATCCCCCTATTTGTGTGATGAATGAATAAAGAATGCATGAATGTGAAGCAACAATGACTTTATTGCCTCTGCAAGAGGTGATCAAAGGGAGGAGGGGAGGGTGGTTAGCTTACAAGGAAGTAGAGTGAACCAAGGGGCGGGGGGTTTCATCAAGGAGAAACAAACAGAACTTTCACACCGTAGCCTGGCCAGTCATGAAACTGGTTTTCAAAGCCTCTCTGATGCGTACCGCACCCTCCTGTGCTCTTCTAACCGCCCTGGTGTCTGGCTGCGCATAACCAGCAGCCAGGCGATTTGCCTCAACCTCCCACCCCGCCATAAACGTCTCCCCCTTACTCTCACAGATATTGTGGAGCACACAGCAAACAGTAATAACAGTGGGAATATTGGTTTCGCTGAGGTCTAAGTGAGTCAGTAAAGTGCGCCAGCGCGCCTTTAAACGTCCAAATGCACATTCTACCACCATTCTGCACTTGCTCAGCCTGTAGTTGAACAGCTCCTGACTGCTGTCCAGGCTGCCTGTGTACGGCTTCATGAGCCATGGCATTAAGGGGTAGGCTGGGTCCCCAAGGATACATATAGGCATTTCAACATCACCAACAGTTATTTTCTCTTCTGGGAATAAAGTCCCTTCTTGAAGCTTTTGAAACAGACCAGAGTTCCTGAAGATGCGAGCGTCATGTACCTTTCCCGGCCATCCCACGTTGATGTTGGTGAAACGTCCCTTGTGATCCACCAGAGCTTGCAGCGCTATTGAAAAGTACCCCTTGCGGTTTATGTACTCGCCGGCTTGGTGCTCCGGTGCCAAGATAGGGATATGGGTTCCGTCTATGGCCCCACCACAGTTAGGGAATCCCATTGCAGCAAAGCCATCCACTATGACCTGCACATTTCCCAAGGTCACTACCCTTGATATCAGCAGATCTTTGATTGCGTGGGCTACTTGCATCACAGCAGCCCCCACAGTAGATTTGCCCACTCCAAATTGATTCCCAACTGACCGGTAGCTGTCTGGCGTTGCAAGCTTCCACAGGGCTATCGCCACTCGCTTCTCAACTGTGAGGGCTGCTCTCATCTTGGTATTCATGCGCTTCAGGGCAGGGGAAAGCAAGTCACAAAGTTCCATGAAAGTGCCCTTACGCATGCGAAAGTTTCGCAGCCACTGGGAATCGTCCCAGACCTGCAACACTATGCGGTCCCACCAGTCTGTGCTTGTTTCCTGAGCCCAGAATCGGCGTTCCACAGCATGAACCTGCCCCATTAGCACCATTATGCATGCATTGGCAGGGCCCATGCTTTCAGAGAAATCTGTGTCCATGTCCTGATCACTCACGTGACCGCGCTGACGTCGCCTCCTCGCCCGGTAGCGCTTTGCCAGGTTCTGGTGCTGCATATACTGCTGGATAATGCGTGTGGTGTTTAATGTGCTCCTAATTGCCAAAGTGAGCTGAGCGGACTCCATGCTTGCCTTGGTATGGCGTCCGCACAGAAAAAAGGCGCGGAATGATTGTCTGCCGTTGCTCTGACGGAGGGAGGGGCGACTGACGACACGGCTTACAGGGTTGGCTTCAGGAGGCTAAAATCCACAAAGGGGGTGGCTTTACATCAAGGAGTAGTTCAGGCAGGACTTCACGGAGGGTTCCAATAAGAAATGGTGCACCTAAGTTATTGTTCTTATTGGAACAAGGAGGTTAGCCTGGCCTCTGATTGATACATGGCTAGATCTACCTCGCAGCACCTTCTCTGTGAGTGACTGCAGTGTGAACTAGAGGAATGAGTCCCCTAGACAGGGCAGGAGGCAAATGAGTACAAAACAAATCTGGTCTATTTCTTGTTTTGATCCACTCCATCTATCTTTTACATCTTTGGCTGGCAGCAGACGGTGCAGAAGGACTGCAAGCCATCCACATCTCATGGCTGCTCGGCAGAAGATGGCACAGTACGACTGCTAGCCATCCTCATCTCTTGCCTGCCTGGCAGAAGATGGCACAGTACGATTGCTAGCCATCATCATCTCTTGCCTGCCCGGCAGAAGGTGGTACAATACGATTGCTAGCCATCGTCATCTCTTGCCTGCCCGGCAGAAGATGGTACAATACGATTGCTAGCCATCGTCATCTCTTGCCTGCCCGGCAGAAGATGGTACAATACGACTGCTAGCAATCCGTATTGCCTGCCTGCTCACCATTAGACGGTTCAATACGACTGACTGCAGGACTAAAGAGAATGACCTGGTCAAGTCACCAAAAATTTAGTCCCTGCGCCCATGTCTGCCCAGGCGCTCCCAGCCGACGTGGCCAGGAGCACCTCGGACATGACGAGGACGGGTACCAGTCATACTGCACCGTCTGCTGCCAGAAGGCAATGGGTTGCTGCTACTGTGTAGCAATGCCGTACCGCGTCTGCCAGCACCCAGGAGACATACGGTGACGGTTACCTGAGCGGGCTCCATGCTTGCGGTGGTATGGCGTCCGCACAGGTAACTCAGGAAAAAAGGCGCGAAACAATTGTCTGCCCTTGCCTTCACGGAGGGAGGGAGGGAACGGGGGCCGGACAATATGTACCCAGAACCACCCGCGACAATGTTTTAGCCCAATCAGAGTGCTCCATTGGGCTGCTCTGGACAGCACTCTCAACTCAGATGCACGATTGTTTGCCGTTGCTCTGACGCAGGGAGGGGCGACTGAGGACACGGCTTACAAGGGTAGAGTTCACGGAGGGTTCCAATAAGAAATGGTGCACCTAAGTTATTGTTCTTATTGGAACAAGGAGGTTAGCCTGGCCTCTGATTGATACATGGCTAGATCTACCTCGCTGCACCTTCTCTGTGCGTGACTGCAGTGTGACCTAGAGGAATGAGTCCCCTAGACAGGGGAGAAGGCAAATGAGTACAAAACAAATCTGGTCTATTTCTTGTTTTGATCCACTCCATCTATCTTTTACATCTTTGGCTAGCAGCAGACGGTGCAGAAGGACTGCATGCCATCCACATCTCATGGCTGCTCGGCAGAAGACGGTGCAATAGGACTGCTAGCAATCCATATTGCCTGCCTGCTCACCATAAGACGGTTCAATAGGACTGACTGCCGGACTAAAAAAAATGACCTGGTCAAGTCACTAAAAATTTAGTCCCTGCGCCCATGTCTGCCCAGGCGCTCCTGATCGACCTCACACAGGCGACCAGGAACACCTCGGACATGACGAGGACGGCTACCAGTCGTACTGTACCGTCTGCTGCCAGAAGGCAATGGGTTGCTGCTACTGTGTAGCAATGCCGTACCGCGTCTGCCAGCACCCAGGAGACATATGGTGACGGTTACCTGAGCGGGCTCCATGCTTGCGGTGGTATGGCGTCCGCACAGGTAACTCAGGAAAAAAGGCGCGAAACAATTGTCTGCCCTTGCCTTCACGGAGGGAGGGAGGGAACGGGGGCCGGACAATATGTACCCAGAACCACCCGCGACAATGTTTTAGCCCAATCAGAGTGCTCCATTGTGACTGCTCTGGACAGCACTCTCAACTCAGATGCACGATTGTTTGCCGTTGCTCTGACGCAGGGAGGGGCGACTGAGGACACGGCTTACAGGGTTGACTTCACGGAGGGTTCCAATAAGAAATGGTGCACCTAAGTTATTGTTCTTATTGGAACAAGGAGGTTAGCCTGGCCTCTGATTGATACATGGCTAGATCTACCTCGCTGCACCTTCTCTGTGAGTGACTGCAGTGTGACCTAGAGGAATGATTCCCCTAGACAGGGGAGGAGGCAAATGAGTACAAACAAATCTGGTCTATTTCTTGTTTTGATCCACTCCATCTATCTTTTACATCTTTGGCTGGCAGCAGACGGTGCAGAAGGACATATTGCCTGCCTGCTCACCATAAGACGGTTCAATAGGACTGACTGCCGGACTAAAAAAAATGACCTGGTCAAGTCACTAAAAATTTAGTCCCTGCGCCCATGTCTGCCCAGGCGCTCCTGATCACACAGGCGACCAGGAGTACCTCGGACATGACGAGGACGGCTACCAGTCGTATTGTACCGTCTGCTGCCACAAGGCAATGGGTTGCTGCTACTGTGTAGCAATGCCGTGCCACGTCTGCCAGCACCCAGGAGACATACGGTGACGGTTACCTGAGCGGGCTCCATGCTTGCGGTGGTATGGCGTCCGCACAGGTAACTCAGGAAAAAAGGCGCGAAACAATTGTCTGCCCTTGCTTTCACGGAGGGAGGGAGGGAAGGGGGGGACTGACGATATGTACCCAGAACCACCCGCGACAATGTTTCAGCCCCATCAGGCATTGGGATCTCAACCCAGAATTCCAATGGGCAGCGGAGACTGCGGGAACTGTGGGATAGCTACCCACAGTGCAACGCTCCAGAAGTCGACTCTAGCCTCGGTACTGTGGAAGCACTCCGCCGAGTTAATGCACTTAATGCACTTCTGTGGGGACACACACACTCGAATATATAAAACCGATTTCTAAAAAACCGACTTCTATAAATTCGACCTTATTCCGTAGTGTAGACATACCCTTAGGCTGCTCCAGCCCTGCTCCTGGTCTTCCTCCAGCCCTGCTCTCGCTCCAGCCTCGCTACACCCACGCCCCGGCCTCCTGAGTCCAGCTCCAACCACGAGGCCTGACCACCTCCAGCACCTTCGCTGACACCAGCACTTCCAGAGGGAATGGCACTGAGGTTGCCGGGGGAACAGGCATTCTCCGGCTGCCCGGAGCCATTGTTCCATTTAACCAGGACAGTCCGATGCCAGGCCAGTCCCCTTGAGCTCTGGAGAGGACTAGAGGTGCCTTCGGACACCTGCCGTGCAGCTGCTGGAGAGTTAGCAGGAGACACTGGGTGAGGAATGGAGCCCCCCAGGGCAGGGGCCATTCAGGAGACCCAGCGTGGGGGGAATCAGGCCTGGGATTCTCTGCAGCGGCTGCTCCCACACAGCCTTGGAGAGAGGAGCTGCGAACCCCCCACAAAGCGCCGTCCTGGCACAGAGCTCTGTAGCACTGGTACTCCGTACGCATGAGCCGCAATCCAGCAGGCCCTTGGGCCAGCACCACCCTCTCCCATTGCCCCGCTCGGGGAGGCCAGGGCACAGTTCACAATTTAGCACGGACCAGCTGCAAGGATCCTGGCGGGCCCTGGTATGGTTGGAGCAGCATCTTCAATGTTCGGGAAAAGCGAGATCTGTGCAATAGGCAACATAGCTCCATGTGGACACCAGCCAGCTCCTGTGCCCCAGAGAGCTCCCACAGCTCCCACTGAACCAGGGACGAAGGGGGCAGGAGGTTGAAGGAGAAGGTGCCATCCTGGGACCCAGGAGACCCATGTTCATTTCCTAGCTCTGCCACAGATGCTCTGTTTGGCTTCGAGCAAGTCCCTTATTCTCTCTCTGCAGCGGTTCCCTGTCTGTACAGTGGGGGTAGCAGCCAGGCCCTGCCCTGCAGGGGGCAGTTAGAATAAATGCAATCGAGGTTGGGCAGTGCTTGAATGCCAGGGGGATGAGGGCCAGGATGGTGCCTAAGACAGACCGAAAGCAAGGGGGAGCTACAGAGCCGGTGGTGAGAGGGTTTGGCCTTTGACAATCTGCTCTGAGTGCCAGGGCTGCCAGACCCCAGACAGCCACTTGCATTGCCAGACCTCCCTGATCTACAGTGCTGCTGCTCTCCCTGCTTCTAGGAGTCACTGCCTCCCCCTGGGCTGACACCCCCGCAGCAATCATCTCCTGGGGCTGCTGTGGCACTGAGTGTTAGCAAGGCCTGGGACTCAGTTGGGTGGGGGGGGGGTCGGGGGGAGGCTGCTATTAAAGCAGCTTCTGCACCGTTGCAGCGGTGGGAGAGGAAGTAGAGACGGGACCGTTTTACACCCCATGGCCAAAGCACCGACAGCTTGGGACCCTTGGGTTCCATCACCAGCCCTGGGAGGGGAGTGGGTGTGATGAAGCGGGACTGTTCTTAATGTTTCCTCTGAATATTGTGGGGGTGCCTCAGTTTCCCCTAGGCAGTTCTTAAGTATCTAGATGGTGGGATAAGGGTGTATGATGATTGCAGAGCCCTAGAGGGCAGGAGTGTGCAGGGGTCTGGACACAGAGAATGGCTGAAACCCTGTTTCCTGGCAACTGATGGCCTGGGCCCTTCCCCCCTGCAAGGTGAGAGCGAAAGGGTTGGAGAACAAAGGAATCCGGTGACCTCCTGGCCTGGGAAAGGGAGAAAGCCCAGAGGAGGGCGGGGGCTGGAGACATTGAGTGAAGTGCAGATGTGGTTCTCTGGCTCACTGCCGCCCAAAATGGATCCAGCTGAGGGGTTCTGTTCTCTGCACCTACAAGCTCTGTGTTAGATCATGTTCCTGTCGTCTAATAAACCTCTGTTTTACTGGCTGGCTGAGAGTCACATCTGACTGCGAAGTTGTGGGGCAGGACCCTCTGACTTCCCCAGGAAGTGCACAGAGGGGCAGAGGATGCTGAATGCTCCGAGGTCAGACCCAGGAAGGTGGAAGTTGTGTGAGCTGTGTGTCTTGAAGACCGGCTGCTCACAGAAAGGAGACTTCCCCAGAGTCCTGACTGGCTTGGTCTGGAGCAGTTCCAGAGCATCGCCAGGGGGCCCCATGACAGTGGGGTCTAGTGGTTAGAATGGGGGGCTGGGAGCCAGGACTCCTGGGTTCTATCCCAGCCCTGGAAAAGGGATAGGAAACTCCTACCTGGATATATCACCATATCACAAAACCCACCACCCCTGGCTCAGATTGACCGCCCCAGCGTGGATGCTGCCTTGGATTTGCATCACCAGGGTGCCATCTCGCCATTATTTTGCACCACTTGCATTTCATAGAATCACAGAATATCAGGGTTGGAAGAGACCTCAGGAGGTCATCTAGTCCAACCCCCTGCTCAAAGCAGGACTAACCCGAACTAAATCATCCCAGCCAGGGCGTTGTCAAGCCAGGCCTTAAAAAGTTCTAAGGATGGAGATTCCACCACCTCCCCAGTTAACCCATTCCAGTGCTTCACCAACCTCCTAGTGAAATAGTGTTTCCTAATATCCAACCTAGATCTCCCGCACTGCAACTTGAGACCATTGCTCCTTGTTCTGTCATCTGCCACCACTGAGAACAGCCGAGCTCCATCCTCTTTGGAGCCCCCCTTAAGGTAGTTGAAGGCTGCTATCAAATCCCCCCTCATTTTTCTCTTCTGCAGACTAAATAACCCCAGTTCCCTCAGCCTCTCCTCGTCCGTCATGTGCCCCGTTTTCATTTTCAATCATTTTCATTGCCCTCTGCTGGACTCTCTCCAATTTGTCCACATCCCTTCTGTAGTGGGGGGATCAAAACTGGACGCAATACTCCAGATGTGGCCTCACCAGTGCCGAATAGAGGGGAATAATCTCTTCCCTCAATCTGCTGGCAACACTCCTACTAATGCAGCCCAATATGCCTTTGGCCTTCTTGGCAACAAGGGCGCTCTGCTACTCATATCCAGCTTCTCGTCCACTGTAATCCCCAGGTCCTTTTCTGCAGAACTGCCGCTTAGCCAATCGGTCCCCAGCCTGTAGCAGTGCCTGGGATTCTTCTGTCCTAAGTACAGGACTCTGCACTTCTCCTTGTTGAACCTCATCAGATTTCTTTTGGCCCAATCCTCCAATTTGTCTAGGTCACTCTGGACCCTATCCCTACCCTCCAGTGTATCTACCTCTTCCCCCAGCTTAGTGTCATCTGTGAGTTTGCTGAAGGTGCAATTAATCCCATTATCCAGATCATTGATAAAGATGTTGAACAAAACCGGCCCCAGGACCGACCCCTGGGGCACTCCGCTTGATACCGGCTTCCAGCTAGACATCAAGCTGTTGATCACTACCCATTGAGCCCGACAATCTAGCCAGCTTTCTATCCACCTTATAGTCCATTCATCCAATCCATACTTTTTTAACTTGCTGGCAGTAATACTTTGGGAGACCGTATCAAAAGCTTTGCTAAAGTCAAGATGTATCACAACCACCACTTTCCCCATATCCACAGAGCTAGTTATCTCATCATAGAAGGCGTGACTTGCCCTTGGTGAATCCACGTTGACTGGTCCTTATCACCTTCCTCTTCTCCAAGTGGTTCAAAATGGATCCCTTGTGGACCTGCTCCATGATTTTGCTGGGGACTGAAGTGAGGCTGACCAGTCTGTAATTCCCCGGGTTCTCTTTTTTCCCTTTTTTAAAGATGGGCACTATATTTGTCTTTTTCCAATGGTCCGCGACCTCCCCCGATCACCATGAGTTTTCAAAGATAATGGCCAATGTCTCTGCAATCACATCAGCCAAGTCCCTCAGCACCCTTGGATGCATTAGATCTGGACCTATGGGGTTGTGCACGTCCCGCTTTTCTAAACAGTCCTTAACCTGTTCTTTCAGCACTGAGCACTGCTCACCTCCTCCCCATACTGTGTTGCCCAGTGCAGCAGTCTGGGAGCTGACCTTGTCTGTGAAGACTGAGGCAAATAAAGCATTGAGTACTTCACCTTCTTGCACATCATGTGTCACTAGGCTGCCTCCCACTTTCAGGAAGGGGCCCACACATTCCCTGACCTTCTTCTTGTTGCTAACATACCCGTAGAAACCCTTCTTCTTACCCTTCACATCCCTTGCTAGCTGCAACTCCAGTTGTGCCTTGGACTTCCTGATTACACCCCTGCATACCCAAGCAATATTTTTATACTCCTCCCTAGTCATCTGCCCAAATTTCCACTGCTTGTAAGCTTCCTTTTGGAGTTTAAGCACCAGCGCGTGGGGGCAGCCCAAGCAGAAATCCCCTCCCCCCCGACACACATGAGAGAGGTGCTGGGAGCCGTGCTGGGGGCGATGACAATGGGGTCAGGCATCAGGGCACGTGGCTGTTGGGTGCGTTGCTGGATTCTGGAGAGACCTCCCCTTCTGCCACCAACCTGCCCCACTGGAGGCCAGCACAGCGCCCTCTGCTACCCATGGCTGCCACCATCTCTCCGCTCCACGAAGCTCCCACGACCTGCCTGGGGCAGCGACAGACCCTCTTGCTCCCCAGTTATAACACCTGGCCCTGAGCTAGCCCCTTTCTCCAGCAGATCTCAATGCCCTTCACAAAGGAAGTTGGCATCACTATCCCCACTTTATAGATGGTGAAACTGAGGCACACAAGGGGGACGTGACTCAACCAAGGTCACTCCACAGGCCGCCCATGTCTGTATGCAAAAGCCTGAGGACTTTAACTGGACCGGTCTACTTAAAACATTACAACACCCCCCACCCCATCCATGGGGATGCCGTTATACCAGTACAAAGGTTTGTTGACTGGTAGAGGCCAAATTACTGTCAGACCTCAGGCCAACTGGTGACCCAGACTCCCAAGATGCTTTGGGAATGCTGCTAAACTCTCACAGGCTGTGAAAAATGCCAGTTTGCTAAAATTTGTAGCCTAGCGCCCTGTTATTTGCGTTGCCACGCAACTGTGCGAGAAATGTACTAACCACAAACAAATGGAAATGTATAAATAACATAGTGATGGTAAAAGTTTATGCTTAAGCAGCAGATGTGTGATTGTGTGCTGGGAAGTCTATGATATTTACCAGACACAAATTTTGCAGGCGACAGACTGATCCCCGTGATGTCTTTTGCCACGGCTTGCATACAGCTTGGACTACTTATAGGTAACTTAGTTCCAGCTTATCTCTTCCTCTTTCCCAATGCAAGGCTGTATGCAAGCCGTGGCAAAAGACATCACGGGGATCAGTCTGTCGTTTATGTCAACGGCTGCAAAATTTGGTTCAGCAGACTTGGTAATGGATCTGCCTTTCTGTTTGAGCGCTGTACTAACAACTAATAAATACTGGCCGGGGCTTGGGTCCTTGAGGTCTCTTTAAGCAGGAAGTAAGATTGAAGCTGAATTGGTAATAAATCTGCTTCCCTGGGGGATCCTCCAACCCAAGTTTACCGGCTGGAACCGGACCGGGCAGGGTCACAACCTCTGAGTCGGGAGTAAAGACCTAGCCGTGTGTGGAGACTCTGGCTGGGACGGTCTAGGGGCCTACAGGGGAGGGGAAAAGTTTGAAGAAGAGATGTAAGACTAGATCCAGCAAAAGGTTAACTCCCTCAAGAGTAAAATGCGGGCGAAGAATGGCCGAAATGGTAAAGGAGGGCTTGGATTGTTTGTAAAGAAATGTGCTGTTATGCATGGAGGATCTGGGGCCGCACTGCGTCCGGCCGGCCCGTGGGATCACACGTGTGCGCTGCTTGTCTCTGAGGCTGACCAGAGAGTGGAGGGGAAAGCGTGACCCGGGGCGGCAGCTCAGCATCGGGCGCACGAGGCTTTTAATCAGAAGCTTAAGGAAGTGACAGAGAATGCTCAGAAAGGGAAGCCGCAGAATGGGGAAGTCAAGGGGCGGCTGGCGAGCGCCGCAAGGAAAGGGGAAGGCGGGCGAGGGGAAGGAGCTGAGGAGACGGTGCAGACGTGGGGTTGTCAGAAACGGGCGAAGGACGGTGGAAGTGCTCATAGGCCAGCACAGGAGCAATTGGCTGTGGTGACACTGGGAGCACCGGGGAAGCCGGTTGAGTGCAAGGAGGACCCAGAGGATGTGATGGAGCAGGTCAAGCCTCATCGTTAATAATGCAGCTGAGCCGTGTCGGAAGTTAAGAAAATGAACTGCGTGCTGGAAGGAAAAGGTTTGGAGGCACCCTGAGTAAGGAGGGGCGTGGGAGAGATCGGCCCAGGGGCTCTAGAGAGAACTGGGGTAGGAGGCTGCCAGCCGACCGGGCGGGTTTGTGAAGGCCGGGTGCTGGCGTGATGGCAGAATGCTTCTTCAATGCAACGTCAAAACGTGACATTGTGACAGGCCATAGCAGAAATGCCAGGCAGAGGAGAAACCTGTCCAGGCACTAAGTCAATGGGTTCCCCAAGGGTGCCGGACAGCACTTGGTTCCACCCATTTCTGTCCGGAGAAATGGGCCAGAGACGGCAGTTCCCTCCCAGACCCTGCACAAAGCTGGTTGGACGAAGTGTGGGTATTTCCAGAGTTCATTGTATTACAAATGCAAATGGGTCTGGAGTCTGGGGGGATGGGACGTGATTCTTCTGGGGGAGACGTGACTCCAGCAAACCCTGGGAAGGGTCAGGACCATCACAAGACACTTGTAAAACGACCGACCAGCCAAGGCGGGGATGCAAATTCCCACCTCTGCCCCCAGCCTTTCGAAGCGACGCCCTGGGGAGCGAGACACTGGCTGCGAATGACCTGTTCCCAGATCGAGGTACCGGCCTGCAGCACTCACAGATTCCCAGGGGTCATGTTTGCAGCAGAAGCTGTGCTGAGCTTGGAAGCACTGAAAAGCCCGTGGGTGGCTTTGACGGGCTGCGCTCCGGCCGGAGCCCTGGCTGGAGTCAGGGGAGGGATCCCTGGTAAGCCCAGTAGCAGGCGGGTGGGTTCGCTGATTGGTTTAACATGTGTTCTTGGCAGTGCTGTCACCGTAAGCACCGAGGATTGTACCCCCACCGGGGCTGTAATGTGTTAACTAGCCTGGTACAGTTACACTCCTACAGCATTTGTGTGGGGGGCTGGAGCCGTGGCAATGGGGTGGGGTGGGGGCCAGCAAAGGCCTCTGTGAAACCGCCCCATGCCGGCGTTATTGACACGTTTCCCTGCAGCCGGCCTGACGCCCCGCAACGAAAACCTGGCCACAGATTTTGCTCCGTGAAATGTTTTGAGATGGTGATGTCAGGAGATGGAAACCCAGCTGGGAATTTCCAGCAGGGCAGAGGCTCCCAGTGCTGTTCTCCTGCCCCACATCTGGGCCCGCTACAGCCCTCACTCCACCCCCAGCTCTGTCCAGGTGGGGCTCTTGGTGCCTTCCAAAAGGGGCGTTACACACAGCGCCACCTAATGGCCAAACAGTGCAATACAGGTTAGGGCCCCTCCATTCCAGTCCTTTTCCTCAGTGGGTCTTTAGCTCCATGGCAGAGGATTGAGCTTCTAGCTCTGATGGTCCCAGGTTCAAACCCGGGCCGGGCCAGCCACGACCCTGGGGGAGCTGCCAAGAGCGATGGGGAGGGGAGGGTGCGGCCGACATGCCTGTGCAGGTCTCACACTGTGCTCTGCCTGCAGCTTCCTGATCGGCGAAGATGACAGAGTCTAGGAGGGCAGAGGTTGGAGCACCATGGGGGCCCATGCCAAGAACTGGAAAAATAAGTCACTGGGAATCAGCTTCCTGGGCAGCTTCTCCAGTACGTGGTTCCCGTCTGTATGGATTTCCCTGCTAGGCCCCCAGGGGAACTAGGAAGTTCACAGCTGCTCTTGGTTCCACCACGGTGGGGCACTGGGCTGGGGCACAGGGTCAGGAAAGGGAGGGGGAGGGGGAGCGTGGCGAAGCAAATGTGTGTGTGGAGGCGGGGAGACGCATTACCAAACACAATGGTGGGGGGGGGGGAAGACACTGACATGGCCAATCAAGAACGTGGCTAGAGAGTGTTTATTTACTCAGGCCACATTCACATCCCCTGAGCAGCAGAGAGGGGCCAGGGGCGGGTGTGAAATTAACAGGGGGCTGCTGGTGTCCTGCAGAAACAGCCCCTGACAACACCACCCTGACCGTTGCCAAGAGCCCGATCCAATGTGCTGTATCCGGGGGCTTCCTGAGCGAAAGCTACACCCTGAAGGGGCATCGCGACGTGAAGTCAACCCAATGCCCTGGGGACGCCCTCTACGAGGCCATAAGCCAGTGGCCTGAGTTTGAAGCCTGAGTCCCTGCAGCCTCAGGGCAGCCCCTGCACCCATCGCTTACCCCGCCCACAGCTTCTGCCTGCTCGAGCAGCACCTCTGCCCCCCAGCAGGGGGCAGCTTCCCGCTTCTCGCCCACCTGCTTCCTCTTAGGGCCCGGAGAGCAGGGCTCTGAGAGTTGGGGTTACCCTCCCGTCTCCCCTGGGCTCTGCTGCCCTCCCCCCCCCCGGGGGCTCAGATTTCTAATGGCACTTGGGAGCCACCTGCCTTCCCCAGGCTACTTCCTTCGGCAGATGCCAGGCCTAGCCCCTCGCTCCCGTCCGCAACGGGCATGTCAGCTTAGCCCGGGTCCACACACAGCCAGGCCCAGGGTCTTACAGCATCCAGGGGGTTGGGGCCAAGCCTCAGCCGAGCTCTGTGGCGATGGCCCTGCCAATCCCTGGGCAGCTCAGGAAACGTCGCCTCCATTCCCGTGTGAAACGTCTGAGCAATTATCAATTCCAGAGTCAAATCCGCCTCTGCCCCCAGCCCCCCTGAGATCTGCAGCAAAGATTTCATCTGGAATCCCCCAGAAATTGGTTGCTATTTAACCCCCCCACAAAGGGAACCCAAGTGTCCCCGAGCCCTGACACTTGGCTCTGCCAGGCCCAGGCAGGGTCTGGCTCTCAAAGCTTTCAGCCCTCGACCCTTTCGCCCCGACAATCCATTCCCGTGAGCCTCTCTCACCGAGGGGGGCAAAGTGTTTGGATCTTCACACAGCAGGTGCCTGGGAAGTATCCGTAGGGTGGGTCACAGAGTCCCACAAAGGGGTTTTTAATTCAAGTGCAATTTGCCTTTAACCCAGCGCCCCTGCGGCTTAGCGCTTGCTTTGCTTGGGAGCTACTGAGCAGTGAAAATAAACCAGCTTCTAGCACATGAAAAGTTGAAGCGCCGGGAATCAGTTCATCTCCTGTTAAACCATAACCACCACCACCCTGCCGCTGGGCTGGGTGAGCTGAGAGGGTGTGATTATGGGTCTGTCAGATTAGCACTAAGAGGCCCCCTTGGGCTAGGTGCTATACACACAGAACATGAGACAGACAGTCCCTGCCCTAAAGAGCTCACAGTCTAATTAGACAAAGGATGGGAGGGGAAACTGAGGCACAGGGAGGGGAAAAGGGTTTTATCCAAACTCACAGGGCCAGTTAGTGGCAGAGCGTGGAACAGATCCCATGGGTGCAGTCAAGTGCTCTGCCCACTAGGCTGTGCTGCCTCTCAATCCAGAGGGAGGAGGTGGAGCGAAACCAAGGGGGCGCTGGTTCCGCATGGCTCACACACAGTCAGGCCCGGCAGCCCTGAGCTGAAGGAAGCAGAGGGGAGCTGGGGTTTGCGCCTGCTGATGGGAGCTGGGGCTGCGGCTGGAGACTGGCAGGAGGGGCCGGAGCGGAGGGAACAGCCATGCCAGGAGCAGTGTCCCAGCCCCACAGTGCCCAGGGCTGCCCGGCATGTGGGAAGGGGGCAGCAGCACTGACAGGGCAGCTCTTTGTTACGAGAGTCGCTGTGGAGCAGCCCCCGAGCGAGGCTGGGAGCCCAGCACCTCAGGGCTGGACGGGCCCCGTAAACAGGAGGAACCCCTGGTGGGCTGGCAGCTGGAGGCCACGCTGCAGAGAGTGCAGGTCTGGCCCCCCCGCAGCCCCCGGTGTCCTGCCCCTGGCACAGTCCAGGTTCAGCCCAGTTATTCCTGCTTCTGAGCCGTGGATCCCGGGGGACATGACCAGCTGGGATCCAGGCCCCCCGCTGGGAAGAGGCTAGTCCAGGCCCCGGCGGCTGGAGCTCTGGAGGGCATGTAAAGCCCAGGAAGGCCCAACCTCAAGGGGCTCAAGCAAGAGGTTTCACTTCTGGGCTGGCCACAGACCTGCTGCAGCCCCGGAACAGACTCAGCACATCTCCCTTCCCATCATCCCAGCATTGTAACACCTCCCCAAGCCCCTGAGGGGCTGCCACAGCCCGGGCCCCAAAAGCCACCTTGCCTGGTCCCTAGGGTGTTTTGGCCGCTGGCCCCATGGAGCTCGGCCCAGGAAGGGTAAAGGATCCTGTAAGACCCAGGGAGGGGTTGGTCCCTTCACCAGGGGAGGCTCTGGGTAGTCACAGCCACAGGTACTTGGCCAGGAAGGCAGCCAGGATCTTGCAGAGGTTCTCCAGGGTCTGGGGGTACAGGTTCTGCTCCGTGTCCTCCATCGTGTGCCAGACCCACGGGAAGGGGGGGCGATGAGGTGCAGCACCGGCACTCCTACGGCCAGACAGATACATGGATAGTCAGCAGGGATCCAACCCAGGATCTGCATCACTGCAAGCACCAGCCTCTACTGCTGGAGCTACAAGAGTAATTCCACTATTGTCAGCAGTAGTAGACTATTATCCCCATGTGGCCCAGCCACTAGCGGGCGACGTGCAACATTCTAAATGCGCACACTGTCTCAGGAGATGGAGCCAGGCCCTCAGGCATGACCTGACCTTACATCTAGGAGCCATGTGCTCCCCTGACCTTGTAACAAGCAGCTGGCCAGGTGCATTATGGGAACCAGATTGGCCAGAGACATCAAGTGAGTCAGGGCCAAGTGACTAGATAGCAATGATGTGTTTATAAAGTCTTTCACCCCCAAGGATCCCAGAGCCTAAGTTCAAAATGCAGCCACCTCTGGGGTGAAGTGTGCCAGGCAGGCAAACATCATCTATAAAGCATGTTACCCCTGTAAATAACACCTAGCTCTTGCATAGCCCTTGTCCTCAGGGGATCCCAAAGCACTTTACAAAGGGGGTCAGAATGATTCCCCCCACTTCACAGATGGGGAAACTGAGGAAGACAGCGGCAGAGTCACCCAGCAGGGCAGTGGCAAAGCCAGGATCTGAACCCAGGTCTCAGTCCCTTGCTCCACTCATGAGGCCAGGCTTGTGTGGGAGCCTGGGGGAGTCTCACCACACTTTGTCTGCACACATTCTGCCCTGGTTCCCCCGGGGAGGCCTCCCCAGCTGTCCATCCCACACTGCTCTGCGCCTGGACGCCCGGTAGCGAGGGGCAGGACAGGTACCTTTGCGAAGGAAGGGGACGTGGTCCTCTTCGACAGGCCCATAGGCAGGCTCCCGCTGGAAGTACGTCTGCTCCCGGGGGTGGGACTGCAGCAGGCCCACCCGGTGCAGACGCTTCTCTGGGCGACACAGAGAAGAGAGTGAGGAATGGGCTGGTTCCTGGGACCTGCCAGGCTGGGGGCGTGGCAGGACGAGCCCCACAGGGGGTCACACCTGGCTGCTCACACCAGAGCTCCCTGAGGACACAGAGACGCTGCCGGGGAGGGAGGGGGATTTCAAACCTGACAAGTCGTGTTTGAGGGAAATAAAGTGTTGGTGAAAGATGCCAGGTCAACAGCCCTGGGGACTGAATCCCCAACTCCCAGCTCTGTCCCACAGCTGGGGATAGAACCCAGGAGTCCTGGTTCCCAGCCCCCCTGCTCTAACCACTAGACCCCACTCCCCTCCCAGAGCTGGGGCTAGAACCCAGGCACCTTTATTCATTGTCAGACAGACGCAGGACCATCAGGACTTGGGGGGGGTGGGGGGGAGGAAGTAGCTGTCCCACTACAGGTGCCTGGGGGGGCAAGCCCCCTCCCACCCCTGGAAGAAAGGAAGGTTTGCTATCGATGCCAAAGAGCCGGTCGAACCAGGAGGCGGTGAAGGGGAAGTGGTTCTGGATGGTCGGGTGGTGGGCCCCCAGCAGGTCCAGCAAGATAAACAGGCTCTGCAAGGCGGCAACAAGGGGTTAAATCTGTAGGGGCCCAGTCACCCCAGGAGGATCTGAGGTAGGGATTGGTACAAGATCCAGTGCAGACGGATTGAGCCCCCCGCCTACCCCGGACAGGCACCCCCACCATCTCCCTTCAGCCTGAAAGATCCCCCAGGCAGAACTCCCCAGAGGGGCAAGCGGGCGGCTCTCACCATAGCCTGGAGCTGGCTGGTGCCCGGCTGGTGCTGAGCCTTGGCCATGGACAGCCCCGTACAGGGAATCCCTCTCACTCCACTCCCCGAAGGCCTCCTTGCTGTCCAGGAACAGCAGCTGCAGCGTCACCTCAGAGCCCTGGGGAGAGACACGGGGCTCGCTCAACACCTGACACTGCTGGACAGGTGAGAGGACTGCACCCAGGACAGCAGCAGAGCTCGGGATAGAACCCAGGAGTCCTGGCTCCCAGCTCCCCTGCTCTAACCACTAGACCCCATTCCCCTCCCAGAGCCAGAGATAGAACCCAGGAGTCCTGGCTCCCATCCCCCCTGGTTTTACACACTAGACTCCATTCCTTTCCCCAAGATAAGAGTAGAACCCCCAACCTGGGAAGCGCTCACCTGCTCCTTGGCCTTCAGCAGCTCCACGTCCAAGGCCGTGGCCAGTTCCAGCAGGATGGCACAGGGCACGGCTGAGTCGGTGGCCCCCAGGAAGGTGCGGCCCTGTCTTTCCCAAGCTGCCACCCCACCGGGCTTGAAACATCACCAGCTCCATCCAGCCCAGGGACCACATGGACAGGTACCGGGGCTGGGATGGGGACTCTGTGGAATCTCAGATTAAAGGAGCACCTTTAGATTTGGGATGGAGGGGCTACCTGCAGAGCAGGGAGGTCTTTCCTAAATTCCTCAGGCTTACCCTGATCTGAGGCTGTACAGAGGAGGCTCCCCAGCCAGCAGCTGCCTTATCAGAACTGTGTTCATTAGATAGATAGATAGATAGATAGATAGATAGATAGATAGATAGATAGATAGATAGATAGATAGATAGATAGATAGATAGATAGATTCAGGGTAATGTATCAGAATCTGGCCCTCACCCCATTGCACTCAGTGGGTTTCTCTCGTTTTACCCTGGGGGAGATGAGATCAGAACCCAAGACCGCCAGTTCCAAGAACTCCACAGACCTGTGTTGTCACTGGATTTATTACCAAGGGGACATTAGACAAGGGGAGGCACCAGAATACCCCTCTGTGGGACAGAAGGACAGATTGAGGGACAGGGTTTGTGTCTCCCGCTTTGAAGTCCTGTGTCTTTGTGCATGCAGAGCTCTGTGCAAAACCCACCATCTCTGTGAGCCCCAGGGCGGATGATGGCCCTGGGAGGAGCTGTGACCATCCTCTGAAAGAGTCGGTGCCAGGGCATAAGGGCTGTTCTGTAGAAAGGAGGAGATTAAACTCCTCTGCAATACATATGTAAGCCTTCTTCCAGTTCCAGCTCTGGCTTCAATATATAGGGGTTCCTCTCAAAATTACAACACAACACTGGCTTGAGCTCCAACCCAGAAATCTGGGAAAACTAAACACCAGCCCTGGGTGTTTCTAAGAAGCAATACTTCCTGTCTTGCAAGCACTGAGTCTGTGTGCGACAAAAGAAATATTTTATTAAGGGGAGAAGGAAGAATGGCATTAATTTGAGAAAACATGACAACAATGACTCAAACGCATGCAAACAACAAGTAAATCCCTGGCCCCGGGTGGAGCAGTGGCTTTGCCTCAGTTTCCCCCTTTCTGAAAGAACAGCGGACAAATGTCCCGTTAACACACCACTCCCCTTTCTGTCCATGACACCGCACTCTTAGTTTGCTGTCCACCACAAGTGAAGTCCTAGGGTCTAGGGGTGCCGTTAGGTGCATTCAGCTCCAGCCTTAGGGGAGGAATGCAGGAAAATCAAATGATGCCTCTGCCCACTCCGGGGGGAGTCAGCAGCAACCAGGGCTGGGTTCCTTTTGACAGCACAACACAGAACCAGCTCGAGTCCACACCCAGTAATCTGAAAAAAATTACACCCCCCACTTGGTACCTCTAAGAGCCAGTACTTCTCCTCTCACAAGCACTAAGTACATGTATAGAAGAGAAAACTTTGAATAAAAGGGGAAAGGAACCTGGCATTACTTGGGAAAACACCACAAGCATGATTTGAAAACATCAGACCATGAGTAAAACACCCACCCCAGAGTACATTGGCAGCATCCGTTTCCTCAGTCTCTCACCTTGCAGTGTGACAGTCTGACAAACAAATGTCCCTTTAACACGCCAGTCCTCTCTCCCTCCACCGCACCCCACTCACAGTTGTCCTTGGTCAGTGAAAACCCAGTGTTTGGAGGTGTGTTTGCGTGAGTTAACCTCCCACCCCGGGGGGAGCGGGGGGGGCAGCACTGAGCAGTGATTCGGCAGCCGTCGCTGTGCCGCTGTTCACTCTGCATCGCTGTCTGCCTTTGTTCACTCCATAGCCGGCCACTCCACCTTCATTGACTGCACCGCCAGCCACCCCCCAGTGTTCCCTCTGCCACTCTCCGGCGCTCTGCCACCAGTCACCCTGCCACAGCCCTCTCCACTGCAACCTCTGGGATGTTTTGAAGTTCCACCACTTAACTCAGCTCTCAGCAATTCCAATGCTCAGTGATTCCAGCAGTTAGCGAGGCAACCTCGTTCACCAGAGACACTGTCCCACAACGGACCTAAGGCTTCATATTTAGACTGGGCTATCAGTGATGTCAGCTTGAGTGATCCAAACCAAGAGACTCTCAACTGGGCCTTAAGAAGCTCTGTTATTAAACAGTGCAGAGTCAAATGGCACGTAAAGCCAGATGGGCACAAATACCCTCTCACATCTCCACTGGCCTTTGGCACCCCTACCTCCTGCTTATTGAATGCAGTTAACTTGAGAGTGACCCCCTCATTCATGGCATACCAAGGCCAGTTCTGCTCCCTTTGATTCACAAAAGGATAACCACACTTTATTACCTCTGCCTCCTCAATAACAAAGCGATTTGCAATCCAACACCAGATAAAAGTGATCATTTGGGCAAAGCAGCCCCATCATGTTGCTCACCTAGGCAGAGTGGGTGTGTCTATTCAAACATGGTCAGTTCCTGATGTCTTCTCCCCAGCTCATCACTAGGTGTTGGGAAAGCTCATTCAGAGCCTGCTTACATAAGAACCTATAACTGCAATTTCACATAAACAGATTGAACACTCTGAGCAATGCGTTCAAATGCATCACACATTCAATGAGGCTAACAACATTTCCTTATCCCTGTATCCAAGGGGATGCCTAGCTAGGCATGAGGTAATATGATGGGTGACTTGTCCAATGAAGGGGGAGCAATAGCTGTTGATTTGGCAGAGGCAGGGGGGAACCCTTCCCCCAGGGGGAGCTGCAGAGCTTCCCAGGAGGATGCTCCTTCTCTGGGGACACACACAGAAGTCAGGCCCCGGTGACTACAGCATCAGCACTGCACCCTCCCTAGAGATTACAGTGACCATAAATCTTGAGCTGTGGGGGGAGAGTCCCAATTGCTAAGTCATTGTTTCCACCTTCTCACTCCCCCTGGGTTCCAAGAACTCCACAGACCTGTGCTGTTGCTGGGTTTATAATGCAGGGAACATTAGACAAGGGGAGGCAGCTGAATGCCCTAGGGCTGGGCACAGAGAGATCAAATGACAGACAGACAGACTGAGGAGTAAGGGTATATGTCTCCCCCATAGAAGTCCTGTGTCTTTGTGCATGCAGAGTTCTATCCCAAACCCTCCATCTCTGTGAGCCCCAGGGAGCTAATGGCCATGGGGTGCACCGTGACCATCCAGTGTGAGTGTAGGTACCAGGGCTGAGGGTTGTTCTGTACAAAGGAGGAGACCACACCACGCTGCATCACATGGAAAGTCCTGCAGACATGACTGCGTTTCCCATCCGCAGTGTTATACAGGGTGACAGCAGGAGCTACACCTGACGTTATGGCAGCACATCACAAGCCTTCATCTGGTCAGATCCCAGTGACCCTGTGGTGCTGGTGGTGAGAGGTGAGGGGCCTGGTTTGGAGTCCCCGCTCTCAGCCCTGTACCCAGCCCAGCCTTCACGGAGTCTATGCCCCAAGGAGATGCTCACAGCCAGGGTCTGCCTGGGGCCTTACGGAGGGGATGCCCAGTGTGGGATCAGGAAATCAGTGGATTTCTCATGCAGCCGGGGGAAGCTGCAGCAGCAGCTGTTGATGTAAGGCAGAGGGAAGGGGGAACCCTGCCCCCAGGGCAAGCTGCAGAACAGTGAGGCTTTTCCCAGGGGGATGCTCCCTATCAGAGTATGCCCAGAGAAGTCAGGGCCAGCAGCTGCAGAACCAGTCCCTTCCCCAGCTGATCAAATCCACTAACTCCCTGGAGGTTAGAGTGACCATAAAGGCTGAGTCGAGGGGGGAGGGGCCCAATTGCTGAGTCGCTTTTTCTACCTCTTAGCTCCCCCTGATTGCCCATTTCATCCCCTGCCCTGACAGGCTCTCATTCTAAACTACAGGTGGAAACAACCTCACTGGGCTTGAAACATCACCATATCCAATCAGCCTGGGGACCACACGGACAGGTACCTGAGTGGGGAAATCATGCCTCAGGAATCTACTACAATGCTTTGAAGGGGTCCACAAGCATGTGGACAAGGGTGATCCAGTGGGTATAGTGTAATTAGATTTTGAGAAAGCCTTTCACAAGTTCCCTCACCAAAGGCTTTTAAGCAAAGTAAGTTCTCATGGCATAAGAGGGAAGGTCCTCTCCTGGATCAGTAACTGGTTAAGAGGTAAGAAACAAAGGGTAGGAATAAATGGTCAATTATCAGAATGGAGAGAGTAAATAGTGGTGTCTCCCAGGGATGTGTACTGGGACCTATATTATTCAACATATTCATCAATGATTTGGGAAAAGGGGTAAACAGTGAGGTGGCAAAATTTGAAGATGACACAAAACGACTCAAGATAGTTAAGTCCCAAGCGGACCATTAAGAGTTACAAAGGGATCTCACAAAACTGGGTGTCTGGGCAACAAAATGGCAGATGAAATTCCATGTTGAGAAATGCAAAGTAATGCTCATTGGAAAACATAATCCAAACTATACATATAAAATGGTGGGGTCTAAATTAACTGTTATCATTCAGGAAAGAGATCGTAGAGTCACTGTGGATAGTTCTTTGAAAATATCCACTCAATGTGCAGCGGCAGTCAAAAATGTGAACAGAATTTAGGGAATCATTAAGAAAGGGATAGATAATAAGACAGAAAATATCATATTGCCCCTCTATAAATCCATGGTATGCCCACATCTCGAATACTGTGTGCAGATGTCGTTGCCCCATATCAAAAAAGATATGCTGGAACTGGAAAAGGTACAGAAAAGGGCAACAAAAATGATTGGAGGGCATGGAACAGTTCCATATGAGGGAAGATTAATAAGACAGGGACTTTTCAGCTTGGAAAAGAGACAACTAACGGGGGGGAGGGTGGTGGTAGAGGTCTGTAAAATCATGACTGGTGTGGAGAAAGTAAATAAGGCAGTGTTATTTACTCCTTCTCATAACACAAGAACCAGGGGTCACCAAATGAAATTAGTAGGCAGCGGGTTTAAAAGAAACAAAAGGAAGTACTTCTTCACACAACACACAGTCAACCTGTGGAACTCTTTGCCAGACGATGTTGTGAAGGCCAAGACTATAACAGGGTTCCAAAAAAAAACCCTAGATAAATTGATGGAGGATAGGCCCATCCATGGCTCTTAGCCAAGATGGGCAGGAATGGTGTCCCTAGCCTCTGTTTGCCAGAAGCTGGGAATGGGTGACATGGGATGGGTCACTTGTTGATTACCTGTTCTGTTCATTCCTTCTGGGGCACCTGGCATTGGCTACTGTCCGAAGACAGGTTACTGAGCTAGATGGACCTTTGGTCTTACATAGTATGGCCACTCTTATGTTCTTATGGGATGGGGACTCTGTGGAATCACAGATGAAAGGGGCAACTCTAGATCTGAGGGAGGCGGAGGCAGGATCCCTGACCCCAGGGTTAGCTGCAGAGCAGAGAGTTCTTTCAGGTCTGTACCTGTTCTGGGGGCGCACAGAGGAGTTGGGACACAGAGGCTGCCCAGCTGGCCTCTTCCATCTATCCTTCATTAAATAGCTAGATGGGTAGCTAGATCCAGGGGTAATGGATCAGAATCCGGCCCTCAACCCATTGCTGTCAGAGGGTGACTCTGGATTAACCCTGGAGGAGCTGAGTTCAGAATCCAGCCCTGATACTTCCAAGAACTCCACAGCCCTCACGAAGCGCCTGGATTTCACCTGGGGCAACATCCTCCGTCTGGGTCTGGTCTCCGGGGTTCTGCTGGCCCTGGTGCTGATCATGGCCGAGGCTGGTTACTGCTGGAAGGAGACTCCAGGTGACATGACCCCCCTCTCTTATCCCTTCCCCCATCCCAGGACAAGGCCCCCCAAGTCTGCCAAGCCCCTCTGAACATGGGGGTACCTCATCTGCACATAACCCTTGGGCAGCTGGCCCAGCTCCTGTACCACCTGTCAGTGGGGGGAGGAGTCAGACCAGGGTGTCCCGTGCACACACTGAGGCTGCTATGAAGGGTGTGTGATGTCCAGAGATGCCCCTTCCCACTGTGAACTGGAGCCACCCCAATGCCTGGCCCTACCCCACTCTGAGTGTCCCAGGTGGGTAGGTCTGTGGTGGCGGGTGGGGCGGGGGTGAGGGGCAGTGCACACAGACACTAGGTCTCTTTCTGGCCAGCAGCTCCCACCTCTCCAACCCCTGGAAACCTACCCACCCTGGGCAGCTGTCTTGTCCTCCCCTCCCCTCAATCCCATCCCAGTCAGGGGGCTTGGGCCTGTGGGGTGACACTGGCCCCTCTAACCCGCCGTCTCTCTGTGCTTACAGGGGAGCCTGGATCCAGCCATGCAGAGATGAAGATCTCCTTTGGGGAAGAGCCCTATCTGCTTGGAGGGCTCCACAGGGTAGAAAAGCCACTCTCCCTTCCCCCAGGAAATCCCTGCTTCAGGGAATCTCACATTTATTCCATGGTGCTCCCAATTCAACAGCTGGACCCTTGGGAGCAAACTCTCGACCCCCGGCACCGAGCACACCAGCCCCTGTGTCACCAGCTAAGGGAGCACCTGCCGGGGCCCCAGGGGGTGGGGAAGCAGGGCCGTAGCAGAGCCCCGTGCAGGGAAGGTGCTGCCTATGTCTGTGGGAAGCCCAGGGTGGGGTGTGGGGGGCTGGGCGCTGTATAGGGCCCCCTCAGTAAATAACCCCTTGTCACGGAGTGTGGGGGAGTCCAGGCCCTGCACCCCTCTTCCTGGGATTCACTGAGACTCTCAGCCAGCCAGTAAAACAGAAGGTTTATTGGACAACAGGAACACAGTCCAAAACAGAGCTTGTGGGTACACCCAGGACCCCTCAGTGAAGTCCTTCTGGGGGAGCAGGGAGCTTAGACCCCAGCCCTGGGGTTCCCTGTGTTCCTCCACCCAGCCCCAAACTGAACCTAAACCCACCGAGCAGGTTCCCTGCTGCAGCCTCCATCCACATTCCTGGGCAGAGGTGTCACCTCCCCCTCCCCCTCCTGGCTCAGGTGACAGGCTCTCAGGTCTCCCGTCCCCAGGGCACATTCCCAGGTCAACACTCCCCCCTCCCTGCTGCGTCACATCGTCACACCCCTTCCCTGCCAGATTCCCTGCTCCTCCTGCTCCCTGCTGGGGATATGACCTGAGAAGATGAGGGAAGGCCGTTAGTGCTTCCTTAGCCAGAGCATTTGCTTCCCGACCTCAGGGGATGAGCCGGATCCCTGAGTATGCCCCGGAGCCAATGTCAGACTAGGGGGGTGGAGCAGAGCGAGATTCCCTGATCATAAGAATGGCCATACTGGGTCTGTTCAGCCCAGTGTCCTGTCTGCTGGGGGGAGCGTGGGGCGGGGATCTGGGTGCAGGGAGATGGGGACAGGAGACACCTCGGGGACATGTTAATGCCGGGGCCATTTCTCCCCAGACTCAGGAATCGCTCTGATACCAGAAAAAAGAAAAGGAGTACTTGTGGCACCTTAGAGACTAACCAATTTCTTTAAGCATAAGCATCCGATGAAGTGAGCTGTAGCTCACGAAAGCTTATGCTCAAATAAATTGGTTAGTCTCTAAGGTGCCACAAGTCCTCCTTTTCTTTTTGCAGCTACCGACTGACACGCTGCTACTCTGAAATCTGATACCAGAAGGGATCTGCTGGCCTGAGCCCGGCACCGTCCAGCCCAACATGTGGCTCTCCGTGCACATGCAGCCAATCTGTCACCTCCAGGGAAAACAGCCACCTCGGCCAATGTGTGAGCACGACCCAGCACCCACTTGGGAATGGGATGGGGCAAAGAAGAGCCGGAGACAGCCCTTCCTGGATGGGCACCGACACTGCCATTGCAGTGCAGGGATTCCAGCACACAACCTGTCCCGCACACAGAGCACCCCAGAACCCTGTAATCCCTCCCTCCACATTGCCAGGCTGGGCTGGGAGCCAGGACCCCAACCCCCAGGGGAGAAAAGAGCCAGGAGCCTCTGTGTACAGGGGAATTGTCTCCCCCAAAGCAGAGCAGGGTCCCAGCCAGAAGGGGTGGCTCAGAGATGTTATCTCCCAGCAGGGCAAGGCTCCCCAGCACCCCATCCTGCAGAATCCCAGCTCCTGAGATAGAGTGACCGGCCCCTGTGCATGGAGACATGAGGTCTGGCCCCTGGCACTGAAATAAAGTCATTTACTGCTCCCCCAACCCCGGGGTGTCTGTCCTGGTCTCTCTCTGGAGCTTCAGTTCTCTGTTGCCTCAGTCCCTGCAGTAGGGTCCCCCACTGTATACATCACCCGGCTCCCTCCCCCAGCTCTCACCCCCTCCCCAGTAGCTGATCCCATCTCTGTAGGGATGGACCCTACTGTCCTGGATCCCATCTGCCCCCTTGGACCTTCTCCCCAGCTCTCCTGGCCCCTGCTGGGTCACCAGGAGGATTTTTCTCCACCCCCCCTCCATCACCTCTCCTCAGCCTGGGTGGGAGGGAGTGTCTCCCAGCACCCCAGTCTCTGAAGAGCCCCCAGAATCCTCCCAGAATTTCCAGAGCATTCTCCGCCCTATATATCCCCTGGTTGGCTCCTGCCCCTACCTATGGAGCTGCCCCTCAGGCCATCGGGGGCAGAATTGTTCTTCCCAACCCTACTGAGCCATGGTAGCACGAGCTGGTGTGTGTGTGGGGGGTGATGCTCTGTACCTCGGGGGAACATCCTACACCCCCATGTTCATCCTTGTAAAATGACTGTGTGGTATCCAATCCAAAGTTTGTCAGGTCGGCTGTCTTCGGATGGAGAATCCAGTATGTCCTTTGGTCCATTGTTCCAGTGTTAATTACTCTCTCTCTTAACAAATTGTTGCTTTATTTTCAGTCTGAATTTGTTTGGCTTCAACTTCCAGGCAATGCATCTTGTTATACCTTTCAAAAGTGTTGCATTCTAATAGTTGATGTTTAACATCCTCGCTAGGTGCAACTGGAATAGAAAGTATTTCACTATTACTGTAGGATATGGATACGTCATTCCACTGCTTCCCAAATACAGAACAGAAATATTTGTAACACTTCTCCTTTTTCTGCATCATGATTTACAGTTGTACCATCCTCATCTCCAACTGCACTAAAACTGATTGCTAGGATATTTTGTTTTCCATATGTTTCAAGAACTCCTTATTGTCCTTATCCTAAAATGCCATCGATTTTTCATTGATATTGTTAGATTTTTCTTATCAAGTGTCTACAATTCCTAACTCCTCAGTTGCACCTATTGAGATGAAGTTCCCCATTTCCTAGTTGTTTAATATTATCATTTGTTATTTCTGCTTTCACTTCCACTGATAACCAGGATGGGGGTTTAGCTGAAGAAGCCACTTTCACAATTTGCTGAATTTTGCGTTTTGGGGGCATCTGATACATCTTAAACCACGCCCCAGCATGGGTCACATTTAGGGTTGCCAACTTTCTATTTGCAGACAACCGGACCTTCCTTCCCTGCCTCTTTCCCAAAGTCCCTGCCCCTTTCCCGCCGCTTTTCACAAGACCCCACCCCTGCCCCATCCTTTCCCTCAAGCCCCTACCCCGTTCGCTCCTCTCCTCCCCACCCCCCCTCGCTGCTCTCTCTCCTCCCCCTTCCTTGTAGCTGGCTCCTCTCCTCTCCACTTCCCTTCTCCACTC